>NC_051065.1:125043716-125371619 GCF_004664715.2 Peromyscus leucopus | reverse complement strand
TTTGAGTCTCCACACTGCTCATTGACCTTACTCTCCTCTATCTTCTGATCCCAGGCACTATGTCATAGAGAAATGTTTCATGGTTTCTCTGTTTTCTCTTAAAATTGTTAAAACCTCTTTAATAAGCTCTTTCATCTTCTGAGAAGATAGCAATCCAATGAGACTCCACAAGGGCTCACCCCTGACCTGCCTCTGTCTAACCACTTTGCCCCTAACACCGCCATCCTTCAGTGTTGGGGCCCAGACCCTTTCTGCTACTCAGGTTATACCAGCAAGTCTACCTTCCCTGTTTTGCATACTCTTTGGTTTGCTTTGTTTTGAGACAGGGTCTCTATGTATCTCTGGCTAGACTTGAACTTACAGTGATCCTCCTGCCTCTACCACCAGAGTTAGGGATTACATCATGTGGCACCACACCCAGCTGGCTTTTTTAGTTTTCTTCTCCTCCTCCTAATCTAATCATCATCTGGAGTTGAGTGTGTACATAGGTCAGGGAGAGGCAGAGGTGGGTGAAACACTTGTGAAACAGGGGTGGTGGACTACAGAACTTCCATTTTCCTACAAGTTTACTACAGACACCTAACCCTCCATTCACTATTAGTTACTGACTAAAATCCAAAACCCTACAAGTGAAGACAATAGATATTGAAGGAGGATTAAGAGCAGAGTTAATTCTGATGACAGTCCTTGTCATTTCATACCCAGAATCTTAACCCTGAAGATACCCAGGAAGCTGAGGCCCATTGCTCAGGTAGGAGTTTAAACAGTTGTGTGCACTTCTCTGACAACTAAGCACCTATTCACAGCTGCAAGATTTTTGCCTACAAAAGCTATGCCTCTGGACCGGAAACCATTGCCAGATGACTACAAAGACTCTCTTTTCCTCTAGCTCCTACCAACCAGAAGAAATTCACAGTTTAAGGTTTTCTAAAGAAAATTAGACTTTGAGTGTTCTTTCCTGAATACTTTCTAGATAAGTCAGTGGATCACCTGAACAGTTATTTTCTACAGAATGACAGCTACTGTTGTTTTGCTTCTATTTTTGTCTGCATTTGGGTAGGATCTGTGTTTGGTTGAAGGATGTATTTAAAACACCATGAAAACCTGAGGACAGTGTGTAGTCAGTACAAAAGCAACCTCTATCCAAGAGCATGCAAGCTTGCGGTTACTGCAGCCACTGAGAGCTGCAGGCCTGAGTTACTGCAGCCACTGAGAGCTGCAGGCCTGAGTTACTGCAGCCACTGAGAGCTGCAGACCTGAGTTACTGCAGCCACAGTCTGAGAACTGCAGGCCTGAGTTACAGCATTCACACATACTCTGGATCTAGATTCTATAGTCACTTAACAAGGTGAATTTTCTAGAGCCACCCTAATTTCTACACAATGCCAAGAAAAATGAACAAGACCAAATGTAAGAAGTTAGGAGGTGACAAGTGAAATAAAGAAGAACCTCATTTTAAAGGCCATTTTAAACCCTCAGACACACAGGACATAACTTATGAAATTTATATGCAAGATCCACTCTGTGTTAAAATGAAAAACATCAATACTCACGAGTTCTGAGACATGTTTATATATGTTAGACTAAGGATTTTCAAGTTTCCTTTGTTCTAAAGCTTAGTTCAGATCCTAGTAGAACATACCAGAGTGACCTTGAGATGTAGAACAAGGAAGAAAGCATTTCCTCCCCTGTGGTCATGTTTTCACCAACTCAGACATCTTGGAAAAGTATCAATTGATGTCCTTCCATGGTTCTTTCTCAGAGGATCCAAACTTTGGGCTTCACCACCTACCCAGGAAGTTATCCCAGTGAAGGTCCATGGTGTGAGAAGCATGGGGACCGTGTCTTCAGGTCAGCTTTGCTCCTCTTTTTTGAGGGCCAACAATCCTGGTTCCTGGACTGTTGTATCCTTCCTTTCAGCTGTAAAATGTCTTTAGAGCTCTTAATAAATACCACCAGACTACTTTTAGATTGAGAAGGAGAAAATGTAAGGCTTATTTGACAAGAGTATTAAGACTACATAAGAAAAAAACTGCATGAAAATGAGATAGCGTGTGGTCTAGGTTTGCTACTACCCAGTCGCCAGATTGTATCCGACAGGGCTGCATCTCAAGAGGGTACATTTTATCAATTCCTAAGGACCCAGAAAACAGGCAAAACTCACCCATGGTATTGGGACCCAGGGCACGTGGCTACTTCTAGGGGAGTGACGAGTCTCAGGGGCTGCTCATGTCGGGACACTTCGACTCTCAATCCAAGTGTCAGTCACATGGGTATGCACTTTGTGAAAATTATTCTACCTATAAACATACAATTTTACCATTTTTCATAGCATTAAAGTGATGTCAAAAACTCAAATCTACAGCTGGAGAATGTCACAGTGGCTTAGAGCACTTGCCTTGAAGAGGATCTGGTTTCAATTCCCAGCCTCGACCTGGCGGCTCCCAACTCTAATTCCAGTTCCAAGGGATCTGATGCCTTCTTCTGACCTTCTAAGATAAGTAAAGCAAATATGTTTTTTTTTCAAACATACATACAAGCAAAATAATCATGTACACAAAATAACTAAATAAATATTTTAAAAAGTAAAGGAATCGATATCTATTAATTTGCCATATCAAAGCCTCTAAATGAAATATCTAGGGACCGAATCCATCAACAGCCAAGCATACATTAGCACTTCTGTTTGTAGACCAACTCTTACATATTTCAAGACTGTCACTGAAGTTATTTTTCAGCACTTTATTCAAAGCAGGTTCCTGAATGCAGGCAGGAATCTTGGTTCTGGCCATAACTACCTCATTTCCATTTCTCACATGATGACACCAACTCAGTCATGGGTTTTGAGATGCTCTTTATTTAGAGCAGTAGCACCGGTTACTGAGTGCCTTGCAGATGTTAATGTCTTCATAACCGAGGCCATTATCATGGCCATTATCTGTTATGCTCTCTAATAGGAAGATTCAATTTTATTTTCAAAGTCACCCTTTAGATTATTGTTTGGTAGTAAAGAAACTTAGTTCTTAAGTTACTCCATTTTATTTTTTTTTTTTTAAAGACAGGTTCTTCTTGCTCTGTAGGTAGGTCAGGTTGGCCTTGAACTTGGAATCGTTTTGCCTCAGGCTCCTGCACGCTCCTGGGATTACAGGTATGTTCTACCATGCCTGGCTCAATTCTTCTTTATGTACATGCAAATACACAGAAAGGCCTGGAGGTATAAGCCTGTAATCCTAGATGCCTGGAAGCTGAGGCAGGAGTATCCCATATTCAAGGTCTGTCTTGGCTATAGAGTGAATTCAAAGCCTCACAGAAGGTGGTTCAACATTGCTGTCTTGGAGCATCACCCAACAATGCCAGCTAGTCTGGCATCTGGTGACCCTCAGTGGAAAGGGAGTCTGTAACAGTTTCTGATTCTATCTTATCTATAAACAAACATCCCCTTTCACATGGGGAGTGCAGCCCTGGAAGCCTACAAGGTTGGTAATGTTGAGGCAGAGTGCAGCAATACTGAGCACCTGAGTTCCCACAAAGATAGACATGAATATAACAGGTCAGTTTTGTTATACGAGAATAATAAGGTGTATGATGAAAAGATCCATCTACCTCTAGGGTTAGCTTTCAAAGCTTTGGTTATGGAAATGAAGCAAATGATGAAAAATTTTAAAAATGAGGCACACAGACATTTCCTACAACTAGAAAGTATGGTTCAATGGCATGTGTAAAAAAAATTATAAAGCAGTTATGTGGTAAAACACTTGCTTAATATAGAGAGATAGCTCATGTTCGGGTCCCAGCACTCACATGGAAACTCACAACCATCTATATAGGTCCAGTTCTAGTAGACCTGACACCTTCTTCTTGGGCACCAGGCATGCAGGTGGTACTCATATATAAATACAGGCAAAACACTCAAAAACATAAAACAAAATACATATATCTGAGAGGGGGGTTATCAATGGTCATGAGGTCTTAGACAAGTTTATATATGCTGGCCTAAGCATTTTAAACCATTCACAGGCTTCCCATTTCCTAAGGCTTGGTTCAGATTTTAACATAACACATCAGAGTGCCCTCGAGATAGGGAACAAGGAAGAAGCTACCCCTGTGATTTTGTTTTGTGTGATAAAATCCATCAACTCAGATACCTTGGACAGGGGACAATGATATCCTTCCATGGTTCTTCTCACACAGTCCAGATGCCCAGGAAGTTATCCCAGTGAGGGTCCATGGTTCACTTCTTTTCCTACAAACCAGTGTTCCTCCAGACTCCCCCTTTCATGAGCAGAAAGAACACGTGAAAATATTCACAGTTAAGTCCCAGATGTCACCAATCACATCTAAGTGTCAGCCTTGGGAGTTTGCCCCCATTCACATCTCCTACTCAGTGGGAGCTAAATTCACGTATCTTTGGAAAACAGATTCTGCTGTAAATAAAGAGAAACCAGTGTTCAACAGGATGTGAAATGCAAAAATCACTCACACTGGGACTCATTAGATTTCCCTAACTGTCATCTTACTTGATTCAGTGAGGTTGAGCACATTGTGGTCACCCTGCTCCCAACACCAAAATAAAGATGTAGATGTAACCAACCGTCTTATTAAATAAGAAACACAGAACCAATGTAAAAGAGAAAGCCAAGAGGTCAGAGCTCAGAGCTAAAACCTTACCCTTCCTCCTGTGGTGCTCCTACTTCTCTGAAAGAGAACTACTTCCTGTGTGTTTGTCTTTAATATAGTCTTTCTGTTCTGCCTTCTCATTGGTTGTAAACCCAAACACATGACTGCCTCGTTACTGCCTGTAAGTACAGCCCTCCAGGTCTTAAAGGCGTGTGTCTCCAATGCTGGCTGTATCCCTGAACACACAGAGATCTACCTAGCTCTGTCTAGCAAGTGCTGGGATTAAAGGCATGCGCCACCACTGCCACACTCTTGCTATGGCTCTAATAGCTCTGATCCCCGGGCAACTTTATTTATTAATATACAATTAAAATCACATTTCAGTACAAATAGAATACCACCATATAAAGATGCGTGAAAACAAGAATGGTACCAGAATAGGGCAGAGCTCTCTCTCAGAGCAAGCCAACCTTCTCCATGGAAGCCATATGGAATGGATGAAGGGAAAGGAACTTTGGAAGCAGTAGCTCCCCAAAGTACCAGAGGGAAAGAAAGGCAGAGCCCAAGCTCACTGCCAGGCTGTTATATGCTAGGTACTCAGCCCCATGCTAGGTACTCAGCCCCATGCTAGGTACTTAGCAGCCTTCTGGTCCCATGGGGAGGGAACACACAGAGTGGTCACACCTGGAGGCAGAAGGATCAGGGCCCAGGGCACTGTCCTGCATGCCCCACCATCCATGAGGGGAGGTCCTCGTCTAGTGAAATGGATGAGCTTTCTGAGGCTGTAGGGAGAGCTGCAGAACTCCTACCTGTCCTCGTCAGATGAGTGGACAAGCGACTTACAGGTTTAACACAATCTCAGGTCAGTTTTAACCAAATAAGATTATAAGCATGAATGGGTGAGATAGAGGACTTTTTGAAAAAGAAATTCACCCAGTTTCAGTTAACAGGCAGTTGTGGCCTTTTCAATTTCTGTGTAAATGTTTACCCAAAAGGGAGACTCGATATTTATAAAATAATATTTTGTAAAACTCTTTATTTAGGAAAGCACAGAGCCATCTTCAAGCTCTGAGAGAATCAAAACTGTTCATATTTGAAACATATAATATGTTTGGACATATGTGTTCTTGTGAAAATGATTAAATATCCTCCACACGTTACTATTGCTGGTGGCTAGAGTTGCCGGGGGTCAGCTCCAGAGGTTGACAGGTCCTGAGAGGAGGTAAGGAGTCAGCAAGGGAAGGATGAGCCAGGCCACAGTGGTCTGCTGTGGGATGGTCTGTATGTCAAATCTGTTGCTCTGACTGGTCAATAAATAAAACACTGATTGGCCAGTGGCCAGGCAGGAAGTAGGTGGGACAAGGAGAGAGGAGAGTTCTGGGAAGCAGAAGGCTGAGGCAGGGAGACACTGCCAGCCGCAGCCATGACCAGCAGCATGTGAAGATGCCGGTAAGCCACCAGCCACGTGGCAAGGTATAGATTTATGGAAATGGATTAATTTAAGATATAAGAACAGTTAGCAAGAAGCCTGCCACGGCCATACAGTTTGTATGCAATATAAGTCTTTGTGTTTACTTGGTTGCGTCTGAGCGGCTGTAGGACTGGTGAGTGACAAAGATTTGTCCTGACTGTGGGCAAGGCAGGAAAACTCTAGCTACAGTGGTCGAAAGAATCTTACAGCCTGACTAACAGCCGGAGTGCTTCTTTATTTATGCTGAATTCAGTAAGCACGGATAGATTCATGTTGTTCCAAAACATAGGTCATGTCATTTTTGGTTTTGAACATGTGTTTCACTTCCTCTTGTTCATCTTTTAGTCACCATTAATAAACTGTGACAGAACAGAGTTATCTTTTACAATCATTTTCCCTCAAGTTTTGACATCATTGATAAAGTTATCTTTTATAATCATTTTTACTCATTAACCCACAACCCAATTTTTAAGAATCTAGAGGCATATGACATCCTGTTCTCAGGCTAATAGCTTTTGTGACTTCACGGACACTAGAGCAAAACAAAATTCCCAAGCCAGCCTGGGCATATTGCCATGTCCCAAGCAGTGTATTATTAACGGTTTTTCGAGACAGGGTTTCTCTGTGTAGTTTTGGTTTTGGTGCCTGTCCTGGATCTCACTCTGTAGTCCAGGCTGGCCTCGAACTCACAGAGATCCTCCTGGCTATGCCTCCTGAGTGCTGGGATTAAAGGCGTGAGCCACCACTGCCCGGTATGGTAGGGTTTTTTGTTGTTGTTGTTGTTTTGTTTTGTTTTTTAAGACAGGTTTTCTCTGTGTACCTTTGTGCCTGTCCTGGAACTTGCTCTGTAGACCAGGCTGGCCTCAAGCTCACAAAGATCTGCCTGCCTCTGCCTCCCAAGTGCTAGGATTAAAGGCATGCACCACCACCACCCGGCTGTATTATTAACTCTTAATGGTCAGAGTGCCCAAGAAAAATCCTCAGGCCAAAGCTGCTGCAGTTATTATTTAAATTCTGGCATAATACAATGTTTACAGTTTATATATTTATAGAATTTTTTATATGTCTAATCCTGGTATTCTGTTGTTCCATGGCCATATGACACCACAGTGAGTCTGCATGTACTAACTTTTCTAAGAAAGGGAGGTCCCGACATCTTATTCTTTTATCATCTTTCCACTCCATTCTTTGCTCATCAGTATAAGTCTCTGTGTAGGGCAGAGGTAACTTCAGGTAATCTAACTTTGTTGCTGTATATGCCACATAATTGCCTGAGTGTACAGTGGGAAGAGGCTTGCAATCTGATCTGTGACCAACTCCTCTAGCCCACTGAATCTTGTTGACTTTTTAAGTTTACTTTGTTTTGATTATCTTGTTCCTGGGTAAGTGCAGGGACAGATGTTTCAAGAATGTCTCATAGCCTCATAAAGAGACCTCTGGCTTCTTTATGTGCATCACAACCTACAAGGTATAAGGATATCTCCCTAAAAGTGGGAGGGATAGTTTGTTCTGTCCTGGGGAAGCTTAGAAGCAGCATTCCTGGGAGAAGGCATAAATGATTCATAAGAAAATTTCCATCAATCCAATATCCCCAAATTGTGAAAATATTAAAAGTCCCCCAAATGTGCAGCAGGTGGAGATGAAAACCAAAGGTGGCATGGCAGCCATCACTGTGGCTCAGCTTTGCCGGATCTTTGTCAAGCAGCTGTGCTGGCCTTATGACTTTTGCCGCTCCTATCAGAATGGCTGTGCCATGGAGTGACGGTCTGCTCCCTCAGCACACCATCTATTAGGGTTTACTTCGGCTGCCCTGTGTCAGTCCCCAGAACTTGTGCCTTGTACGACTGTGTGAGGCCCTGGCACTTACCCTCTACCTTCTGGTTCTTGGTTTAACTTTATAAAGCACTACAGTATTAAAGATGGAAAGGTTTCAGTTTCCTGCTTACTCTCATACCCTTTATGTAGCAATATCACCAGTCTTTACTTTGTCTGACAAACCAAAGCAAAATGACTGCAGCAGGGGCTGGGTGTGGTAGTGCACACCTTTAGTCCCAGCACGTGGGAGGCAGAGGCAGGTGGATCTCTGAGTTTGGGGCCAGCCTGGTCTACAGAGTGAGTTCCAGGACAACCAGAGGCTACACAGAGAAACCTTGACTCAAAACAACAAACCCCCTCCCCCCAAAAAAGACAGAAGCAGGAACATTGTGAACAGCCTTTTTTAACATGTGAGACAGCTGTGAGGGAGACCTGGCAGTCTTCACTTGGTGAACAATTAGAAAGGAAGCAAAGGATAAATTTGTTACTCAAGGTCAACACACCGTGCCTACTAGAGTCCTGGAAAATACATTAAGTACTTTTAGGGGGCTGGAGAGATGGCTCAGGAGTTAAGAGCATTGGCTGTACTTCTAGAGGATTAGGGTTCAGTTCCCAGCACCCACATAGCAACTCACAATTGCCTAACTCCAGTTCCAGGAGAACTGATGCCCTCTTCTGGCGTCTCACATACACATACATTAAATCTTTTTTTTTTAATGAGCACTTAAAAAATAGAAAGCAATGGATGTCACTGGTCTGACCTAATATCCACCAACTATCAAGCCTTTACAGCTACTAATTCTGAGGAGTGCAGATTCCAGGCCAGTTTCCCTGCTTTTCACATCAGATACCTGGATTCCACACCTTAGTGCTGCTGGGACCCACACAGGCGGCTATACTCACATACACAGCCTGTGTTTTAGGCTCCACTTTGTCAGGATTTCAGCCAGATTCCCCAGGCCCGGCACAGAAGCTCCGAAGTCACTCAGCTTTAGAAATCCCCATTAACTTTCTTGGGATTCTTACAAGAACGCCCCACAGTCAGCTCAGCCCCATGCTGCCCTAACCAGGGAAGACCCAGGGCAGGAGAGAACCAGCCCTACCTCTGACACTAGATTTAGTTAGAGAACTGAGTCTGCGCTGAAGATACCAGGACCACTAGGCTCTAAGGAGGAGACACCTTAGCAGAAAGCCCCAATCTCCCAGTTCAGAGCATTTCACCAAGGCAGGCCTCCCTTTGGGAATTTCTGGGCCCATACTGGCCACAACCATAGGAAATCCAGAGCAAGCCATGGAGACATGAGCCTCATCTGGTGGCAGATCTAGGGGCCTTCACTCACCTAGGTTCTGGGAGTTATGGGTCAGCAGTAGCAGTCCATCCTCGGGCAGAAGCTCCATGGTCTCCATGAGATCTCTGAATTCTCCTTGCCCATAGACTGCTGACACCAAGTGAGGAAGGTGAGCTGAAACTGATGTTTTAGTTCTCTCAGGGCACTATAGGACTGTACCTGTTGCAATTCCGGGTTCAGGTGTCCTTCATGATCATTCTGCTTCACTGTCACCCTGGTCATTCTGGATTTCCTAGTGCCTCCTGCTCCAATCTGGCCCTAGGAGAGGTGTCCCCATGGCGGGAGGTCCCTCTATATGTCAAGGACCCTGCAACAGATCTGAGGAATAAGGTGGTTATTGCCTAGGAAAGCCTAATGAAATCTGTAGACTAGAGTAGGATGCAGAGATGGTGGCACTGAACCCAGGACTCCATGCTAGATGCAAGCAAGCACTTCTCAAAACAGGAGATTCAACACTTAACTACTGTTGAGCTTCTAAGAAACCTGTCCAAGCTCTTGACCCTCAAGAAAATCAGCTTCAAAAGCTGGAGCAAATGCTGTGTGATCTGTTGTTTACGGTAAGTACAATTAATGCATGAGTAAGATACCATGTCAGTATTTTCTCCATCAATATTGTATGGCAATAAGCCTGAGGATGGGAAAGGAACAAAAACCAGACTATTAGTGAACTTATGTTTAATTAGACTCTAAGGGCAAGCCTAAGAGGACACTCTGAATGCATTAACAATTCTGGGCTCCTCTGCCCAGGGCTCCACTGTCTCTTGGAGTTGGGAGGGCAGACAAGTGGAAGCAGACATGTGTACTGGGGAGCAAAAGACACTCAAAATGGTAAGTGCAGGTACAGGCACCAAAGACGGCTGTGGGAGGTCTTTCTGTATGCTGTGAATGTGTGTGGCTCCCACTGGATAATTTATGGCAGGAAAGCTTATAGCTAGGTGGGAAATCCAAGCAGAGATACAGAGAGAAGGGCAGAGTCAGGAGAGATGCCAGCCACCGCCAAAGGAGCAACAAGATGCCAGCAGACCAGTAACGCCACGGCCATGTGGCAACATATAGATGAATAGGAATGGCTTAATTTAAGATGAAAGAGCTAGCTTGCAGGAAGCTAAAGCCATAGGCCATACAGTTTGTAATGAATAATGAGCCTCTGTGTGTTTACTTGGGACCGAGTGGCTGTGGGACCAGGAAGGACACAGGGAAACTTCTGACTACAAAAGAGTGTTATTTGATTTTTATGATCCAAGTCCAGAGAAATGAGGGTCAGGGCAGAGCTGGTAAAATATTCAACTTCCCAGCTTGCATCCCCTCTTGGAGGCATCCCAGTGTGGACTGGCTGGCTGGTGGCCCACTGAGTCTTTCCTCCCAGAGTTCTGCTTTCTTTCCCCAGTGTCGTGAGGATTGCCCACTGGACCCTCATGCTCACCCCAGGTGCATGCTGTTTCCCAGTGAAGCTCAAAGTCCCACACAGACTCAACACTCTTTTTCAGTTAAGGATGATATAAAACCCACCCAAGAGCCTCTGTAGTGAAGCCATGTTGGCAGTGGTGCACCTGTGCTGTGCAGTAACTGCCGGGACACAATGATCCAGGTCTGCCCATGCCATGCAGTCTCTCCAAGAGGTTCCTAGACCTTATCCCCTCCCTCTCCCACATGTGGTCCACACAGCTTTGTCTGTGTCCTTTGGTTCCTTCCACACAACTGGACACAGTCTCATTCCTTGTCACTGCACAGCCTGCTTTGTTACCAGAACTGAAAGCCCTTGGTCTTATGGGAGATTTTATCCTAATGTAGAGAATTCATCCAGTGCAGGCTCACCATAACAAAGCATTTCCATTCATGGGAAAATGAATTATAATACAGAGTGGCAAGTGGCTAGTTAACTTCAGATCTACTAATAAGAGAATGTATGGCAAGTAGGAATTGTCTATGGTAGTGGAGAAACAGTCCAATGATACTTAAAATAACAGAACATGTAGATAAATAAAAGAAGGAAAGAACATTAGTCTCAGGGAGGGACTGGCCTGCCCTGGGGTGAACTTGTGGCACATGGGATGTCTGCCTTTGATTTTGACACATTCCCTAGAGCAGCAGTTTGCTGTTCAAAAAGTGTGGCTGCACTCTTGTGCTCTCCGAAGTTTGATTATTAGCACAAGACCAAATTTGGGCTGCTGACATCCACCACAGAGCAGGAGGGGGTGGTGAGGCCCCATCCTCTTCGAGGATATAAAGGCAGTTAATGGTTGCTGGGGGGCAGGAGAGACAATCTTTTTCTGTGGTATAGCTACTACTGTTGAGGTTCCCTGCCTGTCAACAACTCTGAGTAAACATGCCAGGTCACAAAAGAAAAAGTGTGATTGTGTGGTGGAAAAAAATGTAGCAGCTATTGATGAATTGGAGGACTAAAGGAAGGGTTTTTCCTTGTTTTTGATGGAGATTGTGGTGTTTTCTCCCCTTTTGTGCTAGTGATTGAGTGCTTGTGTCTCCACCCATTAGTGAGCTTTAAGACAGTCTGTAAAAGCCAACAAATGGAGGTTAATGGAGAGGATGAAGTCTTGAGCCCAGAGAGACACTTGGTCCAGGTACAGCAGTGGATGGAGTTCAGGGTATTGGGGGAAAACTTGCCTTCTAACTTCCATTTGTACCATAAAGGCCCAGGGGGCACCTACCAAGCAAGCAGAGTTTAGCCTGGAGGTAAAGTCTGGTGTGGGTGAGAAGTAGACAGTTACTGTGTGGCCTGAAAGATGATGGACAGACCATCTTTGCTTTTGAAGCTCAGGCACACTAGCAAAATGGCTATTGGTGGATTCTAATCAGACAACTTCAGAGACCGAGGCCAGACAGAATTCTTATTTTACCATGTTTTATATAAAATAGACATTTACATAAATTTTATTTTTGAAAGACTTAGGCAAAGTATACAGTCAGACTGAAACAGAGAAATATTTTAAGCAGCATAGCAAAAATAACACAGGTGTACATTTATATACAACCAACCAAAATAGGAACGTTGAGCAGCAGGAACAAAGGACAAAATCCTGACAGCAAACACAGCGACTGCCACATGTCCCTGGCTCCCACAGACACCTCAGTTCCCTAGGAGAGGACATTATCTTTTCTCCCAGGAAACTGGCAGGGTCACCATAAGGACTTTAAGCACGACTGTAAAGTAAGAGTTACTTCTACCATGTTAATACACTTAGGCAGCCCAGTCTTCCCAGGGTTGTTTGTCTGTATGTTTCCTTGTGGTTATTAGTAAGAACAGTCAGGAATAAGATCATTATCTTCACAGATGCATGGTGCCTTTTAATGCATTTTGGAGGCTCATGGTATTCCTGGAAACACTGGACAGGGCAGTGCTTCATGGGTGACAAACTCCACTGAGACTTGGACTAACCTGCCCTTGTGAGGTAACTCCTTAGAATGACACTAGAATTAGAACTCAGAAGCACTAATCTTGAAGTAGTGTGTCCCCACGATGGGCGGGCCAGCAGCTAAAGGATATGCACAGCAGGAACTTCCAGACTCACTACAAATACAAATCGTTGCCCCTGATAAGGAGGCGATATCCCGGACCTCTGCATGCAGACATTTCCAGTTAGGAATGACTGGCAACCCATGTTTTCACTCAGACCAGGACTGTATATTATGAGGTGCTAGGTTTTTGTTTTGTTTTGTTTTAAATTACATGCCCTGATGGTTTTAATCGGAAAAGCCCTGGTGATGAAAATTGACTATTTTAATATGAACCAATTGATGGCTCCAGATATTTTATCCATCCTGTGGTCCCACTCGAATATGAAGCCATGTTTTGTACTATGGTTACTTTATCTCCTATCTCAGAACAAAGAACTCACAGAAACAAAAATATTAGAAGTGTTTTCAGAACTATACAACATGCTTTGCATTGAAAACTGAGAACAATGTTAAGAATTGTAATATTTCCAATACTGTTTTTTGGTTTTCTAAAGTCTTAGCTTATACAGCTGCAGTCTGAAAGAAAGGTTTGACAGACATTTACATTTTTTAAATGTAAAAGGATGGCATTTAGATATTTGTGTTTTGCTGTATTTGGGTGATGCCAGCCTACAATCAAAAGTGTGATTTGAAAACAAGAAAAAGAACCAGCCTACCTCTACCATAGCTACATGCTCTCAGTGTCAGTACTAATCTAAAGGTTTAGTATTCCCCTGGGTGGATCCACCACAGACAAGAGCAGGCAGTTTTGCCCATTATTCTTTTTTTTTTTTTTTTTTTTTTTTAAGGAGGGTTTGTTTGTTTGTTTGGTTGGTTGGTTGATTGGTTGGTTTTTTGAGACAGGGTCTCTCTGTGTAGCCTTAGCTGTCCTAGAATTTGCTTTGTTGTAGACTAGGCTGGTCTCAAACTCAGAGATCTGCCTGTCTCTGCTTCCCAAGTGCTGGGACTAAAGGTATGCACCACTACATTCAGCTCATCAAAAGCAGGTTTTAGTAAGTGCAATCAAGAACTAAATAACAAAGCCCCAGTGTCTGTGTGCCAGGCAGAAAGAGACAAACTCTGCACCATGGACACCTTCTAAGAGTAAAAAGATACCAGGTTTTTTGTTTATTTCTTATCCTTGGCATCTTGCCTGGTGTGTGCAAATGGCAAGGTGGTGCCTCTCCATTTGACACCCAAGCATTTTCTAAATAGAAGGACAAATTATAGTCCAGTTGCCACAAGCATAAAGCCACCCTACTCAGCCACCTGCTGGTCAGTCTAGGAATAATGGCCTTGACCAACCCATGGGGCAATGACTCAGCCTTTAGAATTCTTTGGCTCATTTTAGTCCAGTAGCTAGAAATAAAAATTTCATGATAATACCCACTTCTCCTTGGTAGAAAGCCTTGTTCAAAGCAGTCATCCCTGCAGGACTTTGCGGGCACCAGAAAGCTCGTCTCAGGGAGTTCGGAGGAGTCCTAGCCGTTCTCTAAGGGCAGCCAGTGCTGAGAGCCCCTGTGCAGGAGGGAAGGCCGCCCTCCAGCCCCTGCTCTCTGTGATCGGAAGGATGTAGACTCTCTGCTAACAATCATAAGATATGGGACATTTGTTTTCTTTTCTCCCTCGGTTCAGTCACCTCAGGTTGGATTCTACAGTGTGGTTTGGAATTTTTTATTTAGTCTTGGCTGAAAGCTGAAAAGGGCCTCTGAAATTCTGCTGCAGACTTCAGAAGAGAACCTGCATACTGATGAAGACCAGAAACCTCTTTGCTTTGTGATAACCTTCAAAAATAAACTGGTCTGGGGCTGAGATGTCTCTGGTAGCAAGTGACGGAGGGCTTGCCTGGCACATGGAGTTCTAGGCCAGAGCCACAAAAGCAAACAAGGCCCCCAGCCCCTCAAAGAGCACTCCTCCCCCCCCCCCCCCCCCCCCGAGTTCCACCACCAAATCAGGTTTTATAAAGGACATTAATAACCTGAAACATCTGAATCACTTTTGGAAAAGCCACCAAAGCCATTCCTGCAGCTTCTATGTCATAGGTGGATTTCATGGCCAGCACTGGTCTAGGGACGATGATGGGCAGGCCTGACAGCGAATGGTGGGGGAGGGGCTCCAGGGATGTGAAGGGCTCTATGTGTAACAGAGGAAAGAACCCCAGAAACTCCATGCTGGGGGCTCGGCCCAGGCAAAGCAACTCCTGATTCATTCTTTGTCTCCTCCTTCCTACCCAGGGCATGTTACAGAATTCTGAGACACACGCTAGACTCTTGTAAAAAATAAAATAAAACAAAACCCTAAGATAATGTTAGCTGAGAATAGAGCTCAGTGCGAGAGAGTGCTTCTGGTATGTACAAGGTCTTGGGTCCAGTTCTCAGTACCAATGATGAGGACAATGACAATGTTAGAATTGCCAGCAGAGTATTTTCGTGCACAAAGCCAACTCTACTCCTAGATTTCAGAAACAGCTCTCCAGTCACTCATGACACACAAGCCTGCTAATGACAAATCAGATGCATTTTCACAAGCCAGGATCTCTGTTTCTACTGTAATAAGGATGACTCCCACGGATTAGTCCAAGAACCAAACAGCATGTTACAAGATACACTCAACAGCTTTGAAAACACACTTTGTAATTGATTTTCTCCCAGGCAACATATCTACCATGGAAACTCTCTCATTGGCTCATTCAGTATCTGAGCCAAAAAGCAAGCTGACTTTGTTTCTCTTTTTAAACAGTGCTTATTTTTACTGCTCAGGGAGATGTCAGAGTGGGCAGACAAATGAGAAAGGAGAGGCCCCATGCAGCCGTCTCTGGACGCCATGTGGCCTTTCCTCCTCAGAAACGTTTATGTTGTAATTACCTTTTTAATTATTTCAACAAGTTTACACGGAGACCTTCTGTAGCACTTTACATAAGGTAGAATTATGTCAAACTTTGAAGTTCAATCTGTCCCATTCGTTTTTAATGCACCCATTTTGGTAAATATTATTCTACAAAGTGGTACTAAGATGTGACCAAGGACCCCTGCTTTCCAAATTAGGGGCTTGGAATTACTTTATAATAAACACTAAGGTACATAGTTTTTACCTTGGTACTAAAGATGTCTTAGATGGAAGAAGAAAATAAGATTCTGGATCAATTTATGATATGTAACACGGACTGACAATTACATACATGAGGTGACAGTGACAAATACTGGCTCCCAGAAGCAGGGTCCCCTCTGGCTGGGCAGGTGAGACTCTGCTTTCCGGCTGTCACGTGTGTTTGACAACTGTCTCAGCATCGGGACCTGCATTTCCTGTGTGTTTCTGTTTCCAGTGATAAGTACCAGTTAGAAGCGGGCACCCAGCTCCTTCACCGACTACCCAGACACTGAGCTGACCCCTAATTCCATTAGCTTTAAGTGGCAAATAACCAGTATTATTTGGGGAGACTGTTAAAGCTTTCTTATTTTGCAGTTTTCATATGATTGGTTTTGACAGCTGCTATCAAAATAACTATGTACAGAGAAAAAAAACAAGACATGTGGATATATATTAAATATTTTATAAGTTATACAATAAATAACACTAAAAATAATGTCAAATTATGATTTCAACTTTGCCTTCCTCATTTTTAAATATAAATATATTTTTAAAAAATTATGAATTTAGACTTTACCCGAGAGTTTTAGAGCATTCTCCATGTAGTCTGCAAGCTTACTAAGCAGACGGTTTGCTTTTGGTCACTTGTCTTTTAAGTACAGAATTCCTACTAAACCTCAAAAGTCAGTAAATAGAGCTTTCTTCCCTCAACTCAATCTGTGAGGAATTCTGTAACACAATGTAAAGGTCCCTCAGTGTTTCAAAAATAATAAATCTCATGACGTCTAAAGGAGAGCACTTCTCTGGACTGACCCCTTAACACTTCCATGTAGAGCGCACGCTGCCGCTCCCCACCTGAGCAGCGTATTTTAGGGTAGTAGTCTCCTGGTTAATGCACTGAGAAGTTTCAATGTGGAGACACAACTCTAGTACAATCTGGAATACAATTCAAACATTTTCATAAAGAATCAAGGATGCTCAGCTCTTTTTTACTGCTCAGGGAGATTTTTCCTGTAGAAATAAAGATACCCACATACAATTCTAGAAGATCCCCTCATGTTTTAGGCACTGGAAAAGCATATATCAGAGTGGAATTTAATGTACTTCTCCAAAGGTCCTTAGAGATACTCTTGGGAGTTATTAGACCAAGCCCAGCAATCAAGTGCCCTGTTCCTATAACTTCCACAAGACTCTACCAGTGCTCTTCACCATCCATTCCGGATTCTTGCGAATATATTAAACTTCCACAAGTAGACTTTCCCAAGAGCTGACTTCAGAGGACACAGCCTTCCTTATGAACAGCTGTCTCCTCTACAGAACTCCAAGCTTCTGTGTTTCTGGGCTACAGTAAGAATGGAGCTCAGTGTCTGCATCCTGGGACCAGGGACTGACACAGAGGAACCGGTAACAGGCTGTTTCCCTCCCCTGCAGGTGGCCTGCTCGCCCTGGCTGTTTGTTCCTTCATGGAAACAACTCAGCACAGTCCCCAGCAGCTGTCCCATCGCTGTGCCACCAGGAGGGGACTGCCTGGCTGGCAGAGCCTGCTGTGTATGAGCAAGGCCGCCCCCACTCGGTCCTCTTCCAGCCTGCTGAGTCCCACGTGACTGTGTCCTTGGAGCTATGTTTGATCCCTTTCTCGGACTTCTTGTAACCTTCTCTCCAGGCGATCCAGCTTGGCTAGATTTTCCTTCAGCAGCTTGCTGTCTGGAACCAGCCTCAGGGCTCTCTCGTAATAGGCCCTTGCAGACACATAGCTTCCCTGAGGGGGGTGGGTGTAGAAAAAGAGAAAGACTGCTCAGCACAACCCTCTGAGGATGGGAGAAGACCCCCTTCCTCTGACTGCCAGTTAAGTTCCCCTAAGGAAACCTTATCTGTGGATATTGTTATCCTTATCTCTTGGGGTGCTTTAGGGGAATCCATTTGTTTTAAGAACCAGACCAGCTGGAGAACGTGGAGGCTGATAGCTACACCATAAGGTTCAACGGCAGAAACACAGACTTCAGCTATTTCTTACTACAGAGAAGGAGACTGTTATTCTGTAGTGTTCTCAGGAGGTTAGCACAGACTTCAGCTTTCTCACTACAGAGAAGGAGACTGTTATTCTGTAGTGTTCTCAGGAGGTTAGCACAGACTTCAGCTTTCTCACTACAGAGAAGGAGACTGTTATTCTGTAGTGTTCTCAGGAGGTTAGCATGGGGCTGCTGGTCTTTGTAAGCAAATAGGCTTGGGGTGGGGTAGAGACGGAGGGAGAGCAATAATTAAACAGACATCCATTTTATCTTTAGTTTGCTCTAATTTTCAACTGAAACACACAAGCAGCCAGTGCCTAATGCCAGTTTCACACAGTGCAGGACTTGATTAAAAGATGGACCCGGGGCTGGAGTCCATATGGCTGTATGGTTAAGGGCACTTGTTCTTTTAGAGGACCCTGGGGTTTGGTGCCATTCACAGCACACACATGATGGCTTACAAGCATCTGTACCTCCAAGGGATCAAACACTCTCTTCTGACCTCTGTGAGCATTTCATACATGGTACCCATACATACATACATGTAAAAACTCATACACATAAAGCAAACAAATCTTAAAAAAAGAAATTTAAAGATGGACTCAGGTTTATCTCCTAGCCAGGGTATGTGGTGAAAAGCACCAGCCAGAGCCAGACACTTGCTGCAGGAGGGAGAAGGAATGTGACCTCTGACCTGCTGAGCCCCCACTTCTGTCAACACTGTTTAACAACATGTGTGCCTGGGCCCCGCTGATCACTGACCATTGGTCAGTAGCTTTTCCTATTCCCTTCTCTGCGGCCCAATGCCTCACCTTCCGCCTCTGGTGCAGCCTTGCAGACCTGAGCTCTGCAGAGCCCCAAGACTCAAGACTGCTACAGGGCTTTTGTCGTCTGCTTCCTCTGCTCACAAGGCCCAGGAAGCTCAGGAGACTTGCAGGACTCCCGAGGCCCCTCTCTGAGGTGACATAAGCAGTAAACAGAGGTTGAGGAAGGAGACTCAGGTGGCTGAGACTCATGAAAGCTGGGCAGGCAGCTCTGGAGACACAGCTGAGGCAGGCTTTCAGTGAGTCACACACACTCCTGTGAGTAAAATGGAAACTCACTGATTTCCTAAGCTGGACTTAAGCAGGACTCTTTCTTGGTCTGCCCTATCTGAGGCATAGATGTTTACACCTTCCCCAGGAAGCTGCCTGATTTCTTCCCATTCTAAAACAACAAACTGATTTTACATCATCCTCAGCTGCAGCTCCCATGTGGGTGGACACCAGAGGTGTTCTAAATTTCTATCACAATTCAAATTAACACCTCTCCAAGCTAGCAGCTGATGCTTACCAAGGTGTAAGTATTTCCCCACGTATGTTTGTGTGTGTCAAGAGCTTAGATGCTACCTGACACAGTGAGACCTCAACAGAATGCTTGAGTTACCCCATCACTGGGTAGACTGTTCAGTCTCTATGACTCACTGTCTAGTTCTCATGGTGTTTATGTGTACAGCTGGGATAAGAGGGTGTGGAAATGCTGAAAAAAAAAAGAAGGAATTGTCCACTGAGAACCCAGCACTAGCTTGTGTAGTTATATCCGACAATGCTGATGAAAAACACCAAACTTCCTTGGGGCAAGGAGCCCAGTTCTGCTGCATTTCTGTTACCTCCAGCATCCTCCTCCAAGTCTCTGGTTTCCGATAAGCACAGTGTACATCTGGGTGCCTGCACGCTTATAGGTCTAAGACATCACAAGATACTCCACACGCAGGCTCTCAAGCTGTCCTTGGAAGCTACCCTGAATCTAGGCCTCATCCTTAACCTTGGCATTGTTTCAGATCAATTGATTTCTGCTTTTTTGCACAAAATATAGTGTGCCCTCTCTCCTTCAAATTGCTCTATTCTTGATTAAACTGTAAACCCTGTTCATTTTTTTAAATTATATCCCTTAAGTCAACAATTCTAAGTCTATGGTATATAGGAACTGTAACAATCTGATTTCTAGAACTGAATTTTCATTAACTAAGACTAGAATCCATCCATCAGTCATACCAGACACATTTCCTGTGCCCAGTTGCTGTGGCCAGTCACTGCTCCTTGACAGTGAAAATACAGAACATGCTCATGCCAGAGAGTTCTACTAGACGACAATATTCTGCAAAGCATGGATGGCCATCATGAAGCCATGCTGAAACAGAACTCTGAAATATGACTTGGCTAGCAGGAACTCATGAACTTTAGACCAACAGCTGTGGAACCTGCATGGGCCTGGACTAGGCCCTCTGTACAATCGAGGCAGTTGTATAGCTTGGTCTGTTTAAGGGGACCCTGTCAGTGATCAGGATCTGTTCCTGGTACATGAGCTGGCTTTTTGGAACCAATTACCTATGGTGGGACACCTTGCACAGCCTTGATGTAGGGAGAGAGGCTTGGACCTGCCTCTACTGAATTTACCAGGCTTTGCTGACTCCCCATGAGAGGAGGAGGGATGAGAGGGGGATCTGTGGTTGGTATGTAAAATGAATAAAACATTTCTTAATAAAAAATAAAAAGAAATATGGCTTGGATAATGGAAATCTCATTAGAGATTGAAATTCCAGCTCATCTCCTTACTTCATCTTGTGTAAAAGTTCAGGGAGCATAACAGACAGTGAGCATCCCTCACCCCAAAATGCAGAATGTTCAAAGTCTGACACTTTCTGAACAGACAAGATACCATAAATAGAGGATTCTATAACTGACCTCATGGAATGGCCTACCTGTCAAACTGCAGACACACTAAAAATATCCTATACAATTACTGTGGGGGCTGCATGTAAGGGCAAAAATGTGAGAGGTAGAGTGAATTTTGCAGTTAGACTGGACTGTCTACATCTGAGGCACTTCAGGTCACAGCACTGACCTCAGACCCCTGGTGTGATGTGTCCTCCCTTCCTAGGACGGCCACAGCCTTCAGTGTTATTTTCCCATCTCCTATGCTACCTCCTTGCAAAGCCTTATTTCAACTCTTCACCTCCATAAGCCCCGGAGGCCTATACTCCCCAGGCACAGGGCAGGAGCCAGGGCCAGCATGGGTGACATTGTGATGAACACTCCTTGCAAAACACACAGGAACTTCAGGATTGTTCCAGCACAGCCAAGCTGTGCCCACTACATACATTATTCAAATTTACCCACAGACTTGTTAAACTATGAGTATGGGAGTTTCCTATTGCTCAGGCTAATCCATGATGTCTGCAGTAACAAAGGCTGATCTTTTTAATGAATGTCAATTACATTTTGCTGTGGGCCGCAGGAATATATCATAAGAACTCAGCTGGTTATGGCAAAGTCACTACCTGGAGGGATCAAGGAATTCCTCCAGAGGAAGCCAAATTCCAAGGAGCTTTTGGTGTTACTTGGCTTGTTATATATCAGCTGTATTCTGTTATGAAAATCATGCGTGCCTTTCTAGTTTTCCCAATTGACTTTTCCCTAAGAAGGGCTAACAATGTGGACTGATCACTCTCTGAATACACATTCCAGGACTTTGGAGAACAGCCTCAGGAAGGCTTTCTCTGGAATCAGATATCTCCCTTAGCCACTTTCAAGAACTAACAGTGATAACAGTTCACATGCTAGTCACCTGACTTAAGGTAAATTCCACAAGGAGACACTGCCTAGGTCAGGTGGACGTTAGGTAATAGCTTTACACAATTTAGCTCGGACTCTCCCTTCTTACACCAGGACTTCGAGAGAACAGGACGGAGAAGAGAAAAAAGAATGGAAGAACTAGATGGGTAAGAACTTGAGAAGAACAAACTGAGATGGGGAAGAACTAGATTGGAGGGCTAGAAGAGAGTACTAGAGGGACGAGATGGAAGATGAGGAAGAGCCAGATGGGGAAGTACTAGCTGGGTAAGAACAAGCTGAAAAGGACCTAGATGAGGCAGAATTAAGATGAGAGAATTAAGACAGAACTTAGAGGGAGCAGTAGATAAGTAGAGAGAGAAATCAGGCAAGAAAGGAGCTAGGCACGAGAACAGAACTGAAGCTGTGTATAAAGGATGTTATGCCAGAGGGATTAAAGCAAGTGGACTATAGAGCTCGGTGTGTTGAGATTCTATTTTCTGAAAATAGTCCTCGCCGTTAGTAGTTCTCTCTCCTGAGCCCCTGGGATGTATAATATTAAGGCTGGTCCCTCTAATATTATACAAGAACATTTGAAAACAATATACTCAGTAGATATTTCCTCAATCTCCAGAGCTCTGTCCTGTGAACATACAGCCTTGAGTTCAGATACATAATAATTATACCATTTTTCTTTTTGAATGCTCTTGGGTATATTCTTTCTACTTCAAATTAACAACTGAACTTTAATTTTTGTTATATTCCACCTGGGAAAGTTATACATTATTCTAAAAAGCAACTATTGAATATTTAAAATAATGCACCATTCTTAAGAAAGTCCACTCTGTTTGACAGATGTTGCTGAACATCCCACAGAACTGCGCAGCCCCGAGTGTGGGTCTGACTGCGCAGCAACCGCTTAGATTCCCCACAGCGAGGGAGACGCTGCCCCTTACCCGGGCGCTCAGGTGCTGGTGGGAGGAAAACACGGCAGGCCTCTTGGAAATTCTCATCACTACACTATCCTTCGTCCCTACAGGGTCTGACAGAAGAAGCCTGAGGGCAAGTTAGCCCACAAGTCATACCCTGGCATCTGTGAAAAGCCTTCAAGGACCCAGCTTACTTGGCACAAAAACCCAAGCTCCAGGAATCGTGTTAGGCCCCCCTCTCGGGCCTCGGCGTCCACCGTCTCCTTTTACCTCCTCTGGCCAGTTGTGCTGCCTGGTTACCATTTTCACACACACCGGCACCTTCAGCCTCAGACCTCTGCACGTGCTCTTCATCTGTGCACATGACTTGACCCCTCAGATGCCTGCATTCTACAGGAGCCTTCTCTAAGAGCCCTGTCAGCACCCCTCTCCTTTACTTTTTTCTTCATACACATCTTACTATCTGACGTGTGTACATGTGTACTTATTGCCTGTCACTCCAAACTAGAGCATCAGTTCCACCAGGGCAGGAGTTTCTGTCTTGTCTGATCACTGTTACATGCCCAGTATCTAGACGTGCACCTGGCATACAGGATGGATGCTCAGTAGAGATGCCAGTAAGATGAATGAGTACATGCACGAATGAATCACAACACACCTTTGACTTTATTGGCTACAAACAATGCCACCCACCCAGGGTCACTTTCCATCATTCTTGGCAGAAAGACTCACCCAAAGTTAACTTTAGGGGGTGGGGACCAAAGCAGACAAACATATTTTCCACTAAGAGGTTAGGGAATAAAAAATGTTTTCAACATGGAAAATAAAAGGGCAGGAGAAATGCCTCACCAGTGAAGCATACTGCTCTTACAGAGGACCCACGTTCAGGTCTTAGCACCCATACTGGGCATCTTACAAAGGTCCATAACTCCACCTGCGGGGGGGGGGGGGGGGGGGAGACCATCGCCCTCTGCTGGCCTCTGAGGGCATTGCACTCATATCCCACAATCACACATAATGAAAAATAGGAAATAGTAAAGCATATTTAAATTAACAGTCTGGTAATGCTGAGGAGTTGCCAAGATTCACAGGGTCAGTGCACACAGACCTCAGCCACTGTCCGATAACCTTCTTTCCACACATGTGATTTTCCTTATGATCAGCAGTATAATGGAGTTAAGTTTATAAACATTTAAACAGGTCCATAATATTCATGATTCAGAAAACATAGCTCCTCTGAATTTCACTTTCAGAATGCCTATGTTTTAAGTAGTCAAGTGATTTCAAACAGAAAATGAACAGTGGCTTCTAAACCAGGATGAGAACACAGTGAGTGCCACTCCTACCTGGATGTGCCGAATGCCACCCATGTTCATCCACGCCTGTGCCTGGTCAGGATCCAGGGTCACAGCAGCCTCATAGCTCTGAGCGAAGAAGGAAAGCTTCATGTTAACACATGAGATGCATCTAAGGAGCCACAGAACTGTACAAACCCAGCCCACATGGAGACCCTGATCGCTAACAGCCACTTAGCAGCTGGCAAATTTAGTCTGTTACTGTTTTTAGAGTTGATGGTTCTGAAGGGCCTCAGGGGCTTCTATGACAGCACATATATGGCATGCCACTGGGGAGCCAGAGATTTCTGGAACAGCTTGTTTCTCTGGTTCTGCAAGAAAGCTTTGCTTGATGGTCTTCCTCATCCATAAAAGAGTTGGTAAGGAACACTGCTGTCAGGATTACAGAATCCAAAGAGGGTAGTTCAGTGCAGAACACAAGCTCAGCCTATGTGAGGCCCTGGGCTCCATCTCCAGCACTCAACAGATAAGTAAATAAATTAATTAATTAATGAAAAATCAGAAGACCTGAGGTGCTCTTCTAGCCGCTTAACCATGGCCCCGCCCCTTCAACCTCCAACTTGTTGCTAAGTATCAAAAGCAGCATGCTTACATTGTTGTATAGGGGTCACGACACCTGTGTTTCCTTCTACCTTTTGGAAGCTCTTCAAAGCTGAAATGTGGTGGCACACTCCTGTAATTTTAGCTGCTCAGGGCAAATGACTGATAACCTTAATGATGAATGTTTACATTTGTTTTTTTGAGACCAAGTCTCTCATTATAGCCTTGTTGCCTTGGAACTCACTGGCCTTGAACTTATGATCCTATTGTCTCTGCCCCCAGATATATCACCACATCCTGCTAACACAGGAATGGTTTTAAATGCGCACACGTGTGTGCGTGCATGCGTACGTGCATGAGTGCGTGCGTGTGTGTGCTCGCACGCATAGGTACATGCATGTCACTGCAAACACGTGGAAGTAGAGGCCAACTTGGGAGGAGTCAGTATTCTTCTTCCACCAAGTGGTCCCAGGAGGTCAGGGTTGGAGGCAAGTGCCTTGACCCACTGAGCTATCCGGCTGTATCCTGATGTGATACTTACTAAGTTTCAGAAGAAAAGTCACTGCAAGATGGAAGGTCTAGAGGGGCTTCCTGGGGAAGACTGCACGACCCTATGTAAAGACGGAGCCCTGGGAATAAGAGGGAGTCTAGAGGTGCTGGCAGGTGTCACAGACACGTAAGTGCCCAAAGCTCCTTGGGCTCCTGTCCAGCTGTGATAGAGGTTCTTGCAGACAAAACGGACAGTGTAGGTGGCTCTTCAGAATCCTAGAATATGAAATGCTCCGAATGTTTCTAACCATGAAACGTGAAGAGGTGTTGTGTAGGTGAGTCATCGAAAACCAGAGGCTTACAGGAAAGGAGCCCATAGCTCTGTCAGCTAATCTGAACTCTCACAAACTGCCAGCGACGAGAGTTGACTGCCCAGACTCCCTAATGGCTGCAGTATTCATTTAAACCTGGAGGGATAGCTCAGCCACTAAAGGCTTGGCTCACAACCAGAAACATAAACCTGTAAATTTAATGGCAGTTTGGCTCGTCTTACCTCAAAAGCTTTGTCCAGAAGGTTCTGCTCTCTCAGCTGGTTTCCTTTTGTGAAGAAAAGTTCAGATATGACTTTTGGGTCCCTGGGCTTCAGCTGAAGAGCCCTGTCTATGGCCTCGAGCGCCTGCAGCAGGGGGAAATGTAGGAACCCTAACTTAGAGTGACATTATACCACTGTTCATAGCCATCTGCTAGTGTGACCCATGACAAACAAACCATACGTTCTACACTCCCATTTTCTCATTGGGAATTAATGGCCCCAGAAAGATCATTCCTGTGCCTCAGGTTCCCTATTTATAGTTGAGCAAGAATCAAACATCTTGATCAGCTTACAAGAAGGTTACACAGTTGCAATAGGGTTTGCCATGCAAACATGTCTGTCTAGACTGCTGGCCCCTGGCTCTTGCCCCACCTTTACACACAGACATTGCTTAGAAGTACAGTTCTGCCTTTTTGTGAAGACTCCAAAGTTTATCCTAGATCAGGAGTGAACCCATGGCCTTCCCTAGATGTGCGGGTCTAGTCACGTTTGCATCTTCAACTGTGTGCTCGGCCCTCCCCCACCCTTGTGCCTTAGGCACACCTGTTTCTGCTGTCACAGGCCCATTTTGCTTGCTGACCTCTTCCTCTCTTGACCCTTCCCTCACATCCTGCCATGTGGAGACCTGACCTCAACTAGCCAGGTGCTGATTCTCAATGGAATGCTTGGTGTCCCTCTTTCTGATCTCACTCACATTTGTCTTATGATTTCTTGATCAGTGTCTGTCTCTTTCTCTAAATAAGCTTCCTTAGGCCAGAGCAGCATTTTTTTTTTTCCATCCTCCCTATGCCTGGAGTCTGCCATAGTGTCCGATACTTTGTAGGCATTTAATAAATATTTTCTTGAGTAGGTTAATGAACTTAATGGTTATGTGATTTTTCAACATACAGATAAAGAGTCACAGTTCTGCCTCCCAGGGCTGTCCTGAGGATTGCATCGAACATTAGAACTTGGAGAGCCAGAGGGCATGCAGGGGCTGGACATAAAGGTGCTGAACATAGAGGGCCTGGGCATGGAGGAGCTGGGCATGGAGGAGCTGGGCATGTAGGGGCTGGGCATGGAGGGGCTGGGCATGCAGGGGTTGGACATGCAGGGGCTGGGCATGGAGGGGCTGGGCGTTAGCTAGAAATAAATTGTAATGGTGAGATGAAGTATCTGAAAATCAAGGGGGAGTCAAGGATGCGCTGTTTCAAGATGTGTCAGGAGCTAAGAGGGTGTCTGAGAAAAGCTCCCAGTGGGTGGAATGTGCAGACCAATGCTCTCAAGACTTCGTGGCATTGTGAACATGGCGCTGGAGGATCTTTTGGCGTATGCTATTTTTCTATGTAAACCCCACATGGCTCTAAGAGCACTTTTCTACCTCATCTTGGCATTCCCACTTGCTTTGGTGGCTAAGAGCTTGGAAGAGAGAGCTTCCTTACCTTCTCATGGTGTTCCTGCTTGCTGTAAATTGCCGATAGGAGGCGGTAGCATTCCAGGCATCTGGGTTCCTCAGACACTATGTGACTGGTCATCTTTTCAGCTTCTTTGGTTTGACCCATCACTGCTAAAACCTGTGCCTGAAAAACCACAGGGCACCAAGCTTAGAAGACACCTGGTCACTCCTTAGCAGATAAAGCAACATCTGCAGAGAGGTATGTACAACACATCCCAACACCCAACACAAAGCACTTTAGAGAGAGCTGAACCACGCAGCAGAGGCCCAGCATTTGGCTGCAGTAGATACCTACATGCACTGGGTGTCACTGATGGGGTGCCACAGACACTCATCAAACAGCTTGTGACTCCTAAAAAGGCAATCAAACGTGCCAGGAGGTAGTTCCCTCACAGAACACAATGATGTAAGAAAATACAAATCTGATTTAAGAAGGAAGCATGAAATTCAAAACACTGAAATTAAAATGTTGGTGGTGTTAACTGCCCTGAGTTTGATCCCCACCCTGCGGCATATGAGACAACATCTTGACTTATAGGAATCATAGGAGCAAGTGACAGACAAAGCGGTATCTACCACAAACTGTCACGCCAGCAAATACAGGCCACATACTAGAGCATGCAGACGCACCTAAACATTTGCTCGTACACACCCATCTATTCACACTCACACACAGGAGAAGTGACAAACAAATGCATCAACGTGCCAAAAACTAGTGGATCTGGGTCAAGTACTCCAGGCAGTTTTTGTTTGGTTTGGTGCTGGTGATAGAACCCAGGCCCTGGGCATGCTGGGAAGTCCTCTGCCAGTTCCCAGAGCTCCCTTGTAGCTTGTGTTGGGAAATTTGAAGTTATTTGGAAACAAGGAGCTTCAACAGCAGCTGTGTCTTGGCCTTGTGTGACAGGTTGCCCCGGGAGTCACCTGACAAGTCACACAACGGCCCTCCAACAGTGTTTTCCTTTCAGCTCAGAGGCTCAGTGGTATCAGCTCTGTTTGCAAGCTGCACTTACACCTAGCATCACTTTATCTCCTCTCTACTCACCAGTGCCAGGCGGAGATCCCTCTGGGAAGGCTGGAGTGAGACAGCTTCCCGGTACACTTCCAAAGCCTCCTTGTGTCGGCCAGTGTTGTAATAGAGTGCTCCCAAAGGTGACAGGACCTCGGCCGTGCGGGCCACCTTCAGGGCACTGCAGGGAGAAAGGCACACAGGTGCTTCCTCTGGTGGGCACATTTCCAAAGTCCTTCCACTGATTTAGGCAGTGGGAGGGCTGCCCAGTTAGATACCCATTTGAACTTAGTCTGTTTATAGATCAAGGTCATCCTGTATCCTGGGTGAATGCCTCCAGTGACCCACCAACCCGGCAACTGGGTCTCAAGAGTCTGTACCAGTCATGATGACTGACTTGCTCAGGTTCTGACAAAGTAGCAGCCTTACACCTGTTTCTAGTATTGAAATGGCCACTTCATCCCAACCCTGACTGAGCACTGTGGCCTCACCAGGGGGAAGTTTCTGTGAGCACATGACTACACTGTCGTGCTATTCTGGAAGCAAGTCGCTGTGCCCTGAGCCGGCCACATGTGCTCCTGTTCTGAAAGGCTGTCTGTCCCAGTAGCTAGGGAGCCTGTGAGAAACTGCTGATGGCTCCAAGAGGCTAAGAAAGCGAAGATCAGGGACTGTACCGTTTGTACCACTCTTCTGCCATGCTGTTTTCTCCCAAGGACCTGTAGAGTCGGCCCAGATTCACCACAGCCACGTGATGGCTTGGGCTGAGCTGGATGGCCTGCTGGTAGTGAGCCACGGCCTTCTCTGGAGAGCCTATAGTATATGGGGTGGGAAGAGAACAGACCACAGGGATGAGAGGCATGGCTAGCAATCTCCCTTCTGAGGCATGCCATTCTTTCTCAGCATGACAGCATCATAGCATTGGTGATCAGCTTGATTTGGGGCCTCTTGTTTGCCACTACCTAATCTTGACCCATCACTATTCACCAACACTTCCTAAGAAATTAATAACACGTTGGCAGTGATTTTTTGTTTGTTCAAAACAGAGTCTTACCCTTTAGCTCAGGCTGGCCTTGAACTCATGGAAATCCCATAGCTTCAGTCAAGTGCTGTGATAACAGGCATGAGCCACCACAGCTGGCTGTGGTTATGTATCTACGACATTGTTGCTTATCACTACACACAAGACAGAACAGGCTACTGCAGAAAGAACACAGGTCTCAGTGATTTCTAAAGGTCTGTCTCAATTTGCAAGATAAAAGAATGACAGTGCTCTTTCGAAAACCTGTAAATCACACATTTTATAGAATGGGATGTGTGTGTGTGTGTGTGTGTGTGTGTGTGTGTGTGTATGTGTGTGTGTGTGTGTGTTGCATATGCTCTTGTGTGCATGTGTGCACAGGAAGGTCAGAGTGAGATCAGTTGCTCTCCTTTCACCACATAGGTCCCAGGAATCAGGCTTAGAGGCGAGTACTCTTAGCCACCGAGCCATCTAGTTGCCCTCCATGGTATGCATTTAATGTGATTTCAACACAGCAGTTAGGTCACCTTGTATTTGCCCAGTGTGTGTATTAAAACCCCTCTGCTCGCATGGCCTCCGCAGTTGTTTAGGATCCTATTTAGCTGCCTCTTGGGATTTAAGAAGTACTTTTTAAAACCACCAAAACAAAATTATCTCTTTACAGATGTAGACACTAAAGTGCAAAGACCTTAAGGGACTGGATAACAATCCCAGGGCAAGTAAAGACAAAAGCCAGAGGGAGAATCTGGTCTCCCTGGGCTGAGAAGGGCCCCCAGAGAAGCTTCCTATAAACTAAATAAGTGACTGAATTTCAGAGCAGCCCAAAGTGTCACAGACTGGACCCACAGGTCCACAGGATCTCCCCACTACACTCTCTTTGAACACAGGTTTATCTAGGACCATGTCAGGGGGCCATCAGTGATTTGACAGGGTTCTCTTCAGAGGCTCATGTGGGACTGTTGTTCAATTGAAAGGACAAGCTTTAGTTCAGGCAGGTGAACAGGTGCTCTTCTTCCTACTTTAAGGATGTGTTATCACGTGTCTAATGATCCAGCAGGGGGCACCACACAGCAATTTATATGCAAAAGCAGCTTGCTTTCCCTAGATGATCCAAACGTAAGCTTATATTCTATTAAACAGAAAAGCTTCACACATCCTAGAAAATGAAAACCCTTTCAAGCACTTAATATTGAAAAAGAATAATCAGACTGAATTCTCCTGCAGGGCAGATACTCGCTGAGCCAATAGCACAGGGAGGCACTTTTATATTAAAGCCAAAAGTCATCACTTTACTTCTGAGGATTCACTACACATGTGTATGGGGCTCTGTACAAATCACAAAGGAAATAGAATCTGTGCCCAGTTCCACCTGTCACAGGAGGCCACTGTGTCAATTGCTAGAATGCATTTCTGGAATGTACATCAAGGAAAAAATTCCAAAGGCTTGACAAAGTCAGTTATAGACAGCAGCCACCATTTGCTGAAAGCAGGTTTGGAGGCAGGTTCTTCCCTGAGGAGGAATTTGGCAGCATTGAGGCATAGCCCTGTGGATGTGGTAGAAAGAAAGACAAAGCTACTTCCTGCTCTGGCAGTTTTCTTACAGACAGGATGCTGAGCTGAACTTGGAGATGTAGAAAAATGGCAGCCCTACAGTTCATGGGTGCAAAGCGTAAGCCACCTGCACAGCTGATGACTGACACCAGTATGAGAGAGAAAAGGGATCCCAGCAGAGGGGCGGCTCACTCACCAGAGTCAACTAAGAAAACTGCGTAGTTGTTGTGCAAATCTGAGCTGTCTGGACAGTTCTTTATTCCAGCCTGGTAGATGTCCTCAGCTTCCTTAAATCTTTCCTTTTGCAGAGAACAAAGAAAAATAAAGTTTTATAAAACCAGCAATACAGTGAAGATTGGGAGTGAGCAGGGAAAAGAGAAAATGCTTACTGAGCCTTGATTATATACCAGGCACCAAGAAAATCACACAAGTTTGCCTGAATCCAAGTCAACTGCACACAAGCACAGCTGTATTTAGTTCCTCTGGTGCAGACACGCCGATACTTACGAAGATGCAGCATCTGCATGGACCCAGACCTGTGTGTGGAAAGGTCTGAGAATGGTTTTTTGAATGGGGTTCCTTCTTCACCTTGGTGACTCTAATGGAAATGCTGAATATCGGTGCAGGTGTTGAGGCACAGAGGTGGCAGCTGGGCTTGGAGGCAGAGTGCTAGGGGATTGACAACTGCATTTGACAGAACAGCCCCCAAGATTTGCTAGGGGAGTTTCGCTGTGTGTGTGTGTGTGTGTGTGTGTGTGTGTGTGTGAGACAGAGAGAGAGAGAGAGAGAGAGAGAGAGAGAGAGAGAGAGAGAGAGAGAGAGAGAGAGAGAGAGAGCGCCCTCCTTGCTCTGTAGTCCATGTTGACCTAACCTCACAGCCCAGGCCAGTCTCTTAACTCACTACAAGCCTCCTGCCTCAGCCCCATGAGTGCTGAGATTGGGGGCAGGTTTTAAGACAGGTGATGAGGGGACCAGTGCAAATGAAACAAGGGCTCTGTCTTACCCCTTCTCTTCTTGAAGTATTTTGACAGTTCACCAAACCCTGTGCTCCTTGCCTTATTAAATCTGTGCCTTTAGGGGGCAGCAGAGATGGCTCAGCAGTTAAGACCACTGGCTGCTCTTCCTGAGGAACCGGGTTCAATTCCCAGCACCCACAAGGCAGCTCACAACTGTCTGTAATTCCAGTTCTAGGGGATCTGACACCCTCACACTGTCATGAATTCAGGCAAAAATCAATGCACATAAAAATATTTTAAAAGTTGGATGTCCAATATTAAAAGATTATTTAATTATTTATTTACAAAAAATAAATCTGTGTTTTCTGAGTTGGCTTCTGCAACGGGATTATCTGTCCCCTCGAGGCATATGCCGTACCAGCCACACACCTCCGATGGGCCATTTTCTAACTGCCCTCCTCCTCTATATACCTTAACATATTTTAATTATTTACAATTTAATAACATTTAATTCAGAACATAATAACTTATAGGTATTTTTCCACAGTCATCTAAAATCATTGTATCAACCTTTCTTTTAAAATACATGGATTAAAATTATGTAAATAACCAAAGGTTCTGAGAATTATCTGAAAACTATAGTTAACTATTTTATTTCCTAGTACTGCTGTTAAAGTTAGGCAAAAGAAACCAATCCAGTACAAAGCACTTTGCAACTTTTCCTTAAGATGCTAAATGTTTATCACGATATCATGACATCATCAGCAATGTGAAAATGGATACCCCAGCCTATAAGTGAAGGTATGTGGGGTGGTCATCTTCCATGCTGCTCAGGAAGCCAAGAGACTGAGATCCAGAAGCTGGAAGGGACACCGTGGGCTCTTCACCTTATGTGGAACCACCAATGCTATCTGTCTGAACCTGGTTATTTCAGCACCATTGAGGAAAGGAGGATGTTTACATGTGACAAGCGTTACTTATTGAATCAGACATCCATAGGCCAGCAAAAAGAGATGCACATTTCTCAAACACCTTCTCTAACTGCCAAGTTCAATAAATGTCAAACTCAAAGAAGTTAAAGATGAATGAAAATCTCAAAATAGGTACTTTTGATCTTTGTAAGCCTGAAAGAAAGCTTTTGAAGACACTGTGCAATGAAAAGTTGATGAGTGGGATTTTTTGTTTTGGATTTTTTTTTTGGTGTGTGTGTGTGTGTGTGTGTGTGTGTGTGTGTTAAAGGACAGGAAAAGTATATACTACATCAGATTCCAATCAACATTTAGAAGGTATCATAGGGCCTTTGTCCACTTATCCACAGTGTGCACGGTTGCAGCGGCTATAGGAAGTAGGGCACATCCATCAGGAATTGCCCCCTGGGACCTGTGAGGGGCTCCATTGGTAAAGGTGTCTGCTGGCAAGCCTGGCAACCTGAGTTCAATCCCCTTAAATAGCAGAAGGAGAGAACTGATTCCCTCAAGTTGTTCTCCAGTCTCTACACCTACGTGGTGGCGCACGCGCGCGCACGTGCACGCACACACTTTTATATATATATATAAATAATTTCGTCTTTACCTATAACATTCTGTCATGGGTGGGAAGGGGCTTATAAGGTCTCCTCCCTTCTTGAGGAGCTGTAGGCAGTTAATGGTTGTAGGGAAGGAAGACTCTTATTCCTTAGTGATACAGCTTATTGAAAACAATAAAGTCTAACATAAATAATGCATTTATATAAAAAATACCTTCCAAAGCAAAAGAGGACTCTATAGTGGCATTAACTGAGGTATTTATTAGATTATTCTGGTTGTGGGCATACTGGGGTCAGAATTAAGAGCCTCACACATACTAGTTCCTGATCTATCTCCTGGCTCCATTAAATTAAGTCTTTACAGATCTCTTTGATGTTTGACCTAGTAGAAGACATCTGGATTCTCACACCTGCTTTTGTGACAGTGCATTTTAAGTGGTTTCTGTTATTGGTAGTTGAAGTATGAAGAAAATGTGACCTGACAAGCTGAAAAAATGGAAAGGGGGCTGTCATTTTAACAGCCTTTTCTGAATTTCGGATATACCACGTGACTACAGAGAACTACTGTAAATTTACAAAAGAATGAGATTGAAAGGCAAGTTACGTTTTCATATTCGTAGAAAAACTGCATTGACTACTGTAGACCCTGGGGGCCTCCCTCAACACCACTGTAGTTGGAAACTTAGAGGACAGTCCACAGCAAGGTGTATTTAATGTTTAGGAGGTGTACAGTGGGTTCTCCTAACCACAGAAAAAGTTCCCTGACACAGCCACAGGTTTGGACCCCATCCAGAAATGTGTTCATTCTAACCATGAAGCAAAGCAGTCACGAAGTGACTGTTCACTGGTACAGCACTGGGAAGTGGATGTATGTCTGTGACAGCCCTGGGGAGCTGAGGACTCATGGATATGACACTCTGGGACACAGGGGACAGATAAGTCTAGCAGCTTTAGGAAAGTGGATACCTGGAGACTAAGTTATATGACATCCCTGGGAAGCTGGGGACTGACAAGTCTGACCGCCTGTGGCTTCCTAACGTCCTGCTGACTTTGCTAAGAAACTACTCAAGACACAGCAGCCCCAAAGATGAGGACACCCAGAGGGGCCTGCCTCCTCCCTCTCACTACTGCTGTTTTCTTTACAGAATGGTAAACATTCAACTTCAAGTGATCACAGGACAATTCTGAGAAATATTCTATCAATGTTTGATGTCTCATTTTCCTTCATATCCAACTGAAATGAATCAATGCGCTTGGCGCTCTTCCTCCCTGAGGAAATGTTGGCATTTCTAATGCTGCATGTCTTTGTCTCCCAGCAGAGCGTGAGCAATGCGTGTGTATAACAGAGTGAAAGAGAAACAGCCACTTCAAAGAAGAGAGCCAGAACGGGAAAACAACAGTGACGAGGACATGGTGGCTGGGAGGGACGGCAGCATATATGTGACACAGAAGAAGAAGAAGCAGGGGCACAGGGATTAAAGTGTTAAACTGGATGGAAGCAGGGGGTGAGAAAGGAATGGGTTAACCAAAAGTAAGGTTGTGAGAAAGTCTCATGGAAACCCACTAGCAGGCAAGATAATTTCAAAATATGATTTAAAAAAAAGTTCAAATGGAGGTACCATGTACGAGTGGACAATGCAGCTTCCAAGAAATTACAGAAAACATCAGAGACACCCCCCTAAGAGACAGTCGATAGCCACCCTAACTGAGAAACAGCTGGCAGCTGAGAGCTCCTGGGGAGGGGATCATTCTTTTACAGAGGTTGTCCATTCTCCAGTGGATGCTGCCCTTCACCCCAGTGCTAACTGAACAAATAAAGAAAAAAGAAGACAGGAAAATGGGAAAGAGGTGCGTTGGGGGAACAGTGGCAGGGAGGATCATATTACATATGATCATATTACACTGTAAACACGTATGGAACATAAGAGCACATCTCTACAGGAGTGACATGGGACCAGGAAAGGGGAGACCTTTCTGAGGCTGGTCAGCCAGTGAGTCTCAGGGATCCTCCTGCATCCACCTCCCCAGCACTGGGATTACAAACTCAGTTCATCACACTCCGCTGTTTACATGAGTTCTGGAGATCAGACTCTGGTCCTCAAGCTTGTTCAACAAGCACTTGATTGACTGAAATATCCTCCCCACCCCCACAATACCGTTCTTTACTTCTCATTCTGAAAAAGCACCTGCTCATGATACGGTTTCATTTGTTTGAAGTCCAAAGTCACTTTCCTATCCCAGGTGTCCACCCACCTATCTTATACACGTGGGATTTTCATTTACATGCTTCATGTGATTACAGGTATGCTATAACACCCATCTCAAAATATTGTTTTTAAAAGGCTGCCAGAAAGAAAAAGTTTGCTGTTATAGAAAAAAAAGGAGGAGGAAGAGAAGGAAGAAGGAGAACCCAGATGATTAACAGCTGGTGCCTTAGTATGCAAACTACAGCACACTATTTTTAACTAGTAAGTAGGCCTTAAAATGATACTTGTAGGGTACTCTGAGTTGGCTCAGCAGGAAAGGGAGCCTGTTGACAAGCCCGATGACCCAGAGTTCAATCCTCAGAACCCATGAGATGGAAGGAGAGAACAGATTCCCTAGGGTTGTCACCCGACCTTCACAAACATGCCATGACACATGTGCATCCACATGTGCACCTGCACAAAATAGTGTACATTGCTATTCATAAGCTAATGGCAAGGGAAAAGAACCCACTCAGACTACACACAAACCTGTGTTAACACAAATGTATGTAAGAATTCTGAATGAAGCAGGATGACATTGTTTCTAGATATTTTTTTTCTTTTTTTTAATTCAATTTTATTTTATTTTATTTTACAATACCATTCAGTTCTACATAACAGCCACAGATTCCCTTGTTCTCCCCCTTCCTGCCCCCCTCCCCTTTCCCCCAGCCCACCCCCTATTCCCATCTCCTCCAGGGCAAAGCCTCCCCTGAGGACTGAGATCGACCCGGTAGACTCAGTCCAGGCAGGTCCAGTCCCCTCCTCCCCAACTGAGCCAAGCGTCCCTGCATAAGTCCCAGGTTTCAAACAGCTAACTCATGCAATGAGCCCAGGACCTGGTACCACTGCCTAGATGCCTCCCAAAGAGATCAAGCCAATCAACTGTCTCACCTGTTCAGAGGGCCTGATCCAGTTGGGGGCCTCTCAGCCTTTGGTTCATAGTTCATGTATTTCCATTCGTTTGGCTATTTGTCCCTGTGCTTTATCCAACCTTGGTTTCTAGATATTATTACACTGAGTAAGGGACATACGTCATTTCTCTGATTTTAACACACCACATACATTCCTTGTGTAGTAAGATGTAGCACGAATCTTAAAAGTTCTTATTAATAAAAACAAACCTGGAGCTGGGTATTGGGGTGAATGCTGGAAGATTAGAGAAGCAGAACAAGCCACAGCTTCCTCACCTCGCCAGTTTCTCAGCTGATCCTGTTTCCTCAGACTGGAAACCTTTGAGTCCTCATCCAAATGGACCTCAGCTGAACTGTGCTGCTCAAAAGCCTGAAGCTTAACCAGCTATAGTTCCTCATCCTCACGCCTTATATACCTTTCTGCCTCCTGCCATTACTTCCTGGGATTAAAGGTGTGAGTCACCATGCCTGGCTGTTTCCACTGTGGCCTTGAACTCACAGAGATCCAGATGGATCTCTGCCTCTGGAACGCTAGGATTAAAGGTGTGTGCTACCACTGCCTAACCTCTATGTTTAATATTGTGGCTGTTCTGTCTCTGACCCCAGATAAGTTTATTAGAGTGCACAATATTTCGGGGAACACAATACCACCACAATAAGAGAAAAGGCTGATTTCATTTGCTTTTCTCTGGCTTCTTCATGGCTAAAAGTGGCTGGGAGTAATCTCCCTGTTCTGGAGGGGTCCTGCTGGGCTTCTGTGTCCCTGTCCTGGAGGTGCCCTGCTGGGCTTCTGTGTCCCTGTCCTGGAGGTGCCCTGCTGGGCTTCTGTGTCCCTGTCCTGGAGGGGTCCTGCTGGGCTTCTTCTGTTTCTCTGAGACTCTCAGGCTCCTGTTCCTAAATACTTGGATTATGAGCCTGAGCCACTCTTCTCATCACCATAGAGTTTTGGTATTTTTGTTTTTTGTTTTTGTTTTTTTAAGGACATAAACAAATAATTGAAAGTTACTGTTCTCAAATTTCCCCACTGAAATAGCTAGCTGGAAAGAGTAATTGATACTTTATATGGCAGAAAAGACAGGATTAAAAAGTCTTAGAAAATCAGAAATTTCAGGCAGAGACAAAGAACTTGGGTAGGAACATACCATTTTGTGTAATTTTAAAAGCCATTTTGTGTAACCTGAAATATGATACCCAAGCTTGCCACCACCAGTCAGCTCGGTAAGGAGTTAGGCTTCAGAAGCAAGCCCCAGGCAGCTCAGATAGGAGCCTAGCTCAGGACAGGCCTTGGTATACTAACTAAGTGACCCCAAGGTAGTGTTGATGTGCTAGTGAACCAGTCCCAAGCTGTGAGCTCTGAAAGCCAGAGCTACTGCCCAGTGAAACGATACAAAAGTTGTAACTTTAGAAATGGCCTCTAGGATTGCCCTGCCTTGCTCTGGAGAGCCGGCTTCTCTAGTCTCTGTGTTGACACTCATCAGCAAGAAGCCTCAAAACTCTGTGCATGGCCTTGTCTTGGTACTTCTGGACTACCGCTGGGCGCACACAGGCTGCTAACAGTCCCAGCTGCTGGTCTGTGGTCTCAAGGGATTCCCGACCTTCATCGGTGCCATGCTTCCAGTCTGCCACAGCTGAAGGACTTCACTGTAGACATAGGAAGAGCCTGCAAGCTTCCCAAGTGTCCTTACCAGAGAAGATTCCCCAGTGGAACCAGTGTAGCAACATTTTTTTTTAGTCCAATCAACTGTTCCTGGTTTGGTAAGATGTCTGCTTAATTTTTATATTAGCCTAATAGTATAAGGGATGTTTGTGTGAATAAACCAAGCATATTCAAAAGACAAATCTTGTATGGACACCCTAATTGCCAAGTGCCTCACAGCCCATAGGCTGTGCTCTCTGCAGACTTGAAATTAAATACTGATAAATGTGAATCCTTCCATACAGCCTCTGGAATCTTGCCTGCTCATGGGACATGGTGCACAGCCACGGGTAGCATGGGCTGTGTGTGGCAGACGGCAGCTCTGCTCAGGAAGAGGTGAGGGTCGTGTGCGTGTGCGTGTGCATGTGCGAGTGTGTGTGTGTGCACGTGCGTGCTGACTAAAGTTTAAGAACATTGCTTCTATATTTTCTGGTGTTTGAAAGGCTAGGATGCTGTGAGAGTGGGGCCGCCAGGAAACAGGGCTTCAAAGGGCGTCAGGTCGGTTGATTTCTGGCCTCCAGTTCATACTGTGTGATTCAGAAACTTGTTTCTTCCCAAAAGAATTCCAGACATTCCGGTAAGATGTGGACTAGGAGAAGGGAGGGGCCCTGAGTTCCACCTACAGCTGTCTTGTCTCTTTCACGTTAGAACCAACTGCCCTCGGGGTAGAAGAGCCCTTCAGGTTTTTCAGTGAGATCCTCAGATCCCAAAGCATTTCACGTACACCCATTCCCTAGAGTGGGAAAAAGGCCAAGGGGTGTGCCTGTCAGAAAAGATGGAGATCTCCTGCATCATCTGTTTCTCTTCAGAACTGTTGAGCTCCAACTGTATGGAACGTGATAGCTTTTCACATCAGCTTGCCATATTTCCACAGAAAATAACTTAACCAGGAAATCCTTTCAAATATCCCATCTGACACTCTTGAAATTCAGCTAAGGAAACAGTACATATGTTATTCTTTTAAAATTTTTGCCTGAAAAGTGCCTTTATTTGGTTAAAACAAACAAACAAAGAACAAACTACCACTTGGTGTGAGACTGCTTACTGTACTAATGATGTGACAGTCCTGGTGGGCTAACACGGCCCAAGGTCCCTAAATCTTGACTGCTTTTAGTACCTTTTTTTTTTTAAAATAAGCTTTTTATTTATTTTTATGAACATTGGTGATTTGCCTGCATGTGTGTCTGTGCAAGAGTGCCAGACCCCCTGGAACTGGAGTTACAGACAGTTGTGAGCTGCCATGTCTGTGCTAGGAATCATACCTGGGTCCTTTGGAAGAGCATCCGGTGCTCTTAACTGCTGAGCCATCTCTCCAGCCCTAAAGTAGTATCTTTAACTGCACTCAGTTTAGAAAAGGAATACAGCTGAAACTTTGGGATGCCTACTAGGGACCATTATTTTTCACAGCATTAACACATCAATGTTTTATTTGTATATAAACAATAACACTAATTAGAGTAGAGCCAGACAGCAGGGGAGATATATCTAAAACATGCTTTTCCTAAAGAAACCTGTGGTCAGTGGAAGATGAGCCTGAAACACTGAAAATCAACAGTTGGTTTAGTTTTGTTTTTTGTTTTTTAAATGTGATGTGGTGTGTATGTGTGTGTATTCACACTTGCATGTATATGTGAGTGCATGCACTTGTGGTGCACGTTTACGTGCATGTGCATACACATTTGTGTGAGTGCATACATGTGGAGGCTTAAAGTTGACATCATGTGTCTTCCTCGATCATGCTCCCTTTACTATTGAGGCAGGTTTTCTCAAGTGAAACTAGCCTGGGGATCTGCTCTCTCTGCTTCCCAAGTGCTGGAATCACAGGCAGGAATAATGCTTGCTCCACTTTTGATGTAGGGTCTAAGGATCTGAACTTTCAGGCTTTCACAGTGAATACTTCGCCCACGCAGCTGTCTCCCTGGCCCACGTGGTTTAGTATCTCAGGATACTAACCTAAGAAACGGAATAAAAGATGAGTTTGTTGCTGATGTCATGGCTCCAGGGTGAAGTGTCCCTTACAGGACACTCAGTTCCCAACCGGTGCTGCCCGCTCTCCAGCAGCCTCTCTGCATAGAGGAAGGGGGTGTTGGAAGCAAGTCTTGAGATTTATAGCTGGGCTCACTGTCTGCTTTGTGGACCACTGAGATGTGGACAAGCAGTCGTCAAATATTCCCACCACCCCAGAACCACTTGCTACCATGCCTTTCTCTCCATGACACATGGCACCCCCAAACTGTGAGCAGAATAAACCCCTCCTCTTCCTCTCTGAACTGCGTTTGTTGGGGTACCTGTTCATAACAACAGGAAAAGTGATGAACACAGAGATCTCTGGAAATATGACTCACCATAAAACGGGGAAGTGGAGAAAGTTTGGGCAGGAATTGGAAACTGAATTGTTCTGGAAGCAAGAAGGGATTTAGAAAGAAAGAAAAGATGGTCCTGAGAAAGGTGAACTATGTAAAGAGGTATCAGTCTATCAAGAACTCCCAAGACAACAGACTTGGTTATCACTTGTAGATGTAAATGGGTCATTGCTTAACGATGTGGTGTTTTTCCTTAAGAGCAATTCAGTGTCTACTGCCTGGCTGGGGAGCTGGTAGAAAAGATCTGAGCTGGAAACTATTAGTACAATCTTCACTCACACTTCATTGTTGCATAATGAAATCAAGGCAGGAACATGAACTGAATATGAATTAAGGGAAAAAACAAAAAACAAATGTAGAAGTAAAAACAGCGTAAGAGAGAAGCAGATAATACAGTCCAGATGGTTGTCAGTTTAGGAGAAACGGAAGTGGAGACAGAATTGACCTTTCCAGAAAATAAGAAATCTTTATGTACTGATTAAAAATAAAGTAAAAACTTAATGTAATTTAGGAGAAACATATATAGGCTTTCTAACACTGAAACACAGATCTCTCACCCTCAGGGCCTCATAAAGACACACTGAATGGTGTAAGGGATGGTGGCCACAGCCTCATGGTTGACATTCTGGGGTCACTATGAATAGTGTCCCATGACTGCGTCTCAGACTAGTCCTCATGCAGGGTGGATCTGGATCACCACACTGAGGCATGATTCAATGAGAGCTGTGTGACCCCCAAGTCCAGCCCCCTGTAATGCAGGAGAACAATCCAGAACAGGCTGTGGAGTGGGCACTGCACATTCTTCAAGTTTATTTATTTACTCACCATCTGTAATCTACTGACTGCATGCAGCCTGGCAGGTGGGAAAATACTGCGATAAACACAATAACCATCCTTACAGAGTCAGACATTCTGGAGGTGGGTGAGAGACCATTAACACATAAAGCTATGTTAGATGGTATAACGTTGTAGAGAATGGAAAACACAGGACAAGGTAATGGGGGGCACAGCAGCAGGCAGGCAAAGGGTCAGCACAGAGGACCTCAAGATATTGTGGGGGCAGAAACTAGCATGGCAGGAGGAAATGGATCTGTGTCAGAGATGTGTGGTGGCTGAGGAAAATGCTGCTGGCACAGAGGGTGCTTGGCATGTCTAGGTCACAGGTAGAGGCAGTGTGTGTGTTTCTGAAAGATGAAGGAGCGGGGTGAAGTGAGAAGACATGATACTAAGGGATGCAGGCAATCTCTTCTCTAGAAAACCCTCCAGTGTCTTCATTAAACATAAGTTAAAAGGCTGTCCAGGACTGAAAGCATACGTCATGGAGAATCACCTTAATTTAAAACACTGTATGTCAACATTCAAGAAAATCAACTACCCCGATAGACTTCCTGTCTGAAGCCTGTCTATGCTGTTCAGAGGACACAGGTAACTCCTCTATCTGCAGGTTCAACAAACCTTAGATCAAACACTCAGAAAAGGGCAAGGGAGAGGGCTCACTGGGTAAGAGGATTAACTGTGTAAGCTTAGGGACCTGAGTTTGAATCCACAGTACACACATGGCCACATGTGTCTATGACCCCAGTGACTCAGGTAAAAACAGATAGATCCTAGGAGCTCACTGGCAGCCAGTGTAGCCAAAAAAGTAAACTTCAGGTTCAGTGAGAGACCCTATTTCAAAGGAATAAGGCAGGAGGTAACAGAGGAAGTCATTGGATATCCTCTTCTGGACCTGGTATACACACACACACACACACACACACACACACACACACACACACACACACACAAAGAAACAATCAGAAAACACTGTGTCTGTACTGAAGTTTCTTGTCTTTATCCCTAATCAATGCAGCATAGCAGTTATTTGCATGGCTACTGTACACTGCACTAAGTTTAAGTAATTTAAAAAATACACACAAGAGTTATTCACCTATAATGCCATTTTATATTTGGGACCCTCAAATCCAATCTACAGATTTCTGTGTCTGAGGAAGGTTCTGCGAATGGCTGTATAAAGCATAAAAACTAAGTTTATAATTTCTGTCACTTGAATATTCATAGTCTATTCTAATTTTGCTACTTGTTGGAACTTTTGAAATGTTTAAAATGCAGATTTTATCTTCAGTAAGTGATGTGTGGGATTAAATCATCCCTTATGTTTAAGCCAAGAGGCTGCTGCAAGGCATCTCAGTTTGCTCCTTATACAGCGAGAAAACGAGGCTTCTGTGTCAGTCAAGCGCACCTTAGCTGACGGAAGACCCAGTGTTTGACTGGAGCTACCAATTATTAGTTACGTCACTTCTATAAAAACCTGTGATGAAGGGCTGGAAAGATGGCTCAGAGGTTAGGAGCACTGGCTGTCCTTCCAAAGATCCTGAGTTCAATTCCCAGCAATCACATGGTGGCTCACAACCATCTGTAATGGGATCTGAAACTCTGTCATGCACGCAGACAGAGCACTCATACCTAAAAAAGTGCATAAATAAATAAAATTGAAAACTTGTGATGATATTGGCAGATGCACTTGGAGGTAACATTTAAAGAAACACTTGTGAGATTAAATGGAAAAAATACCTGCTCAGCCAGGAGAGAAGCCAAGCTCGAGTAGGCATCAGCAAAATCTGGACCATACTTAATGGATTCCTTCAGCAGCACGATGGCTTCTTCTGTTTTCTCCTGGGACCTGCAGACAGCATGGGAAGGACACCTTTCATTAGCACTTTAGTCCTTTGCTCAGACTTCAAGTGTTCGTTTCTTTTAGCAAAGATTGGGTGGTTCATTCTGGATTTTACTGTATAGGTATATATACATGTTATGGCAGGCTGTGCCGAGGTCTAAGTCTCTTCTCATGTCTGGATTCTCACTGGAAGGCACCGTGAAGGCCCCTGCCTCCTGCGGCTGTGGTTTGAATGTGGTCTGCCCCCACGGGCTCACGTATCAGAACATCACTTGGTCCCCACCAGGTGCTGTTATGGAAGGCTGTAGACATTTGGCATTTGGGTCTTGGAGCCAGGGTGGAGGATGGAGGGGGGGCAGGTCCTGAGGTTTTACAGACCAGACTACTTCCTGTCCTTTTTACTGCTTCTTGACTGTGAATACAGTGTCACCTCACACTCCTAAGGCCATGCCTTCCCTAACCAAGATGGGCTATATACCTGTTATAACCGGGAAACCGAAGGTCAGGGATTTGGTCTTAGTGAGTGGCACACCTGCTCTGCCGTGTTGGGGAGTCTACTGAAGAGTCTGTAAGTCTGTTATCAAGAAACACTGACCTCAGGGCAGCACTCTGGGGACGTCACCTGTCGGCTTGGACCGAGTATAAAGATGTGAAGAGGGTCTGTGTCCTTTCTAATGGCACCACAAGCCAAAACCCTTTTTAAAAAGTATTTTTATGTTTATAAATATGTATCACTGTGTGCAGGTACCTACAGAGTCCAAAAGAGGGCACTGGATGCCCTGGAGCTGGAGTTACAGGTGTTATGAACCATCCAACATGGGTGCTGGGCACTCAGGTCCTCTGGAAGAGCAACTAGTATTCTTAACTACTGAGCTTCACAAGCTGAATTCTTAATGGTGACTACTGGCCCCCCAAAAAACCACCTATGGTTTATATCCAAGGAAGAAAACGTCACATACAATTCATGAAATTAGAAAACACTGTGACCACAGGCTGGAAAAGGATAGTCAATGCGCTGTTATATCCTCACTGTCTCAACTTTTGTTATTCAGTCTTCTCTGGGACTTGAAGTCTGGCAGTCTGCAAGTCCTAACCTTGGGTAAAAGACCTGTTTCCTGTTGGTTTGGTCCCTGGATCTCTCTGTCTTTGAAGCCAAAAAAGTCATACTTAGGCAGTAATAACTTTGTTACTGAAACAACTTCCATAGACACTGATGTTAAATGCCAAATATTATAAATGTAATAAATACAATGTAGTATGAAGAACAGGATCTCTGGAACCACAGACAGTCCATGGCCTCAAGGATCTAGGTCTAGTCCTTGGGGGCACCTTTTCCCATCAGGGACCAATACAAAGTCTGGTGCATGTGTTTTCGCAACTCAACTTGGTAATAACTGTGCACCGGGCATTCTCATAAATTCTCATAGCATTATGAATTCAGTTCTTACAGTGGCCCCACACGATAGATATTGTGCTCATCTTCCTAATTTAAAATTTCACAGCAGGAGAGTCAAATGGCTCTAGTCATGTTCACATCCTCTTCCAAATGCTTCTCCACTGTAACATGACGCTTCATTTTCTTTGGGATAAGATCTAACTCTGTATGCCAAGCCACCCTTGAAATCCCTTGAGGAAAAATTCCCGCATAAGACCAGTTTAAAATATGACACTAGGGATCTAACACTCTGAGTGTGTGCTCTCTGTGTCCTTTGTCTTGGATCTTGTTCATCTTTTTGTTTTTTTTTTTTGTTTTGTTTGTTTTTAATCCCAGAGACCAGTCCAATGGCCTACACTTAGTTAAAAAAAAAAAAAAAAAAAAAAAAACAGTGAATATAAATTATTTTTAATGCATATTTTTTATTACTTTATTTCTGGTTCATTGTGTGTCTACTTAAACTTCAGCCTCCTGGGCACTGGGATTTATAAGTATGAGCCACCATGCCCACTCATAGCGGCTTATTTTATCTTAACTTCTCAGAAGTCTACCCTCATCTCCAAGAGCTTTCTATTCAGAGTGTGATTCATGCACTAGAGTGAATGTCACCTGACAGCTTGCTGCAAATATAGAAACTCAGGCCTCATCCACACCTCCCAGGTGATCTATGTGGGCACTGAGATCTCAGCATACCTATGCCATGTGTTCTCAAGGGCTGCGAGGGTCAAGGTCATTCATTCCTAATACCAGGCCTTCTCTCCTACCCCTCCGCAGGTCCAGGGTCTGTAGAATGTAGTTTGAATGCTTTAGTGACAGAAGCAGCTTGTTACCAGTCAGTTTCACCTAGAAGGTAGATTCCTATCATAGACTTGGGAGTAAAAAGTCACAGTTTTAAAAGTCCTTGGAGTTAAGGATTCAATTTGGCAGATGTGGTTTCAATGACAATGGCCTCCATAGGCTCATAGAGAGTGGCATTATTTGATGTATGGCCTTGCTGGAGTAGGTATAGCTTGATGGAAGAAGTGTGTCACTCGGGGGTAGGATTTGGAGTTGTGAAAACACATGCACCAGACTTTGTATTGGTCCCTGATGGGAAAAGGTGCCCCCAAGGACTAGACCTAGATCCTTGAGGCCATGGACTGTCTGTGGTTCCAGAGATCTTGTTCTTCATACTACATTGTATTTATTACTTTTATAATATTTGGCATTTAACATCAGTGTCTGTGGAAGTTGTTTCAGTAACAACTTCCAAGGGGTGGCCAGTCCTAGTGTCTCTCTCTTCCTGCTGCCTGCCGATCCAGATGTAGAACTCTCAGCTCCTTCTCCAGGACCATGGCTGCCTGCACACTGCCATGCTTCCTGCCATGAAGGTAATGGACTAAATCTCTGAAACTATGAGCCAGCACCAATTAAACGTTTTTCTTTATAAGAGTTGCTGTGGTCATGGTGTCCCTTTATAGCATACAGAAAACCTAACTAAAGCCAGGCATGGTGGTGCACACCTTTAATCCCAGCACTGGGGAGGCAGAGGCAGGCAGATCTCTCTGAGTTCAAGGCCAGCCTGGTCTACAAAGTGAGTTCCAGAACAGCTAAGGCTGTTACACAGAGAAACCCTGTCTCAAACAAAAACAAAAACAACAACAAAAAAGCCCCCACAAAACCAAAAAAAAAAAAAAAAAAAGAAAGAAAGAAAAAGAAAAAAAAACCTAACTAAGACAGAAGTTGGTACTAGGAGTGGGGTATTGGTATGATGGGCCTAACTCTGCTTTTGTTTGGAAGAATGTAGACTTTGGGACTTTGGATTAGGAAAACAGTTAAATGCTTTAAATGGGGCTTAATGCACCATACTGTGAGACCAAAATAAGCCATCTTAGAAATAAGACCAAAATGCTTTCACCCTAAAATTAAGGCCTAAGATTTCTCCTTTTGGGAATAGGCCATTAGTTACTGAAAGCAGTCAGTTCAGATTCCAGAAACCAGGAAGTGTAAAAGTACAGAGTCACAAGATAGTCACGAGGTAATGCCTGCCAGACTATGGAATGTCCTCTCCCTGGTTTCCAGGGTAACTGACCACAGAAATGCCCCCACCTGAGGGCAGCCAATGAGAAATGGTGGCGGGCAACCACTCCCTTAGAAGTAATTTCTAGAAGTCCCTAGAAGCGAGCCAATCAGAATTGTATCCATACTAGCACCCCTAAATGATGTAACCTTGTGACTTTTCCCTTTAAAAAAGCGAGCTTGCAGACAGGTGGGCGCTTCCTCCAGCCTCCACTGCGTTGGATGTATTGGACGAAGTCCTTGCCTAGGCTTGTATTGCTTTTGAATATCCAGGATTAAACCTTGCTTTTGCATTCCGGCATGCTCGTCTTTGGTGGTCTCTCTGGGGGTCACGATCTGGGCACAACAATACTAGTAGGAACATGGAAGACAGTGTTGCTGAGGGTGATTTGAACTGGGGAGAGCCTGACTTATGAGGTTTCAGAGGAGAAGAATATTATTAGTGTGTGACCTAAAGACCATTCTTGTGAAATTTTGTCAAAGAATGTGGCTGCTTTCTGCCCTTACTTAAAAAAAAAAATATGCCTAAAGCTAAATTGAAGAGTTGTGGATTAACAGCTTTGGCATAGGAGATTTCCAGAGAGCCTAGTATAGACTGTGTTGCTAGTGGCCAGTCTTATGCAGATTTATAAGGAAAAGGAGCAAGCTGAGCAAGGAAAAATACAAAAAGGAAAGTTTGAGGAGAAAAGGGAAACCAGGAAAAGTTTAAAGAAAAGCCTGATGCTAAATAAAATAAAGGGAGTGGTGACCTCATGGCAAGACCCCACCCAGCTAAGCTTCCAGCTTGTGAAAAGGAATTACAGTAAAGCTTGATGGTGCATGCCTTTAATCCCAGCACTCAGAGAAAACAGAGGCAGGCAGATCTCTGTGTTTGAGGTTAGACTGGTCTACAGATCAAGTTCCAGGACAGCCAAGCTTAGACAGTGAAGGAAACCATTGAAAACAGAAAGCTGGTGAAAAATGTATTCACATGATGGTCTAGAACTCCCACATCAATCAATAATCAAGAAAATACCCCACAAATCTGCCCACAGGTCAGTCAGATGATGGCACTTCCTAAATTAAGGTTCCTTCCCCCTGAGTGACTCAGTTTTTATCAAGTTAATTAAACTAACCAGCAAAGGCTGTTAAACTAACCAGATGCTGTCTACCTCTTCTCCTCACTGTGATCTGGTTAGCTCCTAATTGGCTCTCCTGCATGCATGCTCCAGACTGATAGCAGGGGGTTAATAGCCCAGTCCTTCAAGGACTCATCCTTGAACTGGGGCCTTAAAGATGAAAGTTATAATTCTTGTTGATTTACTTGGTCAACAAGAGTTCATGAAGGTTGTGCACCACTCTATAGCGCTTGTGAGTTTTCACACATGTATGTTCTCTCACAAACACACTAAAAGTCACTCTTCCATCTGTATATTTTTTTAAAGCAAAAATGCATTTTTTAACCCTAGTAATTTGACCACTGATTTTATGGTTAGAACTCCAAAGAGTCTTCACTAAGTAGAATTTAGAAATGCTGCTTGAATCTAAGGGAACATATAGACTTACAAAATTAAGGCAGAAAATTAGTCCCTACAGGACATTATTTAGCTGAAAATTCTTCAAAATCAGCAGAAGGGGAAAAAAACTACAAGAATTTTATAATAATGGGTTAGTGGCTTTCATTTGTAATAACTCATGTCAGCTAAAATGGAAACTTAGACCTTTCATAAATGAACTCAGAGAGATTAACTACCACTTAACACAGCCTCTAATGTAAGTCCTCGAGAACTCCATTAATGTCCATCTGAGCGACACAGTGGAAATAGAGACATCAGGGCTTCTCCTAGGGAATTCTGGGAAGCAGTGCATCAGTAAATCCCTTGAGGAAAAACATCCACAAGGATCCTAACATCCAGAGTGTGTGCTCTATGACCTTTACTCAGTTTTAAGCTCCCCGTAAGTGGACTTTGGATCTTTGTGGTGGTTTGAATAAGAATGCACCCCCCCACACACACAATAGGCTAATAGATTTGAATGCTTGGTTACCAGGAAGAGGCACTATTAGGAGATGTAGCCCTGTTGGAGGAAGTGTGTCACTGTGGGTGGGCTTTGAGGTTTCAAATGCTCAAGCCAGGCTCAGTGTCTCTCTTTCTTCATGCTGCCTACTGATTCAGATGTAGTACTCTCAGCAACCTCTCCTGCACCGTATCTGTCTGTATGTTGCCATGCTTCCCATCATGACAATAATGGACGAAACCTCTGCACTTGTAAGCCAGCCCTAAATTAAATATTTTCATTTATAAGAGTTGCTGAAGTCATGGTGTCTCTTTCCAGCAATTGAACACTGACTAAGGCTAAGAAAATCTTACTAATCATTTGTTGTTGTTGTTTTTAATTCCAGTCCAATGACCTGCATATAGCAAATAAATAAATAAATAAATAAATAAATAAATAAATAAATTAATTAAAAAACCCATCAAAGTCATCCCCAGTGATGGATGGATTAGAAGGAATGACAAGGGGACATTGCCACTTTCTCTACAGGAGCTCTACAAGAGTGTCCTCAACTATGAATCACATGTACCTTGCTTAGCACCATGTTATCCATGTAAACATCAAACATAAATACACTCCTTTTACAACATTGCAACAGGACTCATCTCTCTTAAATTGCCCCTACCCCAGGAATTTCCAAGGTTCCTCAGAATGGGTTCCTGAAACCTGCAATACCCTCAGAATGGATTCCATAAGAAAAAAATCAATTAGAAATCAGATTTTGCTCAGAATGTTAAGATTTTTGCAGCTCAACATTTGTGGTTTCATAAGGTATTGCCCTCTGATTGTGCTTTCCTCTGTGTCAAGTAAAAACACTCCCAGAGGCTCACTTTACTGGTGCCATCTCAATGGTAGGTATTTAGCAAAGGCATTAAGGATTTGCCATATTTTCTCTCAGTAATTAGAAATATGTTAAATTTGCTATTTTACAAAATTTTCTCGATTTCTCAACAGTCCCACATTCATCTCAACAGAAGTAGCTGATAGTCAATTGAAAAAATTGACACACGGGATGAACTCGGAAAGTGTCAGCAGCAGATACAGAACTGGTGACTCGCCAGCAGCAATGGAGTTTCTCAATAGTAGATGGCTGTCTTAGTTAGAGTTTCTATTGCTGTGAAGAGACAGCATGACCATGGAAACTCTCATAAAGGAAAACATTTCATTGGGGTGGCTTGCATTTTCAGAGGTTTAGTCCATTATCATCATGGCGGAAAGCATGGCGGTGTGCAGGCAGACATGGTACTATAGAAGTAACTGAGAGTCCCACATCTGGGCCTGCAGGCAACAGGAAGTGGTCTGTCTCATGGGGTGTAGCTTAAATGCAGGAGACCTTAAAGCCCGCCTCTACAGTGACACACTTCCTCTAACAAGGCCACACCTCCTAATAGTGCTACTTCCTTTGGGGGCTATTATAACACAAATCTTAAAATGGTATTATAATAAAAAACCTGGGGCCAGATATTGGGGTAAATGCTGAAAGATCTGAGAGACAAAGGAACAAGCCACTGCCACGTCTCACCTCACCAACTCCACAAATCCTCTGACTGAAATTCTCTGAGTCCTCACCTGAAAGGCTCCAGCCGAAAAAGCCTCTAGTTTCTGTGTCCTCATGCCTTATATACCTTTCTCTGCCCAGCCATCACTTCCTGGGATTAAAGGAATGTATGCTTCCCAAGCAAAGGCATGAGATCTCAAGTACTGGGATTAAAGGCGTGTGTGCTTCCCAGTACTGAGATTAAAGGTGTGAGCCACCACTGCCTGGCTCTGTTTCTCCCCTAGACTGAGTCAATCTCATGTAGTCCAGGGTGGCTTTGAACTCACAGAGATCCAGACAGATCTCTGCCTCCCGATTGCTAGGATTAAAGATGTGCACCACCACTGCTTGGCCTCTATGTTTAATCTAGTGGCTTGATCTGCCCTCTGATCTTCAGGCAAATTTTATTAGGCTACACAACATATCACCCAGTGTGGTGGTATTGTGTTCCCCAAAATATTGTGTACTCTAATAAATTTATCTGGGGTCAGAGAACAGACAGCCACTAGATACAAAGGCTAGAAAATGGTGGCACTCACACCTTTAATCCTAGCATCCCAGAGATAGAAATCCCTCTGGATCTCTGTGAGTTCAAGGCCACATTGGAAATAGCCAAGCATGGTGACACACGCCTTTAATCCCAGGGAGTGGTGGTAGAAAGCAGAAAGATATATATAAGGTGTGAGGACCAGAAACTAGAAGCTTTTGGCTGGTTAAGCATTTGGCCTGGTTAAGCTTCAGGCTTTTGAGCAGTAATTCAGCTGAGACCCATTCCGGATGAGGACTCAGAGGCCTCCAGTCTGAGGAGACAAGACCAGCTGAGGATCCGGCGAGGTGAGATAGCTGTGGCTTGTTCTGTCTCTCTGATCTACCAGCATGGACCCCAATAACTTGCCTCAGGTTTGATTTTATTAATAAGATCTTTTAAGATTCCTGCTACAACCCAGGCCATTTTCTTTCAAACTACCACAATGGCCATCAACACACAGACCCATAACTGGTCAATACATAGAGAATAAGAGACTTCAGAGTTCTCATCCATAAATGGGATGTCTATGCCACACTCTACCCCCCAATGCTCAGGGCTGTAAGAGCCAGAGGGTTGTAGATGAGTTTAAGGAAAGAATGTTTTCCAGACACAATAGGATAGGTGCATATATGAACTCACAATGATTGTGTCAGTTTGCACAAGACTTGTGCAAGCTCAAGTCAGACAAAATCCCAGTACAGGGTTTGTGGTGGTGGTGGTGGGGTGGCCACAAAAATCTTATCCCTAGCTAAGGAGCTATTGGCATTTGAATGCTCCTGGGAGAGGGACAGTTTTCTTCAATATGACACTGGATACAGGACCACAGTCCAGGGCAGCCCCTCCCATAGCAGTAGTTGGCTAATATAAACTAGACTGGATGGGTTTGGGAAAGAGGGAGAGAAAGAATGAGAAAAAAGAAAAGGAACCTCAGCCTGAGCATGGAGTGAAGGGTGGAGGCAGCAAGAGGAGGTCCTCTGCGTACTGAGCTTCTGTTAGCGTATTGTTGTGCTTTGCCGTTACTGGGTCAAAACTGATGTTTCTCATAAACAAAGAAGATTTTTACTTCTACTTTTATGGCAGGAGACATTATCAGCTCTTCAGAAGAACTGCTGTGTGAAAGCTACAGACATCTCAGGAGAAGGCCTTTGTAAGCATGGGCCTCCTAGGGCTCTGCTTCCCCCACAGGATGGGAAGGACTCCTGACTGCCCTGTGTAACTTCAGCACAGGATGCCTGAGTACACTGTGGCCAAAGCAGTGTGTAAAAGCATCTGGCTGGCTGCAGTTCACACTTATTTTTCTGCTTGATTTTTATAAAATTCATGCACAACAGCCCAGAAAGCACATTCCTGTTACATAACAGTGAAGACTGGAAAGCTGATCAATTCAGATCACACTGCTGGGCTGGGGAGATGGCTCCATTGGTAGTCTACTGCACACGAGGACCCGAGTCTGATCCCTACCAGGCAAGTGTGATTGATATCAAACTTGTATTCCCAGCACTCAAGAGATGGAGACAGGTGGATCTTTGGGGCTCACTGGCCAGCTAGCCTAGCCTACTTGGCAAGTACCGGGACAATGACAGGCTTCATCTTAAAACAACAAATTAGACAACCTAAGAGGTTGACCTCCACCCTTCATGCTCATGCATACACACGTGTACCCACATACAGACACACACTAGAAACAGACACATACATACAAAGAGATACTCATGACAGCTAAAATTCAAGGACAAGATCACAGTCGTACCTCGTCTCCTGCCACTACCAGACAGAAAGTGAAGCATATGTGATGGAAAACTCAAACATGAGCATTCACAGGGCAGCAGACATGGTGGACTGAAGTGAGGACTTCATAAAGGCTGGCACAAAGCACAACTTTGGAAGCTTTAGTCCTGAGTCTCTCTTCACGGGTGTGGGGCAGACCTTGATGTGCTTAGCATCAGCCCTGTGAGGTCACTGCAGTGTGTCTGTGCAACAGGACACCTGTCTCCTGTGACCCTGCTCCTGCACATACAGATATGTGAAGGTGGGCTGAGGTTCTGGTGCCACCTGCTCCTGCACATACAGATATGTGAAGGTGGGCTGAGGTTAGTGCCAAACCAGTACCACATCAAGTACAAAAGCACATGCACATTCCAAGCCTTCTGGGAACTTCAAGAGGGCACAAACACAGTTCCATTGCTGGGATCTGGAGGAGAAGGTAGCCGAGAATGTCCTGGTTTAGCAAGTTGTTATCCACAGCTGGAGGCTGAGTGGATGAGTCATTGTACTGTGTCCCTGCTAGTCACTGGGCTGAGTGCTGTTTCTGTCCATCTCTGCTTCAGTTGCTGAGCAACATGGGTCAGATGTGATCCCGAACCCCTGTGTGGCATCTCAGCAAAGGTGGAATACTGTAGCAGCAAGAGAAAGTGAGTTTCAAGCTCTCTAGCTATACTTCAGTTAAGAGACTAGAAGCCCTTGTCATGGGTAAGCTGCAGATGCTTATAGAGAGCTCTCTAGGACCTGCTGACCCATTTTCTACTTAAGTGATGAGATCTGGGCCCCAGCAGCTGGCTGTCATCTAAGCTGTTTAACTAGTGCCATGAGTAGAGTACGACTGCCCACCTCTCATCCCTTATTAGTGCCAAGAAGCCAAGCTTCAGATTGGACACAAGATACTACATTCCTAGGTTACAGTCACAGCTAATATCTAGTTCATCTTTATTAGGTGCTGGGTCCTATATTAAGTGCTTATATGTATTACATTTAGTACTTAAGAAAAGTGCAGTTTCTAGAATTATTTCTACTTTACACAGGAACAGTTGAAGCCACAGCAAGCTAAAACCGTTTCCCTGCAGTTACACAATAACCAGAGATCAGTATATGGTAGCAGCTACCTGTTTTAAGAAAGGACATGGCCTGATCTCACAGGAAGCACTGGATGTCAACGCCTTCTCTGCACTTTATTGGCATGTGATCCTGTCCTAGTCAATTCTTTGTCTGGACAGGAGAGTTATGGGGGTGGTACCCCCACTGCTCCTAGTAGACAGAGTCCTAAGAAAAGAGTGAATCAACCATCATTCCTGCCAACTGGAGGAAGGTAACAGGAAGGGTGAGGGCAGAAAGCCCATGTGCTACCCAGCAGACAGGCTCGGGAGACTGGATTCTGTGGAAGGCAGAAGAGGAAGGAGCTGGCAGAATTGACAATGAGTCCCTTAGAAGGGGAGGCATCCTTAAGCCAAGTTTCATCTCCCCAAGTGCTGCCTGGGATGAACCCTGCAGGCCATAAGTAGGTGTGAGAACACACAGCACACACACATGTTCCTCTTTCTGCCCTTCTTGCTTCTCTTTCTAGTGTACAAAGAGCATTTTTAAACTTGAAAGCTTTTTGATTCCTCCAACAACCCGAATACCAAACTGAGGTTTTGTGCCTAAGTGAAAGCCTGCTGAACTGACTCAAGATAAAGGTTGAAGTGATGGTGCCTTAAAGGATGACCCGTGTCTGCAAAAGAAGTCCCCAGTGACTGGCATGTTACCTTTAGACTTTAACTGGACCTCCTTAAGCCACCTCCCTCAGGGCCTGCCCTGTGGGGCCGAGAGCAGATCTACTGCAAAGGCACACAGAGGAGAGCGCAGGCTGGAGATTCTTAAAAACTCTTGTACTCGACAAGGCAGTCAGGCCTGGCACATTATCCTAGAAATATCTGTGCAGGAAAAGCAGATGACAGTCCTTCCAGAGGATGTAAACAAAGTCCTGGGCTCCTTTAAGACTGCTTCCTGTGGCACTCTTCTCTGGCCTGGACTGTGTTTATCACAGCTTGAGAACTCCACTAAGGATTTAAGAGCCAGGAGTCCTGGTGCGAGCACAGTTGTGGGGTCAATGTTCACAGAAGTATGGTAATGGTCTGCTGTGTTCTCAGTTAGGGGTTGTAGCACACGTTCTCATTTCCCAGATAAATCTGCTGGGCAGACACTGACTGTGAGCAGAGTAGAGTGGATGTGGGGCATATCCAGTGAACTAGAATAGGGTTAACTAAGCCTTATGAAGGGCCTCCGTCGATGTGGTCTGGCAGGTGTCTTTCACACACTGACAACTGGTCAGTATTCGCTGGGTCTGGGTTCACCAAGGACAGCAGAGTGGAAATGAGTGGTGAGGGGCAGGAAATCCTGAATGCTGAAACATTTGGACACTGTGCCAATGCAAAGGGCACAAGTGCTCCCAAGTCCATAGAGAAGGTGAAGAAGACTAGGTATTGAATAAGGAGCAAAATAATGCCATACGACCTATTTAATAGAGGGCATCTAACAAAGTTGTGAACAGGCCAGCAGTAAGGTGGTATAAGGGGAGAACTGTGCTCATCATGGAGGTCGGATAACAGAAAAGTCTGGAAAGAAAACAACTACAGAAGAGAGACAGAGAAGGGCTACAAGATGACAGTTCATAAAGGTCAGCAGGAGTGAAGAGGGTGGGAGAAAGGAAAGGTGCGTGAGCAGAGGGAAGAGGCCAAGGTCAAAGGTCAGAATCCAGGAACTATAGAATGGAAACACCTGCACTCTTAGAAAGTTAGTGGCACAGTCATGTTGGAAAGTACCCAAGCACAGTGGAGATGAACACCTTCGGAGAGAAGGATGAACAGAACCTAGGGGATGACAGGTACTAAAGTTCACTACTAATGGCAGCAAGATTGTGGAACAGTGAAAACTACTGCCTGGTTGGAAGAGTGTAGAGAATACTGTGAAGTGCAGAGATGAAGATGCACGTGGCATCATGAGACGCTGAGCTGGGCTTTGGAAGCTGGAGAAGATCTGCAGAAAGGTAGGCATGAGTTAGGCTAACATGAGATAGGGAAAGGCATAAGGAATTGGGATAGATATAAAGACAGAAGTCACCTAACTACAAATAGGTTCAAGGCCAACCTAATCTACAGAGTGAAACTCCATCTCAAAAGAAAACAACACTGAGAAGTAGAGATCTACCATCCTGAGCACATACAGATGTTCTTTCATAAAACATTGTGTGGCCAATGAAGAGGGTGTGAGGAAGCATGCCTCAAACACTGAAGTTTTTATAAAATAATAGTTATGTTTCTATGCCTTCGCAGTCTTTAGAAGGTCTTCATTCTGAAGGAGCTGATTAAAGAAGATAAAACACACACTGCCATTCAGTTTATCACACAGCTCCACTGATGGACATTCTAGAACATTCTGTCATTGTTTTCATCACAGACTCAGAGAAACACTTTGGACATCCTCTAACGGCAATGGAAGATTGTTGCAGCAATGGGCAGTGGTATGACATGAGCACTTATATTCCATTTTTCATTGCAGTAACAAACGCCACTATCTATTTCAATCATGCATTCACATAAATGTTTCCCCATACCCTGATCTTAAATATTCTGTTGTGCCCTCTTGACACACTGGGGACTTCTGTAATCTTTGCCCATAAAAATCACAAGCTTTTCTTGCTTCTTTTCCTTTTTTTCATTTTTCCATTTTGATATTTTAAGTCCCAAGAAAAGCCATTATTAATCAGTATGAATTGGGAGCTGCTCCTCAGTCTTCCACCATTATATGCTGAACAGACAACTGAGAAGTTTCAGTCTCAAGAAACGGCTCAAATGAGACGCTGGGGAACCCTTAGAGTCTACTGCTGAAGCGGGGGTCATATAATTCCAAGAATCTGAGCAGTGTGCAGTGAGCTGGCTGGCATTCTCTGACAGAGAAACTTCTCATTTTTAGACTTTCAGGCCTGGACAAAGGACCTGTGTTTCCTTCAAAGTCAAGGTTATTAGTAAAAGTCAGTGTTGGCCAAGAGAGAAACCATTCCACGTGTGGTTATTGCACATTTGAAGTATAGCTGCTCTGAGATGGGCTGTGAGTGTCAAATATATATTAGATTTCACAGATTTAGTGTAAGAAAGCATGTCATCTCATTCATATCTTCAATGTTTTATGCTAAAATTTTAAACCATTGTTAAATATTAATCATGCACTAAAATAATAATTTAGACATATTAGGGTTTAACTAAAGATAAGATTGAAGTTAATTTTTATATGTTTTAAAATATGACTTCCTGATATTGCATACACAGTTCTCAGTTCCTACCAGACAGTTGGTGGGCATTTTACAGCGGGCTGACACTTTCCACATGAACCACTAGGAGGCAGTGGTCAGGGCTGCTGAATTAAAAGGACTGAAGTTTCTCTGGTCCAAACTTTAGTGTCCTCATTTATTAAATAGGAATGATGAGTGGCCGCCTCTTAGGAACGGTCAGACCTGCGCTGCTCATATGCAAAGAGTGAGCACTGCATTCTACACTACAGAAAGAAGCATGGTTTTATAAAGCTAACTGCAATAACTCAAAAGCTGGCTCCAGAGAGGACCAGGGCACGGATGCTGAAGAAACAATAAATCCTGGCACTTCACCACACATTTGCAACATTCTCGCCCTTTTCTTGATTTCTGCTCATCACTCCTGGCCCAGCAGCCCATTAGGGGAGCAGAGGTTCGCTCAGATCCCTCTGAATGCAGAGCGGCTCTGCAGCTTTCTCACCACCTCCCTCTATCACTCAGCAAGCAACCTCCACATAATGAAAACAAACTGAACTGTGCCCTTCAGAAAGACTATTAGGAAGTCTACACAGGGCCAAGGCAAGCTCTTACACAGATTTATATGATGTAATCTGAGGCTGGGGAACTATTTAGGAAAAACAGGAATGAAGCATAAACAAGACAAGGAGTCTAAGTGCAGAGTTCAGTCCTGGGTCAGTCACAAGCCTAGGTCAGGGTCACATAGCTCTTGGAGGAGCCTTGGGTTCCTTACCTGTTGTTTTAAGAATTACATAGTACAGCTATACATACATATACACACACACACACACACACACACACACACACACACACACACACACATTACAAGTAGACTGTATATATAACTTAAGTTAGTTAGAAAGTACTACACAAATGTTAGCTATTAACATGCTTTCATTCACTAGATTCTGAGACTCACACTAAGACATGGCTGCTTCTCCCTATGCATGGCACTTCTTAGGATCCCCATTTCCTCTTCTCCACTCACACTGAGGTCTCATTGGAAGAGCACCATTAAAAACAAAGGCCCCAGAAACCACTCTAGTCTTACATGGATGAAAGCCATACTACTGATCTGGGTGATAACTTACTTTACTGAGGGGGGAAAGCCTTATACTGGTAAGTCAGTAGCTTTCCTCACTGCAAAGCAGCCATCACTACATTCTAAAGCATGCTTTCCTATAGTTTTAACTCAAATGTACTTATTGAAGAGGTCAGTGGAGACAGACTGGGTGGAAGATTAACATCTCCAGCTTGGTCCCCAGCAGGAGGAAACAGGACAGAACCACTGCCACAGAGCTGTTGTCCAGTTTGAGCACAGAACTCTGGAGAGCATTCTCGACAAGGAATCTTATTCTGTAGGCAGCCATTCAGGTTGGCTTCTTAGGAGGAAAGAAAAAAACCTCATTGAAAAGATTTCTGAAACTAGTGCTACAGAAGTCAGTTACCTAAGGAGATACCTGTGGGATTTTCTACCCACTCACTGAGCCACAAAAGCACACACAGACCCTCTAGTAATGTTCAAACTCAAGTTCTTACAACTTCCCACAATGACATGGTGTTCACAGAGGCTCTAAAGTGAAATAAAAGTGCTGCCTGCAGCTAATTAGCTGTCTCAGTAACTAGACTTCACCCTTTCCATGTGTTTTAATATGTTTTATTTTATTTTTTAAGATTTATTTTTATTTATGTGCATGTGTCTGTGTATGTTCACACATGCATGGGTGCCTGTGGAATCCAGAAGATGGCATCAGATTCTCTGGAGCTGGAGTTACAGGCAGTTATGAACTACCCAAAGTGGGGGCTGGGAACTGAACTCTGGTCCTCTGCAGGAGCAGTTCCTGCTTTTAACCATTGAGCTATATTTCTAGCCCCTCCTGAAAATTAGTCTAACTCCAAACAAGCCTGGCTTTTTTTTTTTAACCTTAATCCACACTGAGCATGAACCCTGGTCAGGCCCTTCATTTTACCCTCAGAGAACTCTGCTTTCCTGGAGGTCTATTGTGGAATGTTGGTCTTGGAATGGTTGTACCCCCTAGAGTCCTTCATAAAGGTTCACAAGGGACTAGAGCATAGGAAAGCTCTTTGTAGCATCCCCTTCTTTGTAACACAGCACATGCTAAGTTTCCTTGACTGTGTAACCCTTCTCTGTTCCCTGTGACAGACAATCCATGGGCTGATTCCAGAAAGACATTCCAAGAAATATAGCTTTTAACTAACAACAAATAGATTTAATTGCCAACAAAAGTGTGAAGACTATTCATCGCTAGGAAGAGGTATTGGTAGCACAATGAAACAAGGGTCTCTGGAACTCTCCAGGCCGCCCAGCCAGCAGAAGCCACTCTCCTTACTTCAGGAGATTCCCCAGATTGAAGAGTGCGCGGTTGTGCTGCGGATGGAGCTGCAGTGCCCTCTGGTAGTACATCTTTGCCTCTGCCACGTCCTTTGTCAGTGTCCCAAGGTTGTTCAGCGCACTTGCATGGCGTGGGTACAGCCTGGAAAATCAAAGTGTTAAAGACTTCTAAACAGGTATCTCAAGCATGCCACAGCCCAAATGCACCCTGAACTTTTCCTTGTAATGGGATGTCTGTGTTATATCTAAAGGCCAAGTGCTTTTGCAGCTGTAGGTATCTAAATAAATATAGCAAAAAGCAAAACTTTTAAACTCAGAGGTGTAAATAAATAAACCCCAACACAGCAAGAGTAAATAAAATGTTAATTTATAAGAGTAAACACATTTCAGTCCCTCAAAAGCTGATTACACTCCTTTGCCAAAGCATCTTCCCTGACCTGGGTGAGAACTTTTTGTTGAGGTCACACAGCTACCAGTTCCCTGTTCAATGCTTTCAGCTGGTGCAGGGTCCCCCTCAGGGAGGGATCTTTTCAAATATCTTTGGATCAGAACCTAATAATACTGCTTCAACCAAGAAAGGATGGAAATGTTTAATCATAGAAAGAAACACTTGATTGTTATGGAATATTTGTTAATGATGTGTTACATTCTTTTATGATGTGTAGCATTTGTTTAATGATGCAAAGATGTGTTGCATTCTTTTATGTTGCATTTATTTAACTCTGTGAAGCTGTGTTACTTTGCCTTCCTAAAATACCTGGTCTAATAAAGAGCTGAATGGCCAGTAGCAAGGCAGGAGAGAGAAATAGGTGGGGTGCCCAGGCAGAGAGAATAAATAGAAGGAACAAAAGAAGAAGGAGAAGACTCCAGGGGCCAGCCAGCCACACAGAAAGAGATGGAGTAAGAAGCAAAGAAAGTTATATAGAAAGATAAAATTCCAGAGGCAAAAGATAGATGGGATAAAATAAGAAAAGCTGGGTAGAAACAGGCCAAGCTAAGGCCAGGCATTCATAAGTAGAATAAGTCTCTGTGTGTTTATTTGGGAGCCGGGTAGTGGGCCCCCACCGAGTCAAAGAGTAAAAAGTAAAGAGTAAAATCCACTGTATTTGATCTTGACCCTCTTTCTCCATTCTCCCTCACTTTCCTTCCACTGGGCTTGATACAATTCTTAAAATCCTGAGAACTTAAAACAGCTCAGACACAAAAATTAGCATGCAATGAAGTAAAAGCCAGCCTTCCTAAAATTCAAAAGAAACAAAAAGCAGGGTGGCATATGTATCAGCAAACTAAATTATCCACACATTAAGGGAGGGAGGGGTCAATTCAGTCTTTCATTCAATATGGTAGAACCACCACACAGTCAGCCCTTTCTGACCAATCTGGAATGGGCATACTTAGCAGGCTAGAAGGCTTCCTCCACCTGTCACTTACCCATAGAGTTGACTTTTAATGTAGAAAAGCCAAGACAATGCTCACCCCAGTATGTGCTAATGTAAATGCAATTTGCAATTTGGCTAATGCAAAATTTTGAAGCATTTTCTCATATATCACCTCATTTAAAAATTCCTTGTGTAACGCTTTACCATTGAGGAAAGGGAGGCTGGGAAAAATGAGCTAAAGCAGCAGATCTCTCTCTCTCTCTCTCTTTCTCTCTCTCTCTCTCTCTCTCTCTCTCTCTCTCTCTCTCACACACACACACACACACACACACACACACACACACACACACACCAGAACCACTTGTTCTCTTAGGTGTTAAAAAGGCAAATTATTCCTGTTGATCCATTTGTTTTCCCAAATAATAAACGAGTCACTCAACCCTCAGCAAATAAATGAATTGCATTGAATTAGAGCTTCTATTTAGAATTTTTATTATTTCCTCTGAGCAAGTTGTGGTGGTATTGTGTTCCCCAGAATATTGTGCATGCTAATAAACTTATCTGGGGTCAGAGAACAGAACAGCCATAGAGGACAGGCAGTGGTAGCACACGCCTTTAATCCTAGAATTCCAGAGGCAGAGATCTACCTGGATCTCTGTGTGTTCAAGGATACAGCCAAGCATGGTGACTCACACCTTTAATCCCAGAAAGCGAGCCTTTAATCCCAGGGAGTGATAGCAGAAAGCAGAAAAGTATATAAGGCGTGAAGACCAGAAACTAGAAGCTTTTGGCTGGTTAAGCTTTCAGGCTTTCAAGAAGCAGTTCAGCTGAGATTCATTCTGGATAAAGACTCAGAGGCTTCCAGTCTGAGGAAACAGGATCAGCTGAGAAATTGGTGAGGTGAGGAAGCTGTGGCCTGTTGTTTCTCTGATCTTCCAGCATTCACCCCAATACCTGGCTCCAGGTTTGTTTTTATTAATAAGCCCCTTTAAGATTCCTGCAACAGCAAGTCACTTAAATTATGACCAATAGGAACCAGTTCTCAGAGGGGGAAGTGAAATCAATGCAACATGTAAAAGGATGGCTTCAGAAATAGTTATTTACTATAAAACATTGGACCTCCCCCTCATCTTAAAATCATCATGACTGTTAGGTCCAAAAGAAACTCCATACAAATGGCTGTCTGTGGTGCTGTTAGGATACCATGCACATGCTGGCCACCAGGCTCTATCTGTTACTGAGTCTGGTGTGACTATTTAATCATACTGTGACATTCTGAGACTGTTAATAAAATCAGCCTTGGATCAGGGGTGGAGCCAGCAACTAGTTGACAAGAATTAGTCATAGAGAGTGTGGAGGACCCAGGAATATGTATAGGGAGACCCACAGGAAGGAGTAGGGAGGGACTTAGAGAAGAAGGGATGCTCTCTTGCTGTGTCTCCAGCCAAAAAGGAAGGTCAGTTGGTTGCTTCTCAGCTTCTCTGAGCTAGCAGGTTCTCACCCCAATATCTGACTCCCGAGTCTTTCTTGGTAGATAGAGTAACTTAGATAAAAATAACAGGAGTCCTTGCTGGCATGTGTGAGAACCAATAAAAAATAAGTTTTAATTATGGTGCCTAAGAGATCCATGAAACAAAAACGCCTCTGATCTGCAAGTCCCTTGCCTAAGGACAGATACTTCCTGAAATGCTGGAGGCTGTTGTTTATGGGAGGTAACAAGGCAAGTTCATCTGATCATCTGCACCTCACATGCTCGATCACATGTGGGCAGGAAATAGGTCAGGATGTGCGCTTACCACTGATTGGACCCCATGGGAAATGTGGTGAATCATGAGTTTTGCCTTTTTAAGCTCCTGCAAACTGTGACTTGGGGCTACATCTAGAAACCCAGAGATAGATCTGGCCAGAAAGTCCATCAACCTGGCCAGTATTCAATTAAAACTTGCTTCAAATTTGGCTTTAAATTGTGATAGTGGTCTTATTCTCCACTGGTGGGATTAACACACCCTGGCTCTTCTTGGCTCTTCTCACCCATTCCCTATCCTAAAGCTCTCCAACTCATGGGCTTCCCTTCCCTAGCGTCTCATTCCCTCATAACCCTACTATTTTGGCCACATGCTCTCTTAGCTCCTCCTCCTTGGTCTCCTGTACCCTTATTCTCATTCTCTCTCTCTCTCTCTCTCTCTCTCTCTCTCTCTCTCTCTCGTCTCATGAACAAGTCCATTCTGCTGGCCATGTTCTGTCTGCTACTTCCTCTCCCTGCCCTGGACACTTCCAGATGGCTCTGGCTATACTCTCCTTCATGTTTACAATAAAAACCTTCCCCTCAACCATACCTTGGGAGCAGTCATGTCTTCAGTTTATACCATTATCTCTTCAAGAAGCACACATTGTATGGGAACTAGCTAGAGTCAACAACACTCAGTAACCTATAAGAAGTGAACTCCTGCTTTATGAGTTTCTGTTTGTAAGGTTTGTATGTGTATATGTGTGTACATGTAGATGTGTGCGTGTGTCTGTGCAGGGAGGATGCTTAGTGTCCTGCTCTATCACTCTCTGATTTCTTTGAGGCAGGGTCTCTCATCGAACCTGCAGCTAGGCTGGTGGCCAGCAAGCCCCACTAATCCAGTCTCCACCCACACAGTGCTGAGGTTTTAGGCATAAGCAGCCATACTTGGCTTTTTATGTGGGTGCTGTGATCTGACCTCAGGTCATTGTGCTTGCTCATCAAGAACTCTTGCCCACTGTGCCCTGTCTGCAAAGGCCCATAGATATAGCTGTTTGAGATTAAAGTTTGTCCTTATATTTTGTTTTACTCGTGTATTTTAAAATTTAAACGTCAAGAATTTAAAGGTTTAAAAGGGTAAGTTTTTACCCTTTCAGTACCTTACCAGTAATTTTATTGTTCAAATAACATTGATTTATGTGTTATAGTTTGCAACTCCCTTCCAGAGCCATAAACACCTAACCAAGTGTCTGATTTTCATGCCACACATTAATTTATTTGAGGTTAACTAAGGTTGGTTGTTTATTTTCTATTTCCAGTTGAGAAAAAAAAAAATATCACAAAGAAAAACATGACTAGGAAAACTCTACCTCTACAAATGAAGCTCAATTTCACTTCCCTTCAGGCATGGACAGACTGCTAATCCTGCATAGTTTAAGAGCTTGGTTCCTTCTGTGCCATTGATTCAATCATCCTGTCACCGGCGCGGCCTTAGGTGACACTGGTGATCTTCCCAGTTTGCTTCTTTGACTCTATGAAGTGATTACCAGCACTTAACCTGGTATCACTGCGGCTCTATTTTTGGCACTGAGTTCCTGATCCCCTGAAGAAAGCCTCAGGGGCTGAATAGGACCCCTCACCTCGTTCACCTCAGTGATCTCAGGGCTGCTGTGGAGGGACTCCACCCAGGGGTTTGGCTGAGGCTCTGCAGAGTGAAAACATTTTCTCCAAGCCCTCAGGAAGTGAGTCACTTGTAAAGGGTTTGTATTGTCCTGATTCCAGAGGTTTCACTTCTAAGGGTCGGGAAACCTACTGAACTAACACTTCTCTTCCCTTTTCAATAGGAATGGTTTGCACAACCCATGTTTCTCGGAGCCTAGGATGAGAGTGATGAACTTTGGATTGAGTGGCAGAGTGAACAGGAAACTGGTCCATGGGGAAAATACTGGACTAGGGGACAGATGTCAACTGCATGATGCTGAGTACGTGTGTGAGTAAATTGCTTTTGTAAAGTTTCCGTGTGAATGAATGAGATGACGGGCATAAAACATCCATCATCACAACTGCACTTTGGGGTCAGATGCAGGACCCTGGTGATCACATGCCAGGGACTGGGGAGATAGTTGGTAAAGTCCCTGTCACACAAGCATGCCAGTCTGAGTTGGGATTCCCCAATACTCATGTAAAAGCTGGACATGGAAGCCGGGCGGTGGTGGCGCATGCCTTTAATCCCAGCATTGAGGAGGTAGAGGCAGGCCGATCTCTGTGAGTTCGAGGCCCTCCTGGGCTACAGAGTGAAATCCAGGAAAGACACAAAGCTACACAGAGAAACTCTGTCTTGAAAAACCAAAAAAAAAAAAAAAAAAAAAAAAAAAAAAAGCTGGACATGGTTCCGCATGTCTGTAAACTTGGTCTTTGGGGAGCAGAAACAGGTGCGTTCCTAAGGCTTAATGGCTGCCTACTTGATACAGTCAGTGAGCTCTATGTTCAGTGAGAGACTGTCTCAAAAAACAAAAAACAAGGTGAAGAGAATGGAGAAAGGTACCTGACTTTAACCTCAGGCCCCCACTCTCACCTGCATGGGTGAACACACATGCACATGAAGAAACACACACCACCACTCATCCTCTTCGTTGCCTCTAGGGGCCTTTGAATTGCTCCTATCAGTCAAAATAACATCTATTCTTTCTCCATCACCAGCCCAGTGAACAAACATTTAAACCAGCTCCCATACATCTGTTCTTCCTGTGCTGTGCCCTCTCAGATACTAAGGCTAAGGAACCATTTCCATTTTGAGAATGTAGAGGTATTGTCAGTTCTTCACAGTAGGAATAATTGATCTTCACAGACCCAGCAGCATTTTCCAAAGCTTCTCATGTTTGCTCCACACTAAATGTAATTCTAGACCAGTTCTACAGCCCCAAGGTCGAGGGTCATTCAAAGTCCTGTGTGCCTTCTGAGTGGCAGGTCCACGTGCTCCTGGGTCTCTGCTGTAATGGCATTTCTCAGCATGAACATACACTGGCTGGTGGGCTAACTCAGAGACAACAGTGGACAGGAAGATGTGTCTGTGTTCCTAATCAACAACTTCCAGCTAAAGGAATCATGGGGTGGGGAGGGCACATATTCTGAATGTCCATCTTGAGCATTGAGGATCATCACTGGCACACAATTTGAAGCAGGCATGCTGGGAAGTATCTGGCAATACCCAGATCAGCCCTGTACCAGGAAGAGCTATTCTGCCCTCACTGCCCACAGCACTCTGAAAAGCACCACTTGAAGGGTCCAGAAATACAGAAATATAAAATGATAAGCTTAAGAGATAAAAACTGACAGTCACCAGCTCTAAACGTTAACTGCTAACAATGGCTCTCTTTACAGCCAGCTCCTCTGTCAACAGCCAGGGGTGAACTTTTAACCCCTTTGCCCCTTATAGCCAACAACTGCCTGGACCAAAGTTAACTTTCAATATAGTTGTTTCTACATGACTTCTAGCATGCATCCCATACCTGATGTTCCTACGTAACTCCTAGCATGCACCCTGTGCCTACACTATAAAAGGGGGCCAGTACCTGCCTCCATTGCCACAGCCTCAGAATTCCAACATTGGCTGTGGTCTCAGATAGCTGATAAGCTTTTGTGCCTGCCCCAGTGTTTTGCTTTTTTAATTTTTCTGGAATAAAGTTTGCTTCTGGTTTAATAGACTTTGATGGTCTGTCCCCCATTACTGTGAGACCCTGACCCAACACACTGAGTGTGGTGGGGCTGTCACAAAGTGTCCTGTGACTGAGATGTTATACACTGTTGTTACACAGGCTTCCTCTCCACAAGTATTTCTTAAGAACCTACAGTGGGCCATGCTCTCTGTCAAAAGCCTAGAACAGCAAGACAACCTGCCCTTGCTTCTAGACAGTAGGAAACAGACAGAAAAAGTGGAAACAGTGAGCTGTGGGGAGCATGGAGAACACATGACTGGGGTTTCCTTGTTCCTAAGGTATTCTTTAATGAAGATGTATAAGGAGGGACAGTGATGGTGGGGACTGGGCCTGATGAAGGGGCAAAAGCAGGGAGAGAAAGAAAAGTATTGTGAGGGCTAGCATTATATTTTTAAGTTTTAATTACTGTGCTTAAGAGATCTAAAAACTAAAATTCCTCTAACCTGTAAGGTCCACTTGCCCAAGGAGAGATAACTTCCTGTAATGCTGGGGGTGTTGTTTATGTAGGATAACAAGTCACGTTTTTTCACTTCTATAAACAACGTTGGTTGCCCCAACTGCACAGGATGTGCTTGATCACACATAGGTGGGAGGTATGCAGGCAGGAAGTAAGTCAGGATGTATGCTTGGCCCCTATTGGACGAAGGGAGGAGCGGAAGTACATAGTCTTGTGGGTTTTATCTTTGCAAGTACCTGACTAACATAATTCGGGGCCATTCTCTGGGAATCCTGGGTATAGAACTGGTCAGTGTCTATATTCCTGACCAGTATTTAATAAAGCCTGCTTCAAATTTGGTTTAAAAATTGTGGTAGTGGTCTTATTCTCATCCAGTGGGATTAACAGAGTTCTGACAGAACACAGTCCAAGAAAGAAGCTGTGTGAGAAGATTTCTGAGAGCTTGTGAGAAAACTCCAAGTAAATAAGAGTCTTGTAACCTCTGTTCCTCATGGGTTGTTCTTGGAATGTGCTTTCGTGCCCCTCCCGGGTGTGATAGCAGGAGCGGGTTTACTCCAGATTACCCGTCATCCTACCCATTATTATTCAGAATGATGTTCCTATGCACAAGTACAAGCTAAACTCATGTGACCTTGTCCTGGGACTGTATACAACTTGAACTCAAGTGAACTTTGCTCATATGACTTGGCCTAACCCTCAGAACTCTCTCAGAATATAAACTGTCTGATGCTCTGAATAAAGTTGGCTATTGCATAAGACTTTAGTCCACCTCAGTTTTAGGCTCCACCCTCCCAGGCTCACACTGCCAACTAGAGTGGCAGCAGTGTTCATGGAAAGAAAGTAAAGCCAAAGAACTCAGGGAATCAGAGACAGTTCACCAAGACAGGCAGGCTCTGCAGAGACGGTGAGTACTGGGTGTGCCGTGCAAGGGGAAGGATGTGGAAGTGCCCCGCGGCCTGCCAGGCACATGACTGCAATAGAGGGAGGACAGGCAATGCAGAGATACATCTAAGGGCTGAGCAGCACAAAGAGGCGAAGGGAAGTTTTCTGAAACAAAGTGAATACCCAAAAAGGAGTGGGAGAACTGTTTGTGAAGGGTTTTCAAAGGAAGAAGAATCTAAGGAAATACCAGGGAGACCAACAGCATGTATCATCATGCTCAAACCAAACCAGGTATAGAAGAGTGTGTACTCTGAAGATAAGGAGAGTCAAATGCTCCAATAGGGGATTCCACAGGCCTAACTGCTGGGAAGCAGCTGCTGACAGTGGACAGAGCAGCCCCAACGGTCCCAAGAAGAGGGCCTGAGGGAGCAGAAGGACACAGAGAAGAGGCTGTGGCTCTCTACAAGATTGTGTCACTTGAGAGGCAAAAGATGAACAGGCCCACTAGCCTACATGGCAAATGAAGAAGAAATAGAGACAGACTTATGTGCAGGGTTGTTTAAAATTGGAGCATTTACAGAGCAACAGGTGCCAGATGAAGAACAGTATAGTAGTTTGAATGTAACTGCCCCATAATCTCACAGGGAGTGGCACTAGTAGGAGGTGTGGCTTTCTAGTACTGGGTGTGGCCTTGTTGGAGGAAGTGTGTCACTGTGGGGATGGGCTTTGAGGATTCTCATGCTCAGGATACCACCCAGTGTGTGAGCCGACTTCCTGTTGCAAGATGTAGCACTCTTAGATCTGTTACAGAAACAGATTTAAATAAAGGATTGCAAGTCAGATGATTTCAACACTAGATGTGATAGGATCCTGAGCACAAAACAAGAAAGAAGTAAAGGTACAGAGATACACTGGTGGATAAAATTCTTGCTGCTCAAGTATAACAATCAGAGTTTGGGTCTCCAGAACCCAAATAGATGCCAAATAAGCATGGAGAGACAGGGAGGCCTCAGTGTAAATTGGCTAGCTAGATTAGCTGTATCCATGAACCCAGGGGTCCTAGCTCAATTAATAAGTTGGACCTTGTCTTAGTTACTTTTCTATTACTATGATGAGACACCACAACTAAGTCACATTATAGAAGAGTTTATTTGGAGCTTACAGTTTCAGAGAGTTAGAGTACATGACCATCATAACAGGGAGGCAGATTGACAGGCATGGTGCTGGAGCAGTAACTGAGAGGTCACATCTTGAGACACAACCAGGAAGTGGAGAGAGAGAGAGAGACTTCAAATGACAAAAGTCTTCTTGAAGCCTCAAAGCCCTCCCACAGTGACACACCTCCCCCAACAAGGCCACATCTCCTAATCCTTCCCAAACAGTTCCACCAACTGGGGACCAAGCGTTCAAATATCCAAGATTATGGGAGCCGTTCTCATCAAACCACCACAGACCTCAATTAAGGAAACATCATCCTTGGACCTTACACCTGGTACACACATACACCCGTACAAACATATGTGTACATACATGTTCAAACACCACCCACATACATACATGCCAAAATAAGAGGGGAAAAGAACACAATCTTTGCAGAGAAGAAATTTGCTAAAGGAGTTGAATCATTGGCTTGTGGAAGCAGTAACAACTAAGTTTGAATCCTGAGGCAGTCTGTCACAGACCGACACTCTCCTTCCAGTGTGGCAATCTCTATGAGAACCTTCAGCTCACTGAAATGAGGTTCATTCACACTATGCTGCGTCATCTGCCGGACTCAGAAGCTCTGGATTTAAGCTTGAATCTCATCTGAAGGAGATCACCTCACAGAAGCGTTGATGGTAAGGTTTGAACAAGCTTCTGGACATAACGGCCCAGACAGACTGATTAAGTGTCCTCATCACAAGCCCAGCTCCTGGCAGTGTGGGTCCAGGTAAAGGAGCAAAGACCTGGTGTAAATCTCAGCTGTTTGTTAGAAACTACAGGTTTTATTGATAGTTATTGCAGTCTTTTAATTTTTACACTATACTTGTTAGATTTTATAAAAATTTCACGAAATTTACACAGTTTAAAACACAGATATTAGCCGAGCATGGTGGTTGTGGTGGTTTGAATAAGAATGGCAGTGGTGGTGCACGCCCTTAATCCTAGCACTTGGGAGGCAGAGGCATGTGGATCTCCGAGTTCTAGGCCAACCTGGTCTACAGAGTGAGTTCCAGGACAGCAAGAACTTAACAAAGAAACCCCGACTTGAAAAACCAAAACCAAACCAAACCAAAGAATGACCTCTACAGGCTCAGGTACTTGAAGGTTTAGTAGGATTAGGTGGTGTGACTTTGATGGGGATGTGCTTTGCAGTTTCAAAAGCCCATGCCAGGCCCAGTCCTCTCTCTCTCTCTCTCTCTCTCTCTCTCTCTCTCTCTCTCTCTCTCTCTCTCTCTCTCTCTCTCTCTCTCTCTTCCTGCTGCCTATAGATCAAGACATAAAACATAAAAACCCTCATCTCCAGGGCCATGCTTGACTGCATACCACCATGCTCCCCACTATGTATGATAATAATGGACTAATACCATGAAACTGTAAGCAAGTCCCAAGTTGAATGCTTTCTTTTATAAGAATTGCTTTGGTGACTGTGTCTCTTCACAGTAATAGAACAGTGACAAAAACAGAACTTGGTACCAGGGACTAGGGCATTGCTGTAACAGGCCTAGTATTGACTGTGTCACGTTATTCATGGTAAGTCTTATGCAGATCTACCATAAAAAGGAGCAAAGAAAAATACAAAGCACAGTTTGAAGAGAAAAGGAGCACATGGAAATGTAATGTTGGAGACAAGTCTAGTGCTCAAGGATATACAAAGTTTAAAGAAGGCCCAATGCTAGATGGAATAAAGAGAGTGGTGACCTCGGAGCAAGACCCCACCCAGCTAAGCTTCCAATTTGTGAAAAGGAATTAAAGAAAAGCTTAAGCAGCAAGGGAAACAGAAAGCTGACACAAATGTAATTGAATGAGGTGGCCATGTTCTAGCCCCAGAAAGCAACAAAACTTGGCAGTTTTAGCCACATGGCTCTGGCTTTAGAGTCAAGGATACAAGAAAGAGGTTGTGGAATCTCCCTCTGTGGCTAAGGGAAACTTCTGAGGCCAGGTATGCACCAGGGATGTCCATGAATGGAGGCCCAGACCAGCCATTGTATGAAGCTGTGAAGGTGAAGCCTGGATTGCCTTGGAGACCCTGTTAATATTCTGATCCTGCCCCATGGGGCCACCCTGTGTCCGGATGTAAAAGTCTCCTTTTAAAGAAAAACTCTGCCCCTTTCTCTCACTTTTTCAGCCTTTTCCTCTCAGCACCCCCCCCCCCTCTTTCCCTTCCTCTCTTTCTGTCTCTCTGCCTCTTTATCTCTCTATTATAATAAACTCTCCATGTGGATGCAGTGTCTGGGTTGTGTATCACTGGCCACTGCATCTGCCCAGCATGTTTCCCTGCACAAGCGGGATACCCTGGGTGGGGGGGAGTACTGCATAATAAATCATAACAGACTACAAGATGTTGGAGATTTCAGAGCTGTGGGATACCTCTCAAGGAAAGCTGTAGACTGGGTTTGGAACCAGTCTAAGAGAGAGAAGTGTGTTGCAGTCAACAAAGCTGAAAGGAGTTGGAGATTAAAGAACACTTTGACATCAGACATGGAGATGCAGAGTTTGGAGTTTGCCCAGCTGGTTTTTGGTCTTGCTTTGGTTCAGTATTTCCTCATTATGCTCCCTTTTGGAATGGTAATGTATATTCTGTGCCATTGTATGATGGAAGTATGTGATCTGTTTTTTTCATTTTGATTTTACAGGGGAATTACAGTTAAGAGAATGCCTTGAGTCTCTGAAGAGGCCTTAGACTTTAAACAATGTTAAAACTGACATACATTATGGGGTCTTTTGAAGTTGGACTGAATACATTTTGCATTATGATACAGGTAACAACCTATGGAGGCCAGGGAATGAAATGTGGTGGTTTGAATAAGAATGGCCTCTTCAGGTTCATGTATTTGAATGCTTAGAAGGATTAGGAGGTGTGATCTTATTGGAGGAGGCATGTCCCTGAAGGGGTGAGCTTTGAGGTTTCAAAAACCCATGCCAGGCCCAGTATCTCTCTCTCTCTTCCCTTTTGCCTGCCTGCCTCCCTCCCTCCCTCCCTCCCTCTTTTCCTGCTGCCTGTAGATCAGGATATAAATCTCTCAGCTCCAGGGCCATGCCTGCCTGCATGCCGCCATGCTCCCTACTATGATGATAATGGACTAATAATCCTCTAAAATTTTAAGCAATTTACCAATAAAATGCTTTCTTTTATAAGAATTGCCTTGGTCATCATGTCCCTTCATAGCAATGGAACCATGACTAAGACAGTGGTGGGCTACTATAATTTCAGTAGTGGGGAGGCTAAGGCCGAAGGCTTGTTCCAAGTTCAAGGCCAGCCCATGGTCTCCGTGACAGGTAGAACAGTAGGAGTGTTGACTATGGTTAGACTTTGTCTCTGAATGCTATGTGATGAATGATTTGGACATTATTTTAAGCCTGCTACAGGAATAATAATGAGATTTGCCATCTGTTTGAAGTAAGTGGCAATACCATCCTCATTAACACAAAGTCAAAAGTCTATTCTGATGAAATGTGATGAACTCTGAAACACTGAAGGTCCCATACATTTTGGGTAAGGGTTACCTTTCCTGTAAAGAAGCAGCATGTGCTGTTTGGAGCATGTGCCTTCAGTTTGGAGGCACTCGTTTCCAGCTGCCAGGATGTGGGTGCTACCAAGGCCCATCTCCTCTCCACCAGACACCTGGGGTGTAGTGCCTGGTGGCAAGGGGTTGTCTGCTGTGGATATCGCTCTATATAAATAAAACACTGATGGCCAGTGACCAGACAGGAAGTATAGGCGGGACAAGGAGAGAGGAGAATTGGGGAAACAGGAAGAAGGGGGAGACACTGCAGCCACCGCCAGGACAAGCAGCATGTAAAGACGCCGGTAAGCCACCAGCCACGTGGCAAGGTATAGATTTATAGAAATGGGTTAATTTAAGATATAAGAACAGTTAGCAAGAAGCCTGCCACGACCATACAGTTTATAAGTAATATAAGTGTCTGAGTGATTTATACGTGGATTGTGGGACTGCGGGGCTTGGTAGAACCTGGAGAGAAGCCCTCCAGCAACAGTTGTCTAGATTGATGTCTGCTTATGATGGCTCTGAGGGGTCAGCCCTGCTGCAGAAGTGCTCAGGGTCAGTGAGCCTGGTGCGGTTCAGTGCATCCCCACGCCCTTGTCCATCCTGCTCTCAGCTTCCTTCCTGAGTTTATGAGAGTGCTCTGGATGGATTTCCTGCATGCAAACCTCTGCCCTGAAGTCTATGTCCTGGGAAGCCTCATCCAAGCTAGTTAAACAGAAGTGAGACATGGGAAGAAAAAGGCAGCCTGAAAGCATGGACCTTGCCTGAAGATAAATAATGACACTTTCATTTTGAAACTCAGTTAATAAGTTGGCCACAATTTTACTAAAATTCAGTATTTTTCTAAAGCAATGTTAATTCCTTAAACTTTATGAACATGAGACATAATAAATAACACCTACAGATGTGTATATATGTGCATATATGCATGTGCATATCTGATATATGTGCGCACGTGTATATGTGTATGTACATGCGTGTGTGTGCATGTGTATGTAGATTAAGAAGGTAATTTATTCTTAGTTCATCAACATGAAAAAACGAAAATAATTTCAAGCACCTACTTGTGATATTGAAAATTTCTTTAGAATTTCACAGATAAAAATGCAACACCAGCCAAAGAAACCATCTCCTCCTGGCTAAACTTGGTTAATAAACAATATTGGGATTTTAATTTTTTTCCAGAGACACAAGGCATGTAGTGTCGTGGTCACAAGAAAGACATTTAAAATGTTTCCTCAGCACAGATTGTAAAGGAGCTTTTAGAAACACTCGCTGACTCCTGACTTTTAATGACTGAACTCCAGCAGCTTATAAACAGAATTTTAAAGGAATTACAGGGAGCTAATGCCGGCAGACTGGAGGCATCAAGAACAGTAGTTAACTAGACATCTCAGGTTTCCTCAGACTCTAATGTCAACCATGCTTCTTCAGTACTCATTCCTCTATTAGTTCGTTTTCCCACAGACACTTAGCTCAATCTAATGGGATCTCCTTGTAGAATTCCAGTCATCCCATGAAGGAGGAAATACAAAGAACTACATCAATGGGCTCTGTTCTCCTGACGAGTCTATACACTAAGCAAACTGCAATAGATTTCAGTTCAATTCTTTCTCATGCGTTAGCCGAACAGTTCCCTTTCTTGCACCTGTGATAAAACACCTGACAGACGCAACTGAAGGGTGAAAGCCTGGGGAAAGGAGGCTGCTTACTTGTACCTGGCCCCAAAGGGTAAAGCTGGCACTTAGCCAGCTTCCTCCTGTTCCCTTTTCATTCAGTTGAAGACCCCAGCTCACAGAGTGGCGCCAGCTACATTCAGAGTAGGTTTTCCCTCTTTGGAAACACCCTCACAGGCACACTCAGTGGTGCGCCTCATCAATGCCCCAGGTGTTTCTTAATCAGTCAAGTCAACAATGGAAATCAACCATCACACTGGAGATGTCTTTTGTACAAGAGAAAATTTAGTTATCCATTAGAAAAGAGCCTGGTCCATTGTGGGAACCTTCCTGTGGTGGTCTGAATAAGAATGGCCCCCATAGGCTCATATATTTCAATGCTTGAAGGGTTAAGAGGTGTGACGTTATTGGAAGAGGTAAGTCACTGGGGTGGACTTTCAGGTTTCAAAAGCCCATGCCATTCCCAGTTTCCCAGTTAGATTTTTTTTTTCTGCCTGTGTTTGTAGATCAAGGTGTAAGCTCTCAGTTACTGCTTCAGCACCATGCCCAGGTCTGCCTGCTGCCATGCTCTGCACATGATGGTCATGAACTCACCCTCTGAAACTGCAAGCACCCCCAAAGTTGTTTTTTTTTGTATAAGTTGCCTTGGTCATTGTATCTTAGCATAGTAACAGAAAAGTAACTAAGACATTTCCCTATGAGTTATTGATCAGGAAACCCCAGAGCACCCCACCAAAAAACCCAGGTTATTGGTTGCCCACCATAACTAGATGGTAAGAGCTTATTGCTGCAGATACAACACACTTTGGTTGGAGAGATCAAGCTGGAACTGATCTGAAAACTTCTTCCCTGCAGGCTAGCTTTCAAAGTGCCAGAAATGTTGTGTAGGCTGTTGGGGGAAAAAAACCCACCAGTGGAATTATCCTGTGATGAACACAGCACTGTATATAACAATATTGTCTTACCTGCCAGGCCAGATGTGCACAAAGGTTATGGATATAATCAATCATTTTGGACTGACTTTAAGTCCTGTTGCACAGGAAGGGAATTCATGCTTGGTGCTATAAACCTGGTCAAAATGTCCACCTGAGTGCCTTCAGTTTGGACATCATATCACCTGACTGCATTGTTGGAACTGTGGTGGCTAAATTTTAACTGTGAGATTAAGATGAAGCCATTCTTGTAAAAAGAGTTTCCAGCCGGGCGGTGGTGGCGCACGCCTTTAATCCCAGCACTCGGGAGGCAGAGCCAGGTGGATCTCTGTGAGTTCGAGGCCAGCCTGGTCTACAAAGCGAGTTCCAGGAAAGGCGCAAAGCTACACAGAGAAACCCTGTCTCGAAAAACCAGAAAAAAAAAAAAAAAAAAAAAAAGAGTTTCCCGAGTGGCAGAGGGTTGCAGTCCCTCTATCAGCATAGAATCCTGCACATAGAATGTGTCTGGGGATGACACATCTGTGTGAATGAAGGTTCCATGGAGCTTTCCTTCCTCCCTCCCTCCCTCTCTCCTCCTACCCTTCTCCATCTCTCTTTCTATCTCCCCCTCCTTTCCTCACCCCATTCTCCTTCTTTCTTTTTTGGGGATGGGAATGAGAATTTGGGCAATTCTTCACCACGTAGCTCTGGCAGGCCTAGAACTCACTATGTGACCAGGCTGGCTTTGAACTCCCAGCGGCACTCATGCCTTTGCCCCTCACATGCTGGGATTTCAAGTGTGCATCATCCTGCTCTGCCAGAAGTCCTGCTGATCCACCAGACAAAGGCAGACTTTAGTCTCTGTTCCAGGTGCTGGCTCTTGGACAGCACAGTTTAACAACCTGAATTTAACCATGCGGGGATTTAAACAGTGAGAAGCAGATCCCATAACTATCACCTGTAGTAAGACTGCACTTCAAAAAGCCTGTTGGTTATACTGTCAGATCTCTAGACAGCTTCTAAACCAAGTAAATGCTAAACTCAGATATGCCTAATAAAGGTGGGTTTTTTATTTACAGTATTCACTGCCTTGAAATATTTTACAAACAGGTAAAATATAAGTGTGGAAAGAAAACATAAGGAAAGTAGGTAAAAATTAGAAATACTTAAAAAAAAGAGGGTTTGTTCAAAAAATTGTCACTGATTTAGATGTGAAACAGCTGTAAAAGACTGGAGGAAAATAAGACAAAATCTCAACTAGTCTACTCAAATGACTGTAAGTTCCTTTAACTTGTATTCGACTCTAAAACAACAAAACTGTAATGACCTAATATGGGCACCGTCACTGCGAAATCGAATCTGCAGGCTCTTAAGGACTTCTTGTTGTTGTTGTTGTTGTTGTTACTAGAAGGCTTGTGAATGAATGCACATTTGAAATTCCAAGGCAAGATAAATTACTAAGAAGTATTCATGAGGCTGGCTGTGATGCATACCTATAATCCCAGCTATTCAGGAGGCTGAGGCAGGAGAATTGCAATTTCAAGATCAGCCTGTTGCAAAATCAAATGTAAAAGGTGGCTGGGGAGAGAAGGGCGGGTGGGGAAGGAGGGAGAAAGAAAAGGAGAAGGAAAGAAGGGGGAGGAAGAGGAGGGAAGGAGACCTGTTTTATGATTTTGTTTTTAACTGACTTTTACAACTAGTCAATAAACACACAAATCGCCAAGTACCCACTCCACATCTTCTACACATTGTTCAGGCAGGATCACCTCCTTCTTCCGGACATACTGGAGAAGGCATTGCTTGGGAGTTCTTAGGTGGGAACAGCACAGCTGGATTGTTGGGAGGTCTCTGAGCTTCCCTCCTATTACCTGCCACAAAATGGCAGGAATCTTCTTCTATTCCTATTATTCCTATTCCTATTATTCCTACTCCTATAATTCCTATTCCTATTATTCCTATTCCTATTATTCCTATTCCTATTATTCCTATTCCTATTCCTATTATTCCTATTCCTATTCCTATTATTCCTATTCCTATTATTCCTATTCCTATTATTCCTATTCCTATTATTCCTATTCCTATTATTCCTATTCCTATTATTCCTATTCCCATTCCCATTCCCATTCCCATTCCTATTCCAGCAGAAAGTTAGAAAGCTTGAGAGGCAGACAGTGGATACACCCATGTTTCTGGTTCTCTCAGATGAGAGTCTCAGGATTTAGTGTCAAAATTAAGTGTGAACTGGAAAGCTGCCCCTCACGGCAACACTTACATGCTTAGCATTTGTTGAAGACTTAAGGACAGGTTTCTGAGGTGGTGTACACATGACATGAAATGGCCCCACAGACCCAGGCGTTTGAACACTGGTCCTCAGGTAGAGGTGCTGTTTGAGCGACTTAGAGACTCTCTAGGAGGTATGGCCTCACTGAAGGAAGCAGGTCACTGGATGTGCTCTGAGGCTGACACCAGGCTCACCTTCCCCTCTGCTCTCTGCTCCTGCCAACACAGCAGGTAAATGCCACTGCCTGTGGGGTCTACAGGCTCATTTCAGTAGTTAGGGGGATTGAGGAACTGATTCCAGACCCCATGCCTTTAATTTGCTGCTTCCCCAGTCACTCTCTTCCTTGCTGTGGTAAAAGAAGAGCATGAGGTAATCTAGAGTTGAAGGAGAAGAGCCACTGGGTAGGAGATGAGTTGAGTCCCTCTCAGCAATTCCCACCAAGGAATAGCAGTACGGGTAATCTTCCAATCACCAATGATAAACAATTGTCTCGATTGTTCTGGGGTTTTCCTTTTTTGTCTAACACAAAGAGTGACAACTTATTTTAAAATAGAAAGTAAAACACTCCTATCTGCCAAAAGTTCATGGCAGAGGAGTCCATACAAAAATGAGATTTTAAATCAGAAATGTCTGGGATCCAGGTTGAGAGCATTAAATAACTCACTAATTTCAGCACTGGTTTTAAGCTTTGATTGTCATCCCCCATTCAGGGTGTATATTTCTTCTAGAAACAAATATTTATTTTTGTTGTTTCACAGGAAAGAAGCAGAAATAGCAAACCAGCAACTATAATTTTGTGGAATCATCTGCCAGAGAATTTTACTTCATATAAACCTTTGGCCCAGTTGTGGATCAGGGTCAGCGTTACTTTTCTATTTGAAGCTGACAGAATTTGTAAATGTGTAGAAAGTCTTTCTCGCATTAACACTGTTGGACGGACTAACTGCCTATTTCCTCCACTCAAGAATGTATGAGAAACCAAGAAACATTTACCATTAAGGCCAAAGCATACTTTATGTGTACCTGTCATGGACTATATCTTCTTTTTTCTATTTTGGCCTTTTTTTGAGGCAGGTCTCAATGGCCGATTAGTCTCATCTAATTGGCAATTTCTAGGCCATTGAAACTGTTTCAAAGCAAAGTGTACAGTGCCTAAGGAATGACATCTGAGGTGGATCCCAGGCCTCCACCTTATCATGTGCATACATATGCACCACCCCAGCATCTATAAACATAGAAAAGGGATGAGAGAGGCCTAAAGCTTTCAATATACACACTGTTAGAAGTTCATTAGAACAAGTATTCCTCCCCAAACTTATCAGTGTATTTTTAACAAGAAACTCCTGTTTTACATATTTGTATCCAGCTGAGTTTCACTCCACTGTGTTATGTGTAGCAATGACAGTATTTTTTTTTTACAAGATGTTGAACATGGAAGGTGTACAGGGCAGCTGTTCCAGCTTTGACCTGAAAGTACTTCCCCCATTGAGGCTTCTGGTAACTGTCACACCTATGAGGCGGGGCCGAGACGGGAGCCCTTAAGACCTGAGATCCAGATGAGATCTGGATGTGCCCACTCTCCTGGTTCCTGATAAGCCTGGATGTTGGATGGTAGACTGAGCAGAGTTCTCCAGAGAACACCGCTGGACTGCACTTCTCCTCTCCCGGACCCTGTAACCTATCCCTTTACTTGTAAGTTACCGCCCCCCCCAATAAACCTCCCTTTTAACTACATGGAGTTGCCTTAATACTTCCACCAATAGGAAGGAGAAGCAGCATTGAGTCCATTTGTGACAGACTTGAATACTGAGCCCAGAGACTCAGAATTCAAGAGCCTTCCTACCTCCAAGGGTGAGTTCACTGTCAAGAGAAATGACCACCCTCACACCTGGGAGGGGAAGGGTAACATGAAGAGGCCTTGTTACAGCTTAAAGCCTTCTGTGGTGCTTACTTGAGGGCGGTTCTGTAGTGGTAGATGGCTTCCTTGTTCCGACCTTGGTCTTTTAGGAAATTGGCATAGTTGTAATGAACCTTTGCATTGTGGGGCAGAGTCTGAACTCCAGACCTACAATGGATATTAAAAAGAAAGAAAACAAAAATCATACTGTTGTCAGACCCTTTTGTATTTTACTCTCAGCTTTATGAAGCTGCCTTTGAACGTCTGCTGCTTTCATCCCAAACAGGCTTCTGCATTTTGTGAAAGACATAAGTGACTACACAGGGAAGGAGTGAAGGCCTCGGCTAGGTGTGCACAACTGAATGCTCTCTGCAGGGAAGCACAGGGACCCTTCTCTCTGCTAGAGACACACCCAGGGCTGGTAAGGTCGGTCAACTTTGCTGAGGCTTTTTGTTTGGGATGTAGCAGAACCCAACTGCAGACATGAAGGGAAAGAACACAACCAGGACACAAAGCCATGGACTGTCCAGGCCAGTCTCTCCTTCCAACTTCAGGTGCAGTGGGCAGAGGATCTGACACAGGAGGCAGCCAAGTCAGACCCTGCAGAAGGTGACGCAGGCACCGTCCCTTGTTGAGGGATCCAGCCCCAGGCAGGCGCTTCTCTCTCATGTCTACCTCGGGCGAAGGCTTTTTTAAATTTATGGCTAGAAAGTGACACAGCCTAAGTGATTTTGTGTGTGCAATACAAAGGTACAAGAAGGCAAGATGAGATGGATTTCATAAAGTGAGAATGCACAGCCCTATCACCAAAACCGCCCTTTAAGGCACGAGGCGAGATCTGACAAGTGCTGTCCTTGCTCTGTGTCTGGGTCTAGAATACATGGTCTGCATTAAATGCAGCATCCCAGAAGTATGGTGGCTTAAAACAAGTTTATAGAAGTAAATGCTACAGTCCTTCAGTATCTATGTGGTGCTGCCACAGCACTGTGCTGTGCTGGGTATTGGGACATAAAATGGCCAGGGAGCTTGTTCTTGGGATCTTACCAGGGTGAGGACATGTGGGTAGTTAGGAAATAGAGGTAGTGAGAGAGCCTCTCATAAAGTGGGTAGGATATCAACAAATCACCCGGAGCTTAGCTCAGAACAGAAACAGAACTGAGCAGGCAACAAAGCCAAGGCTTTGGAGATGAAGAGGAGAGCTGGGTTAGCAGCTAGAGGAAGAGGCAGTGCCATGTACTAAGCAGATGTGGTCTGAATGGGAAATGTCCCTCAGAGCTCACAGTGCTGCTATTCTGGAAGGTTGTGGAGCCTTTAGGAGGAGGAAGGCAGCTAGAGGAAGTGGGTCACTGGGTCAAGAGTGGTGGTGAGACATGTGAGGTTTTATAGCCTGATCCACTTCCTATCTGTTTATCTGTTCTCTGTTTCCTGATGGCAGATGCAATGTGACCGGACACCTCTAGCTCCTGCTGCCATGCTTTCCTGGGCATGATGGTTTTTATCTCCCTAAACAGTGAGCCAAAATAAATCCATCCACCCTTAAGTTGCTTCTCATCAGGCATTTCATCAGGGCAACAAGCAGTCTAGAAGATGCAGGGAAATGAGAGCAGGATCACTGGGGTTAGGGGAGCTGAAATAAGAGGTACCTGATCATGAGAGACCAGACAGAGTGAGGAGACCAACAGCCTAGTGATCGAGCAGAAAACTCTGGGCTTCATTTGCAAAGCAGTGGGGAAGTCAGGCAGGGCTTTCAGGATAGAACTGATACCAACAATTGAGTGTTGGACAAGGAACACAGTGGCTGCTTTATGGAAATGGACTGCAGGCAGGGAAGCCTTCTGGGGAACTGCTGTGGAAATTGCAGAGGACAGAGGGAGGAAGCAGGGTGGGAAGGAGAGAAGGAGCAGAGGTTGGGTGTGGCCAGAAGGGGGAGGTAGCAGAATCTATGATAGTTTCCATTAGAGAAAACCTGTACCTACAGGTCAATTCCAGTTTTGTTTTTTTCCTTCCTTCATTCAGTTAACCCTTCTTTTTGTTTTCTTTCTTTCTTTCAGTAATTTGAGATTGAGTAAAAAAAATGAATCATTCAGAGAGATGAATGTAGGCTGACATCCCTACTGATAAAATTTATTGAAATTAATATTGCCATATTAAGTCTATGCTAATTTGAATTACTGTAGGAATAATTATTCTATAATTAATGAAATGAAGATTTTGGAAGCATCAAAATCCTTGCTTAAGCAAGTGATAAGCTGGGCAGTGGTGGTGTATGCCTTTGATCCCAGGACTCAGGAGGCAGAGGCAAGTGGATCTCTGTGAGTTCAAGGCCAGCATGGTATACAGATTAAGTTCCAGGACAGTCAGAGCTACAGAGAGAAACTCTGTCTCAAAAAACCAAAAACCAAACCAAAACAACAACAACAAAGCAAATGACAGTTTGTTCAGCCAGCCATAGTGAAACATCACTATTTAAGTGGCTAAAACAAGAAATTTCTTTCTCTCAATTCTGGTGATTAGAATCTAAGCTCAGGTATTTGGTCAGTTCACTGTCTGGGTAGGCCCTGCTCCTGGCCTGTAGACATCTACTCTATTGTCAGTTCACTGTCTGGGTAGTCCCTGCTTCTGGCCTGTGAACATCTACTCTATGGTCAGTTCACTGTCTGGGTAGGCCCTGCTCCTGGCCTGTAGACATCTACTCATTAGCTGTGTCCTCCCATGGCCTTTCTTTGTCAGTGTGCCCAGTGAATAAGCTCTCATGTCCTCTTCCTGTAATAGCAACAGACCTTAGATCTGGGCCCCATCTTAATGACTTCATTCATTAGCATTTCCCTCCTAGACTCCAACTCCAAATACAATAAAATTGTATGCTAAGGTGTCAACATATGAATTGAAATTGGGGGGACTCAGTCCACAAAAATCACACTGCCTTTGCTCTCAACATAAGTACATAATGATTATCAATCAGCAGTGAGTGTGAATGGCATGTCCACATGGCTAAATACCAATGCTGCATTTCCCATTACACACTTGCCTAGAGCTGAGATCATAGGCCCAAAGGGACCTCTAAAGGGCGATCCCCAAGCTCTGAAGACAATATAAGAAGGATGGGACCAGGAGAAAATCAGCTTGTTGTGTGCATCTGGCTGCATGATTTGATTTGAAGACTGGACAGCAGGTAAGTGGCAGGGAGGGGATTCAGGCACAAGGTGTTTGGGTCTGGAGCCTGTGGCTTTGCCTAAAGGGAAGTGGTGGCAGGACACTCTTGACAACAAAGTGGAGAGGGCAGAGGACTATTCGGAAAGAAAACTTCAGGGATTTATTTTGACTAAAGGAGAACGGGAAACAGTTGATGAGAACAAGAAAGGATGACAAGATGAGAACCTGCTTTGTGGGCAACTTAATTGTACCATATCACCTCTCTTAGATGAAATTTCCATTTAATTTTTAAACACGAAGATAATATTAGTAGGAAAATTCCACGCATTGTATAAAACCCACTGGGGAAATATAATAGGACCAATTTTGCTGAAATCACAGCCCCTTTTTATTTTGCCTCACTTAAAGTCTTCTGGCTGGGGCTCAAGCAACTGTAGAGAGATCTGATGGGGCCATGGGAAGCTAGAGACCATCCCAAAGGACAGGTCAGCTAGACACAGAAGAAGCCAGGTTTACCCCCTTGTTGCAGGGGCACAGATATTCCAAGTATCAGTCTTACTTCCTGTGGACTTATTCAGGGACACACCACCGGACCACATGGTGACTCTATTTCCAATCCTTTGCCAAACTTCTAAACTGTTTCTAAGGATGGCTGAACTGGTTTCCGTTCCCACCTAGAGTCTGCAAGGGCTCCATTTTCATACCAAGCCCTCAACTGTACTTACTCTTGGCATGTTGGAAGCAACGGTTCTATGGAGCCCAAGCTCTCAATTCACAGTCCTGCTTTCTGATCCCAAGAACACTACACTCAGGTATAGAAGTTTGCAGGTTGATGTAATCCTATTTCTCCATTTCTGCCTTTGTTGGCCTGTGCTTACCCTTCATTGTGACATCTAAGAAATCATTGTCAGGGTCAGTATCAAATAGCTTTCCCCCTTATTCACCATAATCAAGATATGTTAACATAAGGCTCATGAATATATGAACAACAACAAAAAAGAAGCTGTGACGTGTATGTACAACAGAATATTATTAAGCTTTATAAATGGAGATTATTAAGCTTTATAAATGTGCCATATGTGACACATGAGTAGGCCTGGAAGACAGTATAAAAGCCACATATAGGAAAAATGCTGTGTGCATAAGAATTCATATCCATAGGAGCAGAGAGCAGGATGGTGATAACAGAAAGTAGAGAGGGAGAAATAAACTGAGACAGAGCATTTAAGATGTAAACCCAGTTAGGTGGGGTGATCCTAGAATTTACTCTGGATACCCTTCATTAAAACACTGTAATCTTGTTTATTTTTATCATGTCAATGAAAGACTTGAGGAGCCATAAAGTTCACCAGCAATAAAACAGTGTGGGTGTACACGTCTAAGTGCTGAGATCACAGCAGTGTGCCAACCCTCAGCATTTTGTTTTGTTTTTAAGACTCATTTTTATGTGCATGTGTGTCTTGCCTTCATGTAGTCTGTGCAGTGCCCTCAGAGACCAGAAGAGGGAATCTGATCCCTTGGAATTGGAGTTACAGATGGTTGTGAGCTGTCATATGGGTGTTGGGGATCAAAAGTCCTCTGGAAAAGCATCCAGTACTCTTTAACCATTGAGCCATCTCTCCAGCTCTCACCACTCAGCATTTTAACACATGCATTTCCCGTGACTCCCTCACGCCTCTCATTTGTAGACGACTTGAGAAGTAAAAGAAATAGAAAAACAACAACAAAACAGCCACCATCATCAGATGTCTCTCCTGGGGTTTAGAACATCAACTTACTTTGTTCACATTACTGAATAGCATAACTAGAGACAAAACATTAAAGCACCACAAATGGCAGCTAGCACATTAGAGCAAAGGAAAAGAGGAGAGATCTATCTCTGTTTTGAATCCTGCTTTGGTCCACTGTTTCATACTGCCACCACAGATGGTGATGCTTGCATACCACTCACCTTGAACCAAACACTGGGTCAAGTGCCCACCTACCCTATATCATCATTTCACTCCAGGGCAGATGCTAACTACTGTGTCCTACACTACAGATGGAGAGGCCAGAGCCCTGGTCAAGCTCATTCCTAAAGTTGGTTAGTCTGATGCTGAGACAAAGAATACTAGTAACGTTTGCTCCACGCTGGCTTCCAGACCCTCCAGGGAGTCCTCCTCTCCCAGTTTCCTTCCTCTCACTCTGGCAACCTGTATCTTTTTCCTCTATTATCCCAGAACACAGAACACAGTTATAATCTTAGAACTTTACACAGTGTTTACCCCACCGCAGATATTGTTGGAGGTATTTCTCAGGCACTGTTTTATTCTTACATTAGACCTTGGATGATAAACACTGTTATTCTCCAATTTTCAATGAACTTTAAGAGATTTGCCCAAGAGCAGGCAATTAAACAGGTGAACTTTGCATGCAGTCAGCAAGTCCAACTCCAGATGTGACCTTCAGTCACTCACCCTATCCTACCTCAGAAGCTGGCAGTGAAGTGTCCAAGTGAGCTCAACATTATTTCTCACAGATGAAGACACAGACACATCTAGCCTTAAAGAAAAACAAGACTCTACAAGCCTCTAGCTTCTCTCAGGACTTAGACACAGTCAAAGTTTTATTTAAACTATCAGCTATTTTGATTGCACCTGACACAAAAATTCACTCAATCTTCAAAGGCCTCCCAGGCCAAAGTCCCTTCCAGCACAGATGTGGGATGGTTGTATCTTAGTAACCAACTTCCAACACACTTCTACCAAAAGGGACAGAAGGTTTGGGATGCAAAATAGTGTGCTTTCCAGTTTTATTGCTGTTGCTGTTTTAACTTATTTTTTAACTACTGGTATTATTTGCAGAGGGTTTGAACTCTAGCTTATTATCCTTGGAGCAAATGCTGCCTCCTACCCCCACCATGTAAATTGTTTTGACTAAGCAGTAAACATCATTAGCAGATGCCATTCCCAGTATATGGCTTTGTCCAGGAAAAGTGTTCAACACAATAGCAGAATGGTTGGGAAGTGTCTCATAAAAAGTCAACCACTGAAAGTGAGAGAAAGCTTAAGCCCCTGTGTGAATGAGGAGGGCTGGAGCAAACCCCGAGAGTTCCAGGAGGTAGGGAGAGACTCTGTCTACAGTGGTGTAGCACTGGGTCAAGTATTTAGGACCCTATAAACCAACCATCAGCTGTTAACAGTCCTAGTGGAACTCACTGTGTCACCACACAGCGGGAGGAGCTGGAGAGACTCTGCAGTTCAGAGCATGGCTGCTCTTACAGAGGACCTGGGTTTGATTCCCAGCACCCACATGATGGCTCCCAACCATCTGTAACTCCAGTTCTCAAGGATCTGATGCCTTCTTTTGGCCTCTATGGGCACCAGACACATAAGTAGTGTGTAGAGATACATGCAGATAAAATACTCATACACATAAAATAAAATAAAATAAATATCTTAAAACTTGTTTAAAAAAAAGAAATGGAAGTAGACAGGTATTAGTTTGGAAGAAGGTGATCAGTGGCCCCGAGACAAAAGACTGAACGGAGAGTGATTGTGGTCAAAATCCCTTATGTTCATGCAGAGTGTCAACATGAAACCCATTATTATGTCTGATAAACAAAAAGCCTTGTCCTGCAGCAGTCCCTCTATAGGAACCAGGGCTGCAATGATATCATGTTGATAAATGACACCCAGACAGGCACGCCAAGTTAACTACATTAAAAATGTTTATATTGTAGGGTAGTAGGATTAAACACATTCTTTTCTTTTGTCTCTTTTGATACAGGGTTTCACTGTGTAGCCCTGGCTGTCCTGGAATTCTCTGTAGACCAGGATGGCCTCGAACTCAGAGATCTGCCTGCCTCTGCCTCCCAAGTGCTGGGATTAAAGACATGCACCACCATACCTAGCCTCAGACATAATTATTTTCAAAAAGTAGCAGAGCCCAGTGAGCATTTGCCTTATTTGTTCATTCATTCATGCATTCATTCACTTCTTCACAACAAATACTAATATTCATACTTTGGGACAGGCTGGAAGCTATAGATTAACACATATACATATATATGTCTATATAAATATGCACAAACACACAATGCACATATGTACATGTGCATACATATATACACATATGTGCATATATGTATGTGTTTGTGTATATATGTGTTTACGTATTTGTAAATATGTACACACACATTCACATACATGTGTATATACACATAACATATATACATATGCACATCAATACACACACTTACATACGAATGATGTAGGGATCTAACCTAGTGTGCCTGGCAAGTGCTCTCGCTACCCCTGAGCTGCTAATACCAACCCAGCAACAACGCTTGTATTCAGAAAAAAATTCCATCACAGAGGAAAAAAAAACCCACCAGAAAACGGAAGTCTTTCATTTTCTCACCTAAATTTAATGTTTAAAATAAACAATATAAACAATGAGATCACAGACCATGACAATGCTCTGGAATATTCCAGAGAGATTTGTCATCTGTCTTGCTCTCCTGCTGTGTGCTCACCTTCCCCTTGCACCTGGCTGAGTGATGAAATATGGCGTGTAGATTTTATTTGGTGACTGATTTTACAGCCCAGCTCATCAGAGGATATTTCCACCCAAATTCATAGACCCAGAATCTTCTTACTCTCACAAATCCACTCAGAGTGAGTTTATGTCAAATTCTATATATCACTTTAAAAAAACCTAAAATTAAACCCCCAAATAAAATTAATATCGTTTGGGGCTGGAGAGATGGCTCAGTGGTTAAGAGCACCAACTGCTCTTCCAGAAGTCCTGAGTTCAATTCCCAGCAACCACATGGTGGCTCACAACCACCTGTAATGAGAACTGGTGCCCTCTTCTGGCCTGCAGGGACACATGTAGGCAGAATACTGTATACATAATAAATAAATAAATCTTTAAAAAAATTAATATCGTTCATTTCAAATTTATTAAAAGCAATTTTCCAGGTTATACAAACTACCACACCCATGTTACTTCATTTGGAAACAAATCTGTCATCAGTGAAAGAGTGGGAAGAGATGTACATTTACCTGCTTAATCATACCTGAATAAGGACTCTCTCGACAACCAAATTTCATTCTGCTTCACAGTTTTCCAGGAAAAAAGCAGTAGCAACAACACAGTAGATGCCATCAGGGAGGTGGCTCCACACCGGCTCAGCCCAGTGCAAAGTTTGTTCAGTCCATGCACGAAGAGAATGCAGTAGCCCATGCTGGAACACAGCAGAAGAGCAGGGTCACTGTGGGTAGGTCGGTGAGTCACTGTCTGGGGTGGCTATGGGTAGAAGGTCACTGTGGTGGTATTGTGTTCCTCAAAATATTGTGCATGCTAATAAACTTATCTGGGGTCAGAGAACAGAACAGCCACAATATTAAACATAGAGGATAGGCAGTGGTAGCACACGCCTTTAATCCTGCATTACAGAGGTAGAAATCCATGTGTTCAAGGATATAGCCAAGCATGGTGACTCATGCCTTTAATCCCAGAAATCGAACCTTTAATCCCAGGAAGTGATGGTAGAAAGCAGAAAGGTATATAAGGTGTGAAGACCAGAAACTAGAAGCATTTGGCTGGTTAAGCTTTCAGGCTTTTGAGCAGCAGTTCAGCCATTCAGATGAGGATTCAAAGGCTTCCAGTCTGAGGAAACAGGATCAGCTGAGAAGCTGGCAAGGTGAGGTGGCTGTGGCTTGTTCTGTTTCTCTGATCATTCAGCATTCACCCCAATAACTGGCTCTGGGTTTGTTTTTATTAATAAGAACTTTTAAGATTCCTGCTACAGGTCACTGTGGTGGTTTGAATAAGAATGGCCCCCATAGGCTCATGTATTTGAATGTTTTGTCATCAGAGAGTGGCGCTATCTGAAAGGATTAGAAGGATTAGGAGGTTGGAGAAAGTGTGCCACTGGGGGTGGGGTGGGGTGGTGAGGTTTCAAAAGCCCATGCCCAGCCTAGTCTCTCTCTCTGCAAACATTTCAGGGTGTAGCTCTTGGCTACTGCTTTAGCATCTGCCTCCAAGCCATCACGCTCCCCACCCTGATGGTAATGGACTAAACCTCTGAAACTGTAAGCAAGCTCCCAATTAAGTGCTTTATTTCGTAAGCGTTTTCTTGGTCATGGTGTCACTTTACAGCAGCAGAACAATGACTAAGACCGTTACTGTGGGTTGGGGCTCATTATGGATGGGTAGTTCCCCAAGCATGCTCTTAGGACAAGCGGGCCTGTCCTGTGCTAGAGGAACACGTATGAATTCCCCTGTCACAGACAAGTTGTCTAAGGCACTGGCTCTCACATCTCTCAATGATGTGAACCCACAGGCTCAAAGCCTCAGGCATGGAAGTCCATGGGATCTGAGGGGATTCTCTGGCACAGGCTTCCTCATGCCTTCATCACAAGATGTGGCAAGGTGTGTCTGAATTCAGAGCCTGGGCCACTGCAGGTCCTACCCCAGGAGCCTAGAGGATAGTCTGGGAGGGATAGCAGTCATCAAGAACCAGAGATGTGCCACCTACAAGGCCTCCCAGTAGACCAGCTAAGGTCTCTCCATTTTCCAAATCCACCCACAGGCTGCCTCCTGAGCTGGACTAGCAAGGTTTTCTCACTGGCTCTGCCCCAGCTTTCCCAAGTTTTGGCACAGCATCACATCTCTGAAAGTACCTTTTGCCACTCACACACTATCTTTCCATGAATGCTGGGGATCAAGCTCACTTGAGGGCCAGCCCTCATTCATTATAATTTACTAAATACTATGTATATAAGACTATTACAGACACCAAGAACTTATCAGTGAAAAACAAGGCTGTAATCATAATCCTAGAACATGGGGAAGAACAGTAAAGGAATTAAGTAGATTAAATACAGAGCATGTGTGTTATAATATGCTGCATGAAGAAATCATGCAATGGAAAGATGGGTATTTCAACATGGATGGTCAAATAAGAACCTGCAGACATATGAGTGAAGACCTGAAATGCATGGAGAACATACCATGCAGACATTTGCATTCCCAAGCTTACTCTCTTCCCACTCTCCTCTACACAAAGATTGCTAAGGGGCAGGCTATCTTGTGTGGCCAGCACTGTCTATATTTGACTCGGCACCGTGGCTTCTCACAAAGCTACAGGAGCCATAGGCTCTATCTAGTGAACAAAGGGCCCAGGAACTCAGACCCAGCACCTTGCCCCACATGCTGCCCTGCTGTAGGGTTTTTAATGTGACAGGCTGGATCCTGTCCCACCCACCATGTCACCTATGTTCATCTTAGCTCTGTATTCATGAGACCTTCCTAGCTGTAGGAACCAGAGCTGCCTGTGACAGACAGGAGGAAGGAAGAGGGTGGGATCCCAGGAGCTGCTGGCAGTGCACAGCCGTGTCAGCAGACAAGAATAATGAAGACAATGTCTGAAACCATTACTGTTTGTATATCCAGGTGTTCACAGGTACTTCCTCTGTGCCAGGCACTGTGCTAAGAGCGTCATCTTAGCTCTCAACAGCATTTTCAGAGCAAGAATAACACTCTGCATATGTCTTCTAACTTGAACTTCAAATCCTGTGTCATCCATGTCCTAAGCAAAGAAACTAAAAACTCAGATGAGTTCAAGAACCCACCGAGAGCCCCAAAGCTAGCATTCAACAAGCCAGATATGCAGACTCTGACAGAATGCTAAAATTGAGAAGCTTGCAAACTCCTTCTCTAAAAGGCTAGGCAGTAAATAGTGCCGATGTTTTCTATATTGGGGCTCACAAAACAAGGGCCCTGCATTTACCTGCTAGACTGGAGCAGCAGCCTCAAGGCCTCCCTGACCTTCCCCATCCCAGCCTCCCTTCTTCATGTCTCTCAATCCTATTTTCACAGAAACACATGGAAGGGCTTTCTTTGAGTTCCTGTATCTGCCTAAAAACTGGATCAGCCAAGGGGAAATACAATTGCCTGTAAGCTCCTTAGGGAAATGACATCAACTGAGAAAGATTAAACTCTTACCATAAAAGAGACTGAAAACCAATCACCTCACTCAGAGCACTGTTAGCCCACTGTCCACACCCAGAGCACTGTCAGCCCACTGTCCACACCCAGAGCACTGTCAGCTCACGGTCTCTACCTAGAGCCCACCGTCTGCACTCAGAGCACCGTGTCAGTGTCCACGCTCAGAGCACGGTGTCAGCCCGTCTACTCTTTGGGCCTCTCATCTCCTTTCTAGACCCACCTCTGTGCCCCACTGGCCTCTTTCCTAAGAGGAGCGTACAGAGGCTTTAGCCTTCTCTGAGCTTCTGAGTTAATGTGCTGTCCGTGAACATTAATGCACCTGTTTGCCTTTACTCCTGTTAATCTATTTATTGTCAACTCCTTTTATCAGACATAAATATCCAGACCATTGGAGAGCAGAGGGCAAGTTCCTTCACCTCTATGTAGGCCACAATGCCTCTGTCACTCTCCTTCAATCTGTTTGTGTGACAGCAGGCACACACCATGGAAATGCATGAGCATGTCTGTGCTCCAACAAAATTTATTTGTAAACAGTAGAGGGCTAGACTTGACTCATGGGTCACACAATTTGCTGGGACCTGCTCTGTAAGAATGAAGGAGAACCTCTCCTTACCATTTGGCATCGATTTTTGTATCAAATAACATGATAAATTGTTTTTTCCAAAGTCCTTGAATTGACACATGGCTTCAGAAATGTTAAGCCATAGAAAACACCCTTTGCTAGGTTTGCAGTTTCCTGGGAACCACCAAGTTCTTTCAGATACAAACACTACAGCAAGTGGCACACTCCTCCGTTCTGAAACTTCATCCTTCAACATCTGTTTTAGTGCAGTTCCCAGTAGCAAGCAAAAGAAACATGTTCTTTCTATCGCCAGGGGCAGGATGAGGCCTCACAGAGAAAGTGGAAAATCAAGCAAATGAGAAACTACATGCTTTTTTCTCCAAGGAAATGGAACCTGAGACTACCTTGCTCTGGTTACTCTGGTTTAGGAGCCTCTGGGCTGATGACAAGAGATTTCCACACAGAACACACAGGAGCCCTTACATGCCTAGCTCCAGACAGTGTCTGAATGAACCTGCAGAGTTATAAGCAAACCTACAGAGCCATCAGTGAATAAATAGCTCTAGTCATCACTAGGATTCATTTCCTCCCTCTGTCCCTTCCCTCCTTTTGTCTTGAGACAGAAAGAGAGAGGGACAGAGAGACAGAAAGAGAGAGAGAGAGAGAGAGAGAGAGAGAGAGAGAGAGAGAGAGAGAGAGAGAGAGAGAGAGAGAGAACAACTTGTGGGGGTAGGTTCTTTCCTTCTACCACGTGATTTCCAGGAATCAAAATCAAGTCATCAGACTTGGGGGTGTTATCAGACTTAGGGTCACAGTTGGGTTTGACCACCCACCTTCAACAAGCCAATTAAAAGAGCTAAGTAAGTGAAAAGCAGAAGAAGGAGATTTAATTAATGTGGCAATACTAGGAAGAAAGACTGGGGGTGGGGGTAGCTAGGATCACAGTCCCGTACCAACGAGCACAGCTGAAAGTGTACCTAATATGTGAACAAGCTCCAGCAATCCACTGAGATTATCTAAAATAAAACTAACATTACGAGCCGGACATAACCCTTTACTTTGATCACTTTTAAGCACTCTCTCTAAAGGATCTGAAGGAATGTGTCCTTTGACTTCATTTTGCTCTGCTGAGGCTTCTTCTCACAAGTTATCTCACAGTAAGTTTTTAATTCCAGTTTTCTGGGTGTTATCCCCAGATGGTTCAGAAGTAAAGCCCGGGACACTCAGCTGAGAGCTGGTGGCGGTTGTGCCCCCAGCCAATGGCGACTATTCAGAAGCTGCAGGCTGCTGTAAGCCAATACTTAGAGCACCCTCCACTTCTGCCTTGTTTCTTCTCCATCTCAAAGACTTGACGGGAAATTCTCCAGGGACTGAATGTATTTGGAGGTGAGAGTTTGTTTGGTCAAAGAAAAACATCCCAGTGGCACTGCTGATCAGCTCCCCAGTCCCCGCATGAGGTGCTGTGCTCCTGGGCTGGGCTGGACAGTCTCTTCATGTGTGAGTCTCTATGAAAGACTGCTGCGTCACTTTCCAGTGTGTATTCAGGACAACGAGGGCAACTGTCATCCGTTTCCACTTTGATAACGGACATAGTTTTCTCTTGGGCTTTTTGCAATACAGTGCTTCCTTTTTCATAGTTCACCTGACAGCACTAAGATTTATGAGGCCTTTCCTGGTAAATAAAGCCAGTCTCTGAAGCTGGACAAAATCCTTGGTCTGTATCTCAACCCTGACACTTGTTGATTTGGGGCCAATTATTTAAATTCACAAGCTCTTAATTTCTTTCCTTTCTAAAAGGACATTCTTTTAGGCTGTACTATGCCCACTGTACATTAAATAATAAATAATAACATTAAGATTCTTGTGCTGTAATAATATTAGGAGTAGGTAGTTGGTTTCTGCTGAACAGAGGGGGTAGGCAGGAAATCTATAACATTTGTATACATTCCAGGTCAAAACAGTTATCTCTGCACCAGTGTCCTAAGATCTCAGGCCATTAGCAAGTAGAGGGAGTGCAGGAGTCCTAGGTGCAGACTGTCTGTAGCTTCAGGATGAAGGAAAGGGAACTCTTGAGAGACCCAAGAATCAGAAACAGTCATGAGAATTCAGCAGTTCTGTGGTCAGAGATGAGTCCTTTAACCCCTTGGAGGCTTAACTGTGTGTATTACAAGATTAATACTGCTTGCAAACTGGTTTCAAACGGTTGTATGAAAGAGTGTATGTGAGCATGGTTCATGAACTGAGTAAAATGGGAGAAGCCATGTTGCCATGCAGAGTGTTTTCGTGTTCATGAGAGCTGTATTACTCTTGGAACATGGATAAAGCATGTGATTAGTGCTATAAATAACCCAGTTTATCAAAGTCCTGCTTGAACAAGACAATTCCAAGCATTTAACAAACACTCATAAAAAACATTCTTGAAACTACAAGCTCACTTGTACAGTAGTATTTGCTTCAAGTACTGTGTTTATCTATGATGTTTTATAGTGTAAATGTCATACAATGTAAGATAGACAGGTAATATGTGGATACATGTGGTCATGTACTTATTGGTATAAGTACATGAACTTATGAACCACTAAACTTCTGCCTTCTCTGACTCCCGTGGAGTCTGTCCCCCTTTCTGCTCATACAGGCTCTCCTGCAGCCAGTGGGGGTGTACTTTCTGCCCCCAGAGTGAAAAGATCTCAACTGGCATGAGGGTGAATACCCAACTGTTTTCTCTAAATTACCAAGAGCTTTCATCAACTATTTTTGCTTCATCAGTTCTACAGAGTTTTAGTTGTTTTTGTTTTTTCCCCTTCCAGTGGGTCTTTTTTATATAAAATGCAAGAAAGATAGCCATAAAATTATATGCTTCTCTTGGAGTCAGGATAAAAGAGAAAACTTTCATTGAAAGAATGATTTTAGCCCCAGACTCCTTTGCCTGCACAAATATGACATACACAAAAGTGACATTTATCAGAGCAAGAAAATGTTATTCTGTGTGTTTTGATGGTAAAACTTTGACCCCAGAAGCCAAGCAAATAGCCAAGTTCTCTCTCTTTTATCCAAAGATTTCTGGCAGCAAATAAGATAAGGGTCTCTTCTGGGTTAGGCTGGAAGGAGAACAGAAGGCAGAAGGCTTGAGTGGTGTATGCATTGTTAATCACAAAGGAAGAAGATAAAAGGGCACACTATGAGTCAGGCTCAATCTGGCTTTTTCTAGTAACATAGCCAGATCAGTCCCTCCAGGCTGCTGGACCCAGGCAGGTTTCTAGGAGGCTGGTCGGATTTCTCTGTGATGTAAACTGGGTAGGAAGCTCACTTTCCCCAGGAACACTGATGGCTAAGTTTCCTTGCTTCCTTCTTCCTTCTCTGCCTTCTCCTTTCTTTTTCCTTCCCTTTCTCCTTCCCTCCCTTCTTGCAATTACAGAGTTTCCTTTTGTGGGTCCTTAGTCCATAGGACTTGGAAGGAAACTTGAGAACAATTTTATTGGAGTTTGGAAGAAAACAAGGGGGTAAACAACCTTAAACTTCAGCAGTTTCCAGAAGGAGGGAAATAGAAAAGAGAGAGAAAACCATGTAATTTGAAAGCAGTCATATGGTAAAGGATGTGGGAGGCTTCAGACAAAGTGAGAAAGCCCGAAGTGCCATCACTATAGTTATGAGACTTAATATTGACTATGTGTTGGATCCATTCTTCTATGGGTGCTAACATGACCTTTAAGGGTGCAATTATCTTTTTTTTTCATTCTAAATTAGCATTTTCAAAAGCCAAAGATTCAACTGGTGAAAGTGTGTGCAGGCTTTGGGAAAAGGGATAGAAAAAGGGAAAAGGGGAAGTTATACTTCTCCAAGTAACTCAGAAAGAGAGGTAAGTTTAGCAGAGCTATATGTCAGGGTTCTTGTGAGTGACTGCACAAGGCTACAGTTTCAGGGAAGGATTAGTACTTTATCTCATTAAAGGAATAATTATTCCTTCCATCTCCTCACCATGGCTTTAGGGGTCACATTATTTCCGAGGGGTGGTATCTTGATGAGGTGATTGACAGGCCCAGCTATATTAACATTTTTTTTTTAAATGCTGTATTTGCTCTAAAAGGAGGACACAATAATGTGTAATGTAATCTTTGGAGCAGATCAGAATGTTATGTCTCCTTGAGGGCCAGAGGTATATTTCATTCTTTTAACCAGGAGTTAATGGTTTTCTCTTCCTGGGCCTCAATAAACCCCTGGAATCCATCTACAAAGACTCTTAAGATTGTAACAGGTCTTCAAGAGCTGAGACCCTCTCTGGGTATGATGCTACATGCCTTTATCCACAGTACTTGGGAAAGTAGAACCAGGCAGATTTTTCTGAGTTCAAGGCCAGCCTGGTCTACATGCTAAGTTCTAGGCCAGCCAGTGCTACATAGTGAGACACTGTCTCAACAACAACAACAAAAAAAGGAGTTGAGACCCTAAGATCATTCAGGAGATGTGTTGAAACTGGAAACTAGATATAACTTAGCTCCATTGTGAAAACCCAAAGCTGTTCATCAGAAAGAATTCAAGTATCTGGACCCTCATACCTCCAGTGCTCATTTAGGAGAAGAAAGATAGCTAGAAGCCAGAGTACCCTCATGCCAGTCCTCGCCTCTGGCCAGGAACATGAAAGGCGCTGCTGCGTTCTGGGTCACTGCACTAAAGCTGCCAGATCTGTCTCCACCTCGCATCCTCATCAGCTCAACTCACATACGGTTATGAAGACTAAGAACTCAAGGGAGGGCTGGAGTCACCCAGCCTTCTATCAGCCTCAGGAACATGGCTCAAGGGCAGGAAGTCAACAAACCTCTGATCAAGAGGCTTTGGCATCTGCCGAGACCATCCCTCTGCAGGGCCAGTAGCCATGCTGGGTACAATGGTGGCATGGGCAGGGTCCAACAGTCGTTGGCAAGGAGGAGTGCTGCTAGGTACCCAGGCAGGGCCTCCGAGAGGAAAGGATGGTCGTCTTTGGGACAAAGGCTAGGTGCTGACACTGGTGTAAGACTCTTGGCTGAGTCTGACATAAGCAAACCCAGGCTGAATCCCCGAGGCAGGCACTTGCTCTGGGAAATACTGACATTTTCTTTATAGTGCAGTTTTATTTTCACCTGAATCAGATGACTCCTAAAGTAACGAACTCTGAAGCCCTGTTCAGGACACAACAGCATAAGGCAGAGTTTGTTTTGTCTTGGGTAGCACTGGCTGCCCTTGGACTGATGCTAGTCAAGGATGACCACAAACTCCTGATTCTCCTGCTCACTTCCCAAATGCCGGGATTGTAGATGTGTATCACCAATTTCTCCCTTTGATGTAAAAAAAGCTTCGTACCTTGCTCAAGGTCATATAACTAGCAAATGTCAGAACAAGACTGTCCCCTGACTCAGTGACATTTCCAGGAAAGTGGCCCTGGGACAATGACATCAAATAAGATGGCACATGGCAAGCTACAACAAAGGGCAGATGTGCAAAGCTAAGCAACCTGGAAGCTACAGCTAAATATTTTTTTGTCATTTTTGAACCATTTTCTCCAAAGATAATTTTTTTAAGTTTAATTCCTACTTTCTAAATTAAAAGGGGGGGGGGATAAAAATAAACTGAATATAGTAATATTGGGTAAATCAACAAGTATTTAGAAATATCACAAGTATAATTATAAAACATATTTGGACAATGGCAATTTGGTAAGCAACTGCTGCTTATATCCCTAATATTGGAAATTATAATTCCTGTCTCACTCTGAAGCTGTACCTCTAAGCCTGTGAGTCAGGGCACACGAGCAAGCCTGGTCCCTGGAGATGACAGCAGGGCTCAGAAGGATCCACTGCCTCACAGAGGACTGTCTCTCTGGAGCTCTCAGGGTTCCTGTGATAGATGGAGGTAATTACCTAGGCATGTACAGGACTCTCTCGGCCACCACAAAGCCCACCCTGAAGAAGAGGTTGCTGGCTGGAATGAACGGGAACACGAGGAACAGCAAGCCGGCCAACACTTCCTTGTGCTCCAGCCTCTGAAACACACAACAGGGAAAGGACATGTGGATCTCTGTTCAACTCTGCCTCAGACAGCATGTCATCCTAGAGCTGAACTGACCACAGGAAGACCCAGTTAGAGGTGCTGGCTCGTCACACACCCATCTGTGCCCAATACACACCTGTCACCAGACACATGTGACATGGGCACAGTTGGTGGTGATCACTGCCCACCACTCTGGGAAGCCTGAGAACTTTGCTGCTCAGTCTGTCCCCACCCCTCTCCCATGGCCTGGGGACTGTACAGAGGGCAAAGCAGCTGGGCAGAGCCAGGCACTGAGATACAGTGGTACCCTCTCTTAAAGAAGAAGCCAAAAGGGTCACTAGCAGGAGCCAAGTTTTGCATAAAAGAGATGCTGTTCTGATGGCAAAATTGAGGGTGCCCTTGAGGGTCAGCTGAATTGCAGGTTTCCTGGTACCTCTCAAACTAAGGTAAAGCAGACTTTTATTTATTATTTATTTATTTAATTTATTTAGAGACAAGATCTCTCTGTAGCCCTGGCTGGCCTTGACATACAACAATCCTTTTCCCAAAGCCTCCCCATTACTGAGATCATAGGCATGGCTACCAGGACAGGCTGCAAAACTTTTTAAATTAAAAAAACCACTATGAGCTGGGTGGGTGGTGGCACACACTTTTAATCCCAGCACTCAGGAGGCAGAGGCAGGTGGATGTCTGTGAGTTTGAGGGCAGCCTGGTCTACAGAGTGAGTTCTAGGACAGCCAGGGATACACAGGGAAACCCTATCTCAAAAAAAAAAAAAAAAAAAAAAAAACTAATAGAAAATTAGAAGAAGGAGGAGGAGGAGGAGGAGGAGGAGGAGGAGGAGGAGGAGGAGGAGGAGGAGAAGAAGAAGAAGAAGAAGAAGAAGAAGAAGAAGAAGAAGAAGAAGAAGAAGAAGAAGAAGAAGAAGAAGAAGAAAACTCACTAAATTGGTAAAGGACATTTTCTTAGTATTTGTAAAGATATTTCTTAGTCTTTGTGTAACTAAAATTAGTGAAAATTAACTTGTAATGGTTCTATTAACTAAAATCTCTCTCCACAGAGTTCCGGGAACCCCGTAGGAGAAAGAGGAGGCAGAAAGAGTGTAAGATCCAGAGAGGATGGAGGACACCAGGAAAACAAGGCCCTCTTAATCAACATGAGCAAAGCTCCTATGAACTCATAGAGACTGAGGCAGCAAGCACAGGGCCTGCAAGGTCTGCACCGGGCCCTCTGGCTTCTATTACGGCTTCTGGGTTAGTGTTTCTATAGGGTTCCTGAGTGTGTGAACAAGTGGGTCTCTTTTCTTGCGCCCTCTCTTGGGCTCTTTTCCTTATGTTGGTTTGTCTTGTCTGACTTTAATGTGATAGTTTTGTTTTTATCTTACTATATTTTATTTTGTATATTTTTAAAAAATGAATGAACGAACGTAAACCTAGCACTCGGGTGGAGGTTAACAACAGCACTGCTGTCTGTACCTGCTGGGAAAGAGATCAACTTTCTCCAGGGGAGGGGTACAACTGAAGCTGGGCAGTAGGAAGGAGGAGAAGATCTGGACAAACTGGGGGAGGGGAGAATGTGATCAAAATACACATAAATTTAATAATCGTTTTAAATAATAAAAATAATTTTAAAGAAGAAAAGTGACTTTTTTATATTTACATGTTGTAATAGACAATGTAGATGGAACTGTACTTCCGTGTGTTTATATGCAACAGATGTGCTTGAAGAGTTTTAGTTAAAATACACTTGAGGATATTGAATAATGTTGTTAGTTTAGTGGTAGACCCTGTAACCCCAGTATTCATAAGGCAGAGGTAGGAGGACTGCTGCCAGTCCCCGGCTAGCCTGTGCTGCACAGGGAGACTGTTTCAGAAACAAACAAAAGCTTAAGAGTAGAACTTGGTCTATAGGCAGCTAATGGTTGCTAGGGGAGGAAGAGGCATTTCCATTGCTGGTATGGCCACAGGTAAGCAGCCTCCACTCCTGTAAATAAACACTCACCCAGGATCTTATAAGGAACCTGAATGAGATAATTTTTTTTTAAAGCATGAAAACAGAAGAGTACAAGGTGGGAAGATCAGTAGAGGGAACCGGGAAAGGATAATGGAGGGCAAAGTGCTAAAAATACATTATATAATGTATGAAAATGCCGTAATGAAACCCATTATTATGTATAATTAACACATGCTAATAAAAAACAAAGAAGAAGGAAACCAAGTAGAACTTTCCATGTCACATACTGCATCTTTAATGATTCCCATAAATATTTAAAGTACTATATTGCTTTTAATAACTAGAAAAGAATAAGATAATATCAAAAAACATAAATAAAATTCCCTACCAGGAACTACAAATACTCTAAATATGCAAAGTAAAAGATTTGTCACCAGGATTTTATTAAAATCTTTGTCTTATTAACTACCACGTGCAGAGTAATGAAATCTCTTGGAGAGATTCCCTACAATTTGAACAGTTTCTCTCAAATGATTTCTTTCTGTTAGTAATGACCTACAGGAACCAAACTCCTTAGAAGAAAGGGGATAAATGTCATTTTAGTGGCTTCCAAATCAAGTAGGCACAGAGGAATGTTATGTGTATATGCATCATGCACATATACATACATATGTATATATTTCTAGGATCTCCCCAGACTGCCAAATAAAAATGTGAAAAAGAAGAAGAAAACGAGGAGCCAGTTGACAGTGTTTAAAAGCTACAAGCTGTCTGTTTTAGTTTTCTTTCTGTTGCTGTGATTAAACACTCTGACCAAAAGCAACCTAGAGGAAGAAACGGTTTATTGGATTTACATGTCCAAGTCACAGTCCATCACTGGAGGAAGTCAGGGCAGGAATTTGAAGGCAGGCCTGATTGCTAGTCTACATACTATTACCTCTATCCAAGGAACTTGGTTCACAACCAAAGAAGTAAGACAGGAACCAGAGTGTGGCTTGGTGGTCGGAAGGTAGGCTTATGCTCAGGTAGCTTTCTTATGCAGTTTAGGACCACATGCTTAGGGAATGGTGTCACCTACAGTGAGTTGGGTCTCCCTACATCAATTAATAATCAAGACAACCCCTCACAGACATGCCCACAGGCCAGTCTAACCTCAGAAATTCCTTAATTAGGATTCTCTTCTTGGATAATTCCAGACAGTTAATTAGGACACTGTCCTTCTAATTCAGGCAACAGTCTAAGGTTGCCAAGGGTATTTCAGTTCAAGACCTGGACACATAGCAAACAACAAACACCCACCTCAGAATCCTGTTGTACCAGGTCAGGGATTTCTCACTACCAAACACTGAAGATAAAGCCCAGAGTGAGTGCCTTCTTTATTCTCAGCTCCTCATTATCCTTGAATCTATACTGAGTACCTTGAAAATAATCTTTTTATTCAGTTTTAGTTTGTAGAGATTGTTGACTTTCACTTTCAGCTCTTTGAAAGCTAACGTCCAGAAGAAATCAATCTCTGATTCTCCATTTTAATAGATCTAACTCCATGGTTCATTCAAAACACCACAAAAGCTGTTATGTGTAGCAATGCTCTTATGGATGGAGATAATAGACTGAGCCAGGCCAATTAGATAGATAATAGACTGATGTGGCTGAAAGACTGACCTTACCCTCAGCACTCTACTTCAGAAACCAAGAACACTGTTCCAGACTGCAATGGACCATGCTGAGGTACATGCATCAGAGAGTCCATCTGCTCTGCACAAAGGATCTTGAATCCATTCCCCAGTGAAGCCACTGACAGTCACATTCTGAGTGGCTGTTTACATTCTTACCCTAGCAACCTTTCCAGCCTCTGCTTTTCTCTGGCAGTGACTAGCTTGCCTATCTATGGCCAGCTCCTGCCTAGAATGTCTATGTTAGTCTTTGAATACTGATTGTTCCTCCAGGCTCATGCAGGACTTAATCCCAAGGCTCATGTTCAAAGTATTAAGAGTATGAAAACTTAACTTGATAATGACATTCAGAGATAGAGTCCTGTAAAGTGATTAGATTTGATGTAGTTATTAGCATGAGTGAATCCTTTAGACCTTATGAAGAAGACCACACAAATGAGCGCTATATGCATACTTCCTCCATGATTATGATACAGGCAAAGGGGAACCCTCACCAAAGTCTGTGTCATGCTGTGTGGACTTTGAGCTTTCAAAACTGTAAGCCAAACAAACCTCTTTTAAAAGGATTTTGCCTCATATTTTGTTATGTCAACAAAAACCAGATGAATTCATTCTCTAAGTTGCCACTCTCACCCTATGTGTCCTGCTGGGACTCGGGCTCAGGGCAGCAGAGAGAAGGCTGCAGGGATAGAAGAGAAAGCACAGTTTTAAGGAAGATCGGAAGTCTGGCACAGGTGAGCTGGTGAGGCTGGCTCCAGAACACCCAGGCATGTTCCTGTCTCCAAACAGTGTTGATCACTGCTTTCTTGTTAGGCTTCAGCCCCTTGGTAAACCTCTTATTTTAAGATTAGTGAAGCTATAAATATTTATAGTGTTGTCTAAAAACCAGAAAGATGGGGTCTGGAGAGATAGCTTAGTTGATAAAATGCTTGCCTTGTAAACATGAGGACCTGGGTTGGATCCTAACACCCACGTAAAAAGCCAGATGTCATAGTGTCCTGTAATCTCAATGCAGGGGGAGTGGAAATGAGTAGACCCCTGGGGTTCACTAGACAGCCTGCCTGACCTACTTGATGAACGTTGGGCCAGTAAGAGACCCTGCCTCAAAAACCAAGGTGAGTTGGCAGAGGAATGACAGTCAGATTTCCCCCTTGGCCTCCACACGCACGCGCACGCACACACACACACACACACACACACACACACACACACACACACACACCATTCAAACCGATTCCTGGGGGCGGGTTACAGGTGCCTCACTCCTCACTCTGCACACTCAGTCAGGACCCCTGACAAAGCTCTAAGAAGATGGGTCAAGGACAGTCTCCTAGGAGATGAGCATACTCCATATCTCAGGTTGGACAACTGTTTATTCTCTTAGACTGATATTGGAGGGACGAGTTCAACTGTGGCAGAATGGGTTCAACACCAGTGTGGCTGCCCTGTACTCTGCCTGGCTCAGGCTGGTGGTGTCATTTCCTGACTTTCTTGAGTGCTGACATTTCCTGGTAAATGCTCACAGAGTAAAAATTTAAAGGGGGAAATGAATAGAGAGATTATACCCGCTCTGAGACAAAAGGAGAGAGCATAACTCCACGCCTTCTATCAGCCAATTTAAACACTGCTTTTTCCCAGCCCAGACTCCTGGCCAAGAGGCACTGCCAGATTCTCTAATGAACGGAGCCGGAGGCGGGTTGAATCACAGCATTCAAAACCGACATTTTGGATTTCTGGTCTTTGATTTTGAATCTGGGTTGTTTTTTCTGAACAAAGCTTTGTGTTTGATTTGTCCTTAATTAATGGTCTGAACTTTCTTGCCAACACTGGTTCCCAAGATTTCTACTTCTTATCTCATTCAAGTGTACAATTATACAATTACACTGCGGGTTAAATGAGGTGGAATGCTGAAGTGCTCAGACTACCTTACTCTGAGCATAAGCTAATTTATAACTTTACTTGGAAATGTAAAGTCAGATTTTTACTTAAACGTGTTGTTAAATGTTTAAAGAAAATCAAGGCAGACATCTTCAAAGGTAACTTACAGGATAATGAGTATAAAAACATGCATTTGCTTTAAGCTAGGTAAGCACCCAAAAGGAGTTCAGAGAAGTCAGCAAAGAAGAAAATAATGCTAAATAAATCTTCACCCAATTAGAATGAAAATATTTCAGTAATTTAGGGAGGTACGGGGGAGTCAGAAATGACTGTCTTCATTGCTAGCTTTGGTTATGAGCAAACATGAAAACAGGGAGTAAAACCTACATATTTTTGTTTTAGAAAGAGTTAGACTGGAAGGAAGTGGCAAGATGAGCTATCTTCTAAGGGTCTACTCAATTTACAAATCCCTCTGTGACCTGCTAATCTGCATTAGTGGAGGACAGGAAGAGGCAGGAACATATGCTGGGGGAAAGCTGCCATTAAATTTCAGGATGTGGCTTTTGGCAATTACCTGTCAATCCAACCAGTGGGAAGTGAAGGTTTCAAACTCAGGGTGAAAGCTAGGCACGGCTGTGCACACCTGCCATCCCAGCACTTGGGGAGTCCAACCTGGGCTACATAGTGACCCCCCCCTCCCCCGTGTGTGTGTGTGTGTGTGTGTGTGTGTGTGTGTGTGTGTGTGCACACGCACGCGCGCACAGGTATGTGAGGAAGTGTGTGCTCACCAGTAAGAGCGTGTATGGAGTCCAGAGGTCACACTGTATGTCTTTCTCCACAGTTCACTTCATTTTTGAGACTGTCGTTCAGGGAACTTGAAGCTGAATGCTTGAGTTATGCAGATGTCCCGTGTGCCCACAGGCTCTACCTAGTTCTGCCTCCTGGCATAGGGGTTACCAGCACATGCCACCATGCTGGACTTTTATGTGGATTCTGGGAGTCCAAATTCAAGTCTTCATAAGCACTTGACCCACCCAGCCATCTTCCCAGTCTGAGAGACTCCTAATCCTAACCACAACAAAACAAAACAAAACACCTGAGATCTGACTGACTCCAAAGCCTGTCCTTTTTTTTTACAGCCAACTTCAAGTGTAGGTAAAAATGTCAGGGTAGGAACACCAACAACTGTCAGGTGCTTCCCCGTGGAGGAAGCCAGATGAGGTGCTACATGGTCTACAAAATCTCACCCCTTCCGGCATCTAAGAGAGGGCACCAGAAGAACACAAGCCCAGGTGTCCTACAGTCTACACAGCACTGTTCCTTGTCACATGTCCTGCTCAAGGGAATCAAGGAATGGTTTAAGATGGCTATTACTCTCCTGAAACCCAACATCCGAGACCAGACCCCTGACATATACATGCTCACTGACTGAAGCCAGTTAAGACATAACATTTGGGGCCAATGAGACGGCTCCATGAATAAAGGTGCCTCCACCATGCCTGACAACCTGAGTTTGACAGCTAGGATCCATGTGGTAGAAGAAGCACACTGACTCCTACAAGCTATTCTCTGACTTCCACACACATGCATGCCCACAGGTACAGGCTCACGCATATGTACACACACACACACACACACACACACACACACACACACAGACACACACACACACACAAACACTTTTTTTTTAAAGGCAGACTTCACAGACCTTGGTTACTGAATAACAAATCATTGTTATATCTAAAAAGGACTGTAGGGGAGATAATGATTACTTTTGGCATGACAAATTAAACACTATGATGGAATTGTCCTTAGCAAATCAAGTAAAATAAATTAATTTTAGGGACCACACAGATACATAGTAAGCTGAGGGACAATGGCCCTTCTTCAGTCTAAATCTTGATCTTGTTCTAAACAATTTACAAACTGCTGAGCATGGTTCGCCTAGGAATGTAATGTGATTGACACTCAGGGTTCACTCAGACAGAAGGGACTCAGGAATGAGGAGGAATTTGGAGAAGTACTGTAAGACCTCATCAGACATCTAGACTTCAGGAAGTGGGTCATATGTGTTTAGGCTTGTTTGGTAGAATAGCAACAACCCATGATATAAGAAGTGCTATTATGTTAGGCAGATATTTGCTACTGTAACAAAATGTCCCAGAGATAATCAATGGAAAAGATAAAAAGTTTATTTTACTCACAGTTTTGAAGCTTTAGTCCATCATTGGTTGGATTGCTGCTTTTGGTCCTATGGGAAGGTATAGCCCATCACTGAAAGGTCTCAGCCCATCAGAGTGACAAAAAAGCAAAAAGAAGAGCAAGTGGAGCCAAAGCTCCAGTGGGCACACCCCAGTGACCTAACTTCCTTCCTCTAACCTCCTACCTAAAACCTAAAAAAGTGCTAGGTTCCATTAGCACTTCAGGCAGGGACCATGTCTTTAATACATGACCTTTGGAGAACATTCAGATCCAAACTCGGGTAACCACAGAACCCAAGGTCAAAAAACTTAGTTCACAAGAATGTCTCAGGAATGGAGGGGAGGGGAGAACAGTCAATCATTCTTCCCTTTGTAAGGACTCATTGAGGATCAAGGATGGATTTAAATACAGCAGAGTGATGACTGGATCTGCCTCTGCTGGGGTTGAGGCAGCAGGCAGAACAGGAGTCAGATGTGCTCTAAGTCACTTTGTCCTATGGATGGGTGTGGCTGGCAGAAATGTTTTCTTACCTACCACACTTGTGCGGGGACTTCTGCTAAGCAGGCGCCCCCAATGCAGGATGCTGTCAACATCTTTCAGTGACAAGAAGCTCTTCTTGTCTCACTTGCCGAGAGCTGTGTTTCATCTGCCCACATGGAACTGCCTCAGAGGATGAACAGTTGTTCTGTGCTCTTGGATTAATGAGAAGGAGGAGACATAAGGGGCACATGGCTGTGTTCTAGTGAAGACCCACCTGGCTTACAGGAGCATCTCTTAGCCATAACTCACCCTGCTTTATCAAACAAACTTCAGAGAAGCGTCTGGCTTACTTCAGGTCACTCTGTAAGTAGATGACAAGATTAGGAATCCTCTTTCCTAAGCACTAAAGGAAAAGGACACTGAGATTTAGGCATCATCAGGTAGATTTGGTTTCTGTCCCCAGTCAGTGTCCTCATCTAGAATCAAAATATCTTCTCTACTAAAATGCGTTACAATTCAGAGAATAGGTCCTGTTTTTCTGTTTCTGAGATAAGTGGTAGTGAAATCCTGGTGGATAATTCTTTTCTCACAGAGGCAGTTAGAGTGCTCTTTTCACAAATTACTGGCCTGGCATTCTTCCCTCATTTTTCACTATGGGTTCAACTCACCACAGCTTAAATTTACTGGACTAATAACATGGGGCAAAGGATGGAAAACAGGCTTTATAATTTAAATTGGTTTCAAACACCTCTAATTTTCCAAATCCAGCCATGTACATACCAACTTTCTTTGTTTCAAAGCAAGGAAGAGACACCCATCAAAGGGCCTGTTTCTGTCAAACACTCGACCATTTAATGAGAGGACACTTTATAAAAAGTAAAATCTGACATCAAAGAACAAAACAGACTCACAATCATGAGGTGGGGGTCATGCTTTTCTTGGGGAATGCTTGTGATGTTCTAAGAGAAAAATATTCTCAACAGAAAAACCAAGGGTAACATATTTCTTTAGCAAATGTTGGTGTTCAATTATTTTCAAGTGAAGATGCTGATATGATGGGAGCCTAAATGTATAAAAACTCAAATTTACTTGCCAGTTACTCAAATCCAAACAAGCGGTGGTGCCTGAAACAGAGGGAATTTTCAAAGCAGTGCCAAGGAGGGCAACATTAGTAATTGCTGTTTTTTCCCAATTAATCATTGTTCAATACCAAATGCCAGACTCCTGGGTTACAAGCCCATAGCCAGTCTGGCCACTGGAACTGGCCAGATCCTCTTGCAAACACTAGAGGCCTCTGGCAATCAGAGCCAGATGGGTTACAGAGAAGAAAGTATGCCTTTGACAAGATTCTGCCCGAATGCAATCACTTATTGGAACATGCTGGCTCCAAGAAGCTCCGGGGACTCCCTCCTCTGCCCTCCAGCTCTCCTACCAGAATCTTCCATCATCCAGGGCTGGTAACTCATTTGTAATCTTAGCATGTGAGGGCCTAAAATCAGAAAAACCCTAGCTCCAGGACAGCCTGGGCTACATAAAACCATGTCTCAAAAAATAAGAAGAGTTTTCCAGGAAAGGTGCCCTCTGTAGTGACCACGCAGCAGGGCACGGGGACCCTCCACATATGCTCTTAAAGCAGCAGTGAAGCAGGAGAAACAGCTTTTCCTTGTTCAAGGTGTGGTGTCTCTTTGCTCACACTTCAGAAACAGCCGTTCATAAAGAGTGGAACTGATATTGTAGTTGACATTGCCTCCCTGGACTAGTATTTAACAGATGGCTTTGTTAGCCTGGGCACATCCTGACCCCACAATCACAGCAACACCCACCCCACCCCACCCCCACACACTGGGGTGGGGAGGAAAGGAGGTGAGTGGTAACAGTCTCTAAAGAATGAAAAACAAAATTCTGTATTGAGAAAAGGCTGAACCACAAGGCAGAAGTGAGGAGGCCAGTCAGGCCAGGGCAATAACTTAGGGCTTAGGCCTTGAACCAGGCAATGGCAGGAAGCGGGAGGAAAAGTGCTCCCAGTATGGCTGACATGACTGAAGTAGAAATGCTGCAGTGGGGGAAGAGGAGGGAAAGAAAAAAACACAGAGAGAAAGCTTCAAGAATCTTGGCTCAGGCCAACAGTAGAATGCTCTGGGATGGAAAAGGCTGTTGAGGAAATAGACTGATGAGTTCATTCAGCAGTTAATCAGGGATGGTGGACTTGAGACGAGATGCACACACAGACAACCCTTTCTTCTATTAGCTTACGTTAGTGAGATGCCCTAAACATGATTTCATTTATCCTTAATACGCTGCAAGTGAGGAAGAAGTTCCACAGAATGTGCCATGTGTAGACCAGAGACAGAAACACTAAGATTCCTGTTACAAACGTGCTTTCCAATGCCCTCTGCTCTTTAAGCAATGTACACATAAAACACATATTTCCCTTTTAATGAGGAGTAGCTGTTCCCACGCTGTGCTCATCCATCCCATGGGTACTATGACCCCCCACCTTCTAAAGAACCTGATAATCCATCCCTGTTTCATATTTCCCAATTCGATAAGCAACACAACAGGCTTTTTGTTCCCAGCTTCCTGTTTCTACTACTTTTAACTCTGAAACTCATAATTTCATATTTTGTGGCTGAGAACAGATGAAAATAATGTGCTCCTTTAAATAAAACTTTACATTCTGATAGAAACAGAAAGGACTAAATGGCCCAAGGAGTTACAAAAATATATTTGATTTTTTAAGTTTAAAATTATAGGAAGTGTCTTACTGCTACACGGTAACAGGTTAGTTCCATAGACTGGTCATTCATTGAAGTAAGAGAAATAACAAGTGTTAAAAAAGAAGATTACGGCTGAGCGGTGGTGGCGGCATGCCTTTAATCCCAGCACTCGGGAGGCAGAGCCAGGTGGATCTCTGTGAGTTTGAGGCCAGCCTGGACTACCAAGTGAGTTCCAGGAAAAGAGCAAAGCTACACAGAGAAACCCTGTCTCGAAAAACCAAAAAAAAAAAAAAAAAAAAAAAAAGAATAATAATAATAATAATATTACAGGACTGGGAGACTGTGCAGTCATTACCTTTCAAACACTAAATCAGGGCATTGACTGTGGACACTAAAGTTCACTGAGAATCACACAACATATAAATCAAGAAAAGCAAATCAAGCTGTTATTGATGCATGAAAACTTCTGTTAGTAATACACAACACTCTAATTCTTCTATTAAGACACTCGGTGAGTCTTCCAGCTGAGGCATAAACATCAGAGCGGTAGGTAGGCCGTTTGCTTATTAAGTAGTATGACTTGTGTGAATGTGATTGCCCTCTGAAGGCAAAGAATAAAGAAAACTATTTAATGATGTGGAAAAACTCCTGTGGGCCCAGATCAAAGGCAGAGCAGAGAGCACCAGGAACAGGCAGACCACATCACACAGGACACCTGGAAACATGATTTGTAGGTTTCAACTCCAGAGAAAGGAGAGCAGAGGGGCTTCACAAGTGGCATGGGCTTCACAAGTGGCATGGCCATCACCCACAAACAGAAAGTCGTGGGGAAGGCTTGGCTGTTGGCCTCTGGTTTTCAGGCAGTCACTGAATAAAAAGACGCATTTCTAGTGTGTTTTCTGCCCCACTGTTCACCACAGAGGAATAGAAGAAAGTCAGCAGTCACAGCGTCTAGAGGACTGAGAAGCAGTTGCAAAAGGAAAATAAGGACTGGGCTGGAGACCAGGCCCCAGGAGGCCCTGGACTCAGTCTCAGCACCCTTAAAAGTCACTTTCTTAAAAGAAAATTAATTTTTGATAAAATTTCAAGTACCTTTAAAGACATCCATTACATCTCTCAAGTTTAAAGACCATAAAGATGTGACTCCAGTGTTCACTTATTCCCTGACGCTAGCTGTTCTCGTCCAACTCTTCATTAGCATTCAGCTATAACTACCACGGTTAGCTGGTCAATGTTAGGTCTTTCAGGCTGTCCATATGTCTAGAAATGAGCTCCAACTGGGCTATAGGAGGACTTCTGGAGAATAGATAAAAGCCAGCATTCCTCAGGAACTTGTGAAACCAGTTTCCATCTGCCAGAAGGAGTCATTTATCTTACCTCTGGCAGAAGGGACATATGGTTCCATTGATATGTACCTGTGGCTGCATATCAAAGCCCATGCTGGCCTCCAGGCTTCCTTAGCTCCTACTCACAAGTACTTGTTATACAATTTTTCCCCAAAGTCCATGATCTCATCCTGGCCCTTCTCACCTCAGATCTTGCTCCCTTTATACCCTCTGTCCTTGGCTATACACACTGTTCTCACTAGTCTCCCTCTTCCTGCTATTCTCCCTTTTCTCTTGAATACAGCCCTGACCACGTCTAGTCTGCTTTCTTTTTTCTTTACTCTGGACTCTTCCAGATGCCTCTGGATATTTTCTCTCTCTTATGCACAATAAAAACCTTTCCCTTAATCATACCATGGGATGGTCATGTTGGCAGTTTCTTTACAGTGCCACCTCACATAGTTAAACTAGTGATTTCGCTCCTGCCCTTCTGTGACACCTGAACACACAGACACTATACACATCTGTGGTGGTCCTGTCATACGATTTGAATTGGGAATGTCACCCACAGGTTCAAGTGTTTGAACTCAGCTATTCTGGGAAGCTGAGACTTTAGAAGGCACAGTCCAGCTGGAGGAAGTACTTTGCTGCGTGGAGGACTTTGGCTAATCTTCTTACCCCATCTCTGGCCCTTGATCTGTCCAGATGTGAGCAGGCAGCCTTGCCTTGCTGCCACAGCTAGGCCATAATGGACTGTATATCCAAACTGTGGGGCCAAAGAATTTTTTCCTCCTTTAAGTTTGTCAGTGTGATGAGAAAAGTAACCCATGTAGCATTAAAGGACAGAGAGCAGTTGTTAGAATTTAAAGATGTTCTCTTTCACTGCGGATGAAGGGAGCTGGGTAAGAGGGAGAGGGTTGATGCTGATAAATAACAATAACTTTATATATATTCTCACTGTTTGAGCAAGCATGGGTCAGTGGTTTTCGTTGTTATTAACACTGCTATTTATACACAGGAGCCCTTTTGTACTCCTGGAGTTGAGCTGCAACACTTTCAGGATGATGGTGACCATGACAATGACCAGACTCTGCAAATGGCTGGAATGTATTCATTGTTCCCCTGTGAGGGCTACTGTGCTGTGTCAGAGGCCCTGGGTGGCCTGGTCTGACCTCACAGCATGGTGCAGGAGGGGAGGGGAACAGACACAGGTGAGGACCAGCAAAGTTCATCACCAGCCCTGGCCTAGAACTTGAGGTAGCTCTCACCTTACCTCCAGCACAGGGGGCCAGGCTTCACTTGGGCTGTGTGGCCACAAATTTAAAGTGTGATTACCATAAAAAATTAGAATCACAGAAGAGAAGCCACATCTTTATCACGTATGGCAATGGCAACGCAACAACATGAAATGAGGCGGAGCGCAGCAGAGGTCTTTGATTAAGTTCCACAGCAACACGTGTCTCTCCCCACACTGGATGAGAGGAGAGGGTAAGTTTACTTTCAAATTCATCTCAGAGAAAGGTTACCAATGAAATTCCAGTTCTGTAGTACTGGTCAAGGGCAAATCTGGAAGACAGCTACTGAGGTAGGAAGCTGCGGCCCAAGGTCAGTGTGGCCACAGGTAACAAGGCGGCAGAAGGAGGAGCCAGCAGAGACAGAGGCGGGACAGCTGCCCTGGCTGTGCCCGCTTTGGAGCTGACCTCACACATGGGACCTTGGCAGCGCAGTTTAGAGCCTCAACTACCAAGATGCCCCAAACACACTATCTAGAAAGACGGGGTGGGTCCCTGTTATCCTGTGAGGGCTTTCTATGAATTAAGAAATGTGAGTGAGAAAGTGCCGCGTGCAGAGAATGGGAACTAAACGGATACAAGCCAGAGGAGGGGAGGAAAGAGCAGCAGCGTGAGCGCAGACCACTCTCGGTTAACGCCGTCTGCGTCCTCCAAGCTCACTGCTGTTTCACCACTCACTGTATTCAAACACGATGCTCAATTCACCAGGGTTTGTATGAGACATTCTAGAACCCAGTGATCCATGTGGCACTATAATATGATAGTCTATTATTCTGATGAGCAAAATGCAAAATAATTTCTAGTCATCTGGAATTATGCCTAGTTCAATTGTATGAGTCTATGGTATAACAATTTTATGCTGTAGGGTTGGCTAATTTATGCTTCAAGGATAGGGTTGTGACAGATCACATGGGCAGCAACACCTCAAATATCTTGTTCTTTAAAACAGGAAAAAGCAACAGCAAGATGTGCCTTCTTTGGTCTCTGTGTGTGTGTGTGTGGGGGGGTGTCCACTTGAGTGCTCTGAATCCTGTTCTCAATGAGGTTGGGATGTCCATGTGCAGATAACCACTTTCCAACAGTTGCTCGTACTCTAGCCTTGCCTCCTTGTTGAGAATGTGGGCCTTATTTAGAGACATTAGGTGGGAATCTCTGCACACCAGGTGGCTACTCTTTGGGGAGTAGAGAGATGAGGATTGTGATGTGGACTAGCAAGAAGCAAAGAAAGGCTAGGAACGGACACTAAAGGAAGTCCCAGGAGTGACTGCAGCCACCTCTTCAGGTGAGGGGTGCAGGGCTTCCCTCCCCAGTCTGCCTCCTCCAGTCCTCGCTGCAGGCACTTTCACGGCTACAGGGCTGCAGCTACAGTGCCGCCTCCCGAAGGACCTGAGGACTAGGTTTGTTTTCCAGGTCTCAGAGCTGCAGCTGTGACTTGTCCTGATCTCAAGGAAATCATCAGGAGACTGAGATAGATACACAGATAGGCACAAACCTATGGCCTCTTCCAGAAAAGAAAATTAAAACCCCCCAGGGGCCCATGCTCAGAGCAGGGGCAGGAGGCTGGAACCTCTACTCATGACCAGTCTTTGTCATTGTGAGGCCATCAGCCAAGCCAGGTGACCATCTTTTCTCCTCCTCCTCTTTTTATCCAGGTTTTCCTTCTATAGGGATGCTGCAAGGCTATAAAAGTCATTAAAAGTCCTTAAAATCTCAAGAAGACCTGTGAGAATGACATGAAGAGCCCATATCCAACACATTACTCCCAAAAACCACTGGGCAGCATTTCCCATCACTCAGTGAGGGAAAATGTTAGAGGACAGGTCATAAGAAGGAAGTTATTGGGATGAGACCAGTGGGAAGAAGCCCCCCAAACACACCATGTCAGAAGGGTGCTTTCCTGATGATGTAAAGTTTGTATAAGCCACAAAGAAAAGCCCATGATTCTCCTGGGGTAAATTCCTTCATGGATGGAACACCCTTCATCTCTCCTGAACAGACACACCTTCAGAGGGACTATCTCACCACGTGAGGAAAAATTAATAGCTTTAAAATTTGTTGTTGAGGAAACCATTTTACTTTAAATTTTTGTTGGAAAGACCTTGAGCCAATGATGAAAAAATTCTAGACTGTTCTCCATATTCTGTAACAGAAGCTTGAATGTCTACCTGGAGAATACAAATACAGAGGAGGAGGAAGAAGAGGAGAAAAGGGGAGATGGGGAGAGGAGAGGAGAGGAGAGGAGAGGAGAGGGAGGAGGGAGACACAGCACTGAAGCAGGGACACTGAACCAGCTCTACCTAACCTGTGGGGTAGGACACAGGGGAGCCACTGCACAGGCAGGGGCAGTCTGCCAAAGTTAAAAAGCAAACTTGTACATGAATCAGCAATACGCCCAAGAGAAATAAAACATATGTCACTGATGGACTAGCATATCCCCATTTCCCTAGTGACAATACAACAGACACATGCCACAGCAGCCCTGGAATCCAAGCTCAGGTCTTCATACTTTCAGCAAAGGCACTATAACACCTGAGTCATCTCCCAGCCCTGCATGTTGAGAATGCTGAAATTTTTGGTCAGAATTTTAAAATTGTTGCTATTGTTTCTTTGTTTCGGTTTCGGTTTCTGTGTGGATCTCTGGATATCATCTCTGCTGTGCCTGGCTGGTTTTGTGGCTGCCAATGATTTGAACAAAAATTATATAGAGATAAATCAGATGAGTGAATGTTTGCCCTCCACTGCTGAACCTATGTGCGTGGAAGAATTCATTCAGAATTGCCCCAAACAAGTCTCTTTCCAGAGTTTCATATTCGCATATAATGACCTAGCAGTCACCATGAAGGCATGGGGAGGCTTTTAGGCAGCATTCTGCAGCTTTCTCACTTATACAATCCCCCTTAAATCCTAGCTGCTAGCCAGTCATGGTAATACTTGCCTGTAATCCCAGGATTTAGAATATGGAGGCAGGAGGATCAGGAGCTCAAGGTCATCCACAGACAAAACAGAGTTCAAGGCCAGTTTGAGCGACATGAGTCACTGTCTCAAAGCATTGAACAAACAAAAATTCTAGGTGCTTTTGCTTTTTTCTACAGTTCAGCTACTTCCAACTAGGAGACTTGTGAATTTTTATCACCAGGTCTAGGAGGATGAGAATAACCCAGGTGAGAGGCATGCCATCAATGTAGTGGCAATTTCCCATCAATCAATATTTTCTAGTTTTGATCATTTTTTAATGATCAAATGATTGAATTTAATAATCTTGTCCAGTTTTATATTTTTTTCTGATTGAAGAAGGAACCATCAAATTTAAGTGGTTATGGAGTCTCAATCATACCTTATACATTTATAAGTATATTATTTATTATGACATTATATCAAATAAATTCCTTCAAATATTAGCTAACCATACCAGGAGGAAATTTTTACTGTTACAAAGTATCTAGACATAATGAAAGAAATTATACAGAGCTGGAGAAATGGCTCAGTGGCTAAGAACAACTGCTGTTCTGCCAGAGGACTAGAGTTTGGTTCCCAGCACCCAGTCAGCCAGCTCACAAACACCTCTATCTCCAACTCCAGGGGATCTGACACCTTTTTCTGGTCGACACAGGCATCTATACACACATGGTATACCTACATAGAGACACATACATATATGCATAAGTAAAAATAAATCTTTTAAATAAAGACATGATAAAATTAAGATGGGCATGTTCTATTAGCTCTGCTAAACACTTTTAAATACTTATTACCTATTATTACCTATTTGCAAAACTTAATTTGCAAAGTTTTGTGAGTAACATGTGATTTTGACCCAGACCCCCATTACGAAAAGAAGCAGTAGTGACCGAGATGGTCTGTTTTCAATATGAGAATCCATTTGCTCTTAGAGATTACCTTGAAGGCTGCCATGCAGTGTAGGCTCAGCAAGGCCATCGCCACTGCCAGCAGGACAGTAGCGAGGTTCCTCACATCCCATACGGTCTCCACCAGAGGAATACTTCCCACTTGCCAGTCGTAGCACAGGGTGATGGGTGCCAGCAGAAGCCATGCATTGAAGGCCAGGAGGTAGGAATAGGTAAGGAACCTATGAAGAGAACAGTTGTGAAATACAACTTCCCACATTTTGCAAACACTTGTTTGCCACAGTTCTAGGAAATAGCATGTCTGTTCTGTCATTATTTGTGGTAGAGGAAGACAGGGAAAGACATCAAACTGTCTATGAAACTGATTATCTGGGAACTTGTCTCACAGCTTCTAGCCACTGTGTTGGGTGCTGACTTCAACAGAAAGCAAACAAGACACAGTTCCCATGGAAGATATTTAAACTTATCACACAAGTAAATACACAAAACATGGGATAAATGCAATAGGAAACCCTGATGAACGTAAATGGCAAACACAGTCTTGCTTTGTAGGAAACCCTGTCTCAAACAAGATCATCTCATCTTGTTATTGTCTAGAATATAACAATATATTTGAAAATATCTCATCATCTTGATAGTAGACTGATTGACATTAGACTATTTCAGTAAAGTATTTGTGGTAGAGATATTAAATCTCTTATTCACAGTTGGTAGGGTAGGGAATAGTGGCAGGGAGAAAGTGGGAGGTTCTTACCCCCACTTCCTGCCTAGGACAAGGCTCTACGGTGAAGTAGATGGCATTCTACTTGAACATCATCTTTGGGGTTAGAGGAAAGTGAGTTTACCCAAATTCACAGCCTACACAGTCATTAAGCAGCACCCAAGGTTCTTGAGAACTTCAGGGCTCTCAGCACAGATACATTCAAACCTCCACAAAGCCACACCCAGAGACATCTGACCACCCCAATCTCCATTAAAATGCTTGCCTGAGTAACTGCATAGCAGAGAATTTGTTCTTTGTTCTAGTCAACACCCAAGGGGCCTCTCTAAGCATCCCTCATAGACTCTGTATAAAAGGGGCTTAGGATTTTGACTGTGTAGACCTTAAATACTGGAGTGAAGGAGACAGCTTAGCAGGCAGAATTCTTGACACACAAGCATGAAGACCCGAATTTGATCCCCAGAATCCACTTAAAAAAGTCAGGCATAGTTAATACCAGTGCTGGTGTGGTGGAAACAGGGCAATCACCAGAGCTCTATGGACAGCCAGCAAAACCTAATGAGTTCTAGGCCAGTGAGAGACCCCATCTCTTTTTTTTTTTTTTTTTTTTTTTTGGTTTTTCGAGACAGGGTTTCTCTGTGTAGCTTTGTGCCTTTCCTGGAACTCACTTTGGAGACCAGGCTGGCCTCGAACTCACAGAGATCCGCCTGCTTCTGCCTCCCGAGTGCTGGGATTAAAGGCGTGCGCCACCACCACCTGGCTGAGAAACCCCATCTCAATGGAGGTAGACAATGTTTCTAAGATAGAAGGTGACCTCTGGTCTCCAAACACACATTTATTCCTATACCCACAGGCATATACACATGTATACATGCCTGTATTAAACAAACAAACAAACCCAGAATTATCATTCTCTAGGACCTAAGAGCCATGCTTGAAACTCCAACCAATGAGGAAGGCCAAGGCATCTGTCTCCAGTGCAGTGGGGGACAGGCTTCTCAGCTAGTAACTGCAAGCAAGCAGATAAAGATGACACCTTCATACAAATCAGAATGGACTCAAATCTTCCCCCTATTGTCAACAGTTACTAAACAAAACCTGTTCTTACCACTGTAAGTGATGGACAACCGAGTTTGCTTATGACACCCATATGCAATTAAATAGAAACAGGTAACACCTTTTCTCAAAGGACTATAAATACAATAATGCAAATGATATACCCTGAAAGAACAGGGAAAAGTAAGAGGAATGTCATAAGAGTACAGGGCCCAAAGAGAAGCCCTCCCCACAGAAGGGATTCTTAGAGTAACACAGAGGTTAAAGCAGAGTTTCTATGTTACCTTCTGTGAACTTGACAGGATTTAGACTCCCTGGGGAGTCATGCTTGTGGATGTGTGTGAAGGACATTTCTACAGGAATTTAAATGAGGTAGTAAGATACATCTTGAATTTGGGATGCCTCATTCTATGGGCTTGAGTTCCAGACTGAGTAAGAGGGAAAAATCACACTGAGCACCAGCATGCATCTCTCTCTGCTTCCGGATGATGACTGCAGGATTACCAGCTGCCTAACAATCCTGCCACCACATCCTTCCAACCATGATGGACTATTCCCTCAAAGTGTGAACCAAAACAAACCCTTCCTCCTTTCATTCCTCAAGTTTTTCTTGTCGAGTACTTCCCTCACAGCAACAGAAAAAGCAGCTAACACAAGTTCCATGACTGTGTTACTTTAGTGTGAAACCCATCAACCCGGCTACTCCAGACCTCAGAGAATCCAAATTGCTTCTTCCATCACCTCTTCCACCACTTCTTTTGCAGTGAGAAATCACCCATGCCAACGAGGAAAACTACTCTCAACTCTCACACAGAAACAGGTGGGAGTGGGACGCCTCAACAGTATTTCCCCCCACTTCCCTCCCTTGCAATTCTGAATGAAATGCTAATGAACAAATAGCAAGGACTGAATCCACTTAAGTCTTGGGCTTATGTGCTGTTACCTGAGAATGCTATCTCACAGCAAACCAGCAGCATTACTGTGTACTGCTTTCTCTGCATGGGTGCACGATGCCTCTCCCTCCAGTTCAGTGGAAAGTCTCTGCATGGCTTGACTGGTGGATACTGAACCACACATTTCACAGACAAAGCAGTTGTCATTCACACCCTCCTCTTAAAAATTGCTTAAAACATTTTCCGCTTGAAATAAATATATACAGAATAGCCATCAACAACGGCTAAACATATTAGGTTAGTGGCACTATATGATGGAGGGATCAGGTAAGTGCCTACAGCCTCAGCACTCAAGAGGTTGAGGCAGAAAGATAGCTCTGAGTCAGAGGCCATGCTAGGATATCTACTGAGTGAGACCCTGTCTCAAATAACAATAAAACAAATCAAGTACATAGAGCTCACTAATTCATTTTAATGTCTTAAAGAGAGAGAGAAAGCTTATACAGACCCATGATGAAATAATCTTGTAAAAAAAAAAAAAAAAAAACACGACAGAGACAAAATCTTGAATTTGAACCAGTTCTAAAGCCAACTACTAATACAGAAAACATACAAGAACCATCAGAACACATTACATGACATGTTGGGGACAGAATGCCCAGGATGTGGGAGAAATCACTGCACCAATGAGCTAGTTTCTTAAACAAGCATACGGTAATGGGAAGCACACATAAATTAAGAATGGCCTACAAGACCTCCCAGAGGACAGACTCTATTTACGTACTATGATGGCTGATTGCCAATTTGACAGGATCTAAAATCACCTAAGAGAGAGGCCTCCAGGTATATATGTGAGGAATTATTTAAATTAGGTTAGCCCCTTGGTGTACCTTATGAGTTTACCTGATAAGGTGAACTGAAGTGGGAAGACCCAATCTAATAGTGAGTATCAGCATTCCCTCGGCCTCAGACTTGGACTAAATATGAAGGAGAATTGAAGCTGAGCAGTCACAGCTCTCCACTTCCTGGTCCCAGTTTGATCAGCTGCCCCAAGCTCCAGTCACTGTTGCTTCCTCACCATAAGGAACTGTACGCTGGAACTCGGAGCGGAAACAAACTTTCTCCCTTAAGTGGCTTTTGTAAGGGAATTTTAACACAGCACTAGGAAACATAACTGAAAAAGAGGCTAGTTCAAGGAAACCACTACTAAACTAAGCTTTTATCATATAATTGGGAAAAACTATAATATTAATGGATAATAGTGCTGGATACAGAGACTCACCACTAGGTTTTAAAGAGTGATAATGTTCTATGATGGGAAAACACCATGAGAAATAAATTAGTTGAGTGTATCAAAGTCATGGTTTAGGGTTTGCTTCAATATAACTGACCAGGCACAGAAGAGAAGACAGAGTGGCTGCTAATGGACCAGCCGGCTGAGGACTGTGAGTGCTCCAAGTGACCACTATGTGGGCATTGGCATGCCACCTTCTCCATTTGGTGTGTATCTGATATCTTTCATGATAAAAACCTTAAATAGAGGGTAGGTGAAAGAACTGCTCAAACATCTTATTTCTAGCTCCGTTTGGCACATAGGATATTTGCTAACTATGGAGGCTTCTTATTTGAAGTCCATATGTTTGCTTTGCCCTGCAAGTTCCCTCCACTTGCTTGTTTTCTAGGATTGCAATGTTGTACCAACTAAAAGAAAATTAAGATTCATGTTTTTTTAAGTTATAATCTTAATGAGAACAGAGTAAATCACAGATGAGAAGCAGTCACTGATTTCCAATTTGTATGGATTCTGATCATGTAGCTAGCAAACTCTTTAAGTACTTTCTGAGATACGGACATAGCAGTGGAAAAATGTTTTGCAAATATAAGCAACAAAGAAGCCATTTGGAATCACTCCAAAAGCTAATTATCTTTTAGGGAGGGCTATTTGAGCTAACTGTGATCAACAATTACAGACTTTCTTTTTAACTCCTTCTCTGTGAATTACATTCAAACTGCTAAAAATTCAGAAATGAAATAGCCTGTGCAATATTCCTGCCCTGCTGGGTTCTCATTTTTTTTTAAAGCAAGAACAAAAACAAAATGAATTATTTACCAAGTTTCTACTAACTATAAATCCCATTAATGGGGGAAACCACAAAAATGTCTTGCCAACTCAGAGAACTGGAAATTCAATGTAAACAATTTAAAGATTCATTTTTATTGAGAACCCAGCAATGATTGAAGGAGGGTTTCATAGTCAGAAGTGAGCAGCTCATGCTTATAATCCCAGAATTTGGGAAGCTGAGGCAGGAGGATCACTGTGACTTTAAGACCAGCCTGCACGACTGTCATGGTTAACCTTAACTGCCAATTTGATACAGTCTAGAGTCATCTGAAAAGGAGAAGCCTCAGCTGAGGAACTGTCTAGATCAGGACGGTCTGTGAACGTTAACTATGAGGGATTATCTTGACTCCTGGTTGATAGAACAGGACCCAGTCAACTGTGAGCACCAGGCCAGCCAGGGCTAGAGTGAGAGGCCCTGTCAAAAACACATAATGACAAAAAGATATTACAGAAATGCACAGGAAGGATAAGCTTCTTGGGGAAGAGCACCCACCAAACCGCCCCTACTGAAACTGTGTATAGCTCTGGAACCAAACTCTTCATTTTTGTGAGGAAAAAAAATTAAAGTGACTTAAAGGCAGAAATACACGTGGCTTGTGCCTTTGCCTTTGAGTGAAGAAAGAGAATGGACCCACCACACTCCTTGCCGAGACAGATGCCTGTGACTGGGACATAGGAACAAAACCATACTACAAGCAGTAGCTCTTGCTCGTTTTACATAATGCCCATCGCTGCTGGCAGCCTCCTCTTCTTCACCTATGGACCTTCACCCATTCTCCCGGTTAAACATCCTCCCTCCAACCAAGGCACTGAATCTCCAGTAAGTGGATTTCTGGGTTGGCTTTGTCTTGACTGTTAAGGATAGTACTGCTATGAACTCTGTTGAAATTAGATGCTATTATCACCTAACCACTGGACATTTGACCCTGTGGGAACCACTGGATTTGGGGTTTAGAGTTGTAGGTTTTGGTGATCTTTTCTGTCCCTCTGCGGCAGCTGCTCACTGTCACCCTTTCAGCTCCTAATAGCTCCATTCTTGCTTCAGTAGACTGCCTCAGGTCCCTAGGCCCCAGGAATGACAAGGCTATGCAGACACAACCTGCTTAATATCATCTCTAGAACCTTTTCCAGAACATCCTAAGAAAGCCTCTTCCTATATGGCCTTTCTCAATCCACAGGAAATCTTCTCTCAAAGATTCAGTAAATAGTAACTCATTTTCTGTGTGTATCTTAGGTGCTGAAGATGATAAGCTCTGGCCCTGACTCTCACCAGGGTCTTTATACTGCATTGGTGGTAAGAAGACAGTCATGGATTATACGGTTGAATGGCGGTATTTTAATACCAAATTTCAATAAGAGGGGTGTATGTGTCTGAGCCAGGGGACAACTGGGCCCTAGACTCAATAACGTATACTGTGGGTTAACAAATGGATGAGGGTCTGTGAGGATCCTACCAGACTGAAGGGTTCTGCTCTCATGGCTCATGCAACTAAGAATATTTATTAACAGTAAAATACCAGGGAAGAGTTTGTTTCTAAAAAAAGTTAGACCGCAAACTGAATAAAACAATTCTTTTAACTGTGTCATCCATCATCATTTTTAAAAGCAAACACCATCATGGGCCCTCTCAGGCATATCTGGTAGGTATTCGTATCTGATAGGTATTTCTGCAAGGCACGTTGGAAACATTGTACTTCCAGCCCTCTAGCAATTGGGTGGGGCAAATAACAACTGGGCAGAGGTGATGGCTTCTGAAAGCTGAAACAGGAGTGTGGTGATATTTTGTTCATGCTCTAACAAATAAAGCTTGCCTGGAGATCAGAGTTTGGAGCTAGCTACTAGTTAACCATAGAGGCCAGGCAGTGGTGGCCCACACCTTTAATCCCAGCACTTGGGATCTCATGCCTTTGATCCTAGAACTTGGGAGGCATACACCTTTAATCCCAGCACTTGGGAGGAGGAAGCAGGAAGTGATATGGCTGGGCAGAGAAAGGAATATAAGGCAGGAGGAGACAGGAGATAGTCTCCTTTCAGGCTGATGAGTTGGCGATTTAAGAAGTGGCTGTGGTTTGCTCCGTTGTATCTCTGATCTTTCAGCATTTACCCCTATATCTGACTCAGGGTTTTTATTACTAAGACCAAATAGAATTCGTGCTACACAGGAGCAGTGTGGTACACTAATGCTGTTATAGAATCACCAGCTATTGGGGGGTGGCAGGTATCATGAACATGTTGTAGTAAAAGATAGAAATAATGATGACTGTATTGATATTCTATCCATGACAAATTTCAAAACAGTACAGCATTGGGCAGGAACAAGGAGAGGGAGGGAGGGAGAGGGAGAGGGAGAGAGAGAGAGGGAGGGAGGGAGGGAGGGAGAGGATGTGGGTGGTTATCAACAACACAAAACTGAGCACTGAAACTGGGTAATATCCTATTACAAGGGAGCTTATCATTTTATTTCTACTCATTTTTGTGATATGAATTTGAGAGCCTTAATGTGAGAGGTGTGAGCTCCACCAGCTTCCTCTTCCTCTGCCACACTGACTTAGCTGTTCCAATTGGTACAACTATGAAATGAAACCTAGAGCCACTGCTGGGAAGGGAGCAGGATCCATAGCCTCCCCATGGTGAGCAAAATCACACCATTCTTGGGAAACCTCAGGATTTCAGGTTTGCTCTCAAGTCAGCACAGCCTAGTCTCACCTTGGTGAAATGCAGATGGATTCAGAGATAATTTGATTGCCTATATGTATATCTCAAGGCTGTATATAATAAACTATCTAGAATGTGTTAGGAAGAGGGAGATATAAGCAAAGAACTGAGGCACCAGTCAGTAAATAGATAAGTAAATAAAAAAGCCAATGGAATGGCCAGGGCTTGGGGGCCTTTAATCCCAACACTCAGGAGGTTGAAACAGCTTGATCTCTGTAAGATGCAGGCCAATGAAAGATACAGCGTGAGATCCTGTACACACACACACACACACACACACACACACACCAAAAGAAGAAAAAGAAGAAGAAGAAAAGAAGAAGAAGAAAAGAAGAAGAAGAAAAGGAAGAGAAAAAACAAAAATAAAAATAAAGCCAATGAAAGTTCCTCAGGGAAAAACTACTGAAAGATTCTGTGTAGGATCACAACCTAAGTTATGTGTGTTGTGCATGTACAATACAGATCTGTTCCTTTGTCTCAAGATTTTGGTATAGTTTAGGAACAAATGTCTTGTATGAATAGTATCTATGAAGATGTTAGCACAAAAGGTTTATACCCTGCTCACATACTCAGCACAGACAGGAAACAGGAATGTCAAGGGTTTTCTTGATCATCTTTTCTTGATGGTAGAAAAATGGTCCATCCAGGGAAGCAGGAGATCTTATCACCAGGAAAAACATCTGCAAATTTCCTTAAGTCTCAAAGAGGAAAACCAAAGATGATACTGCACTTCTACGGTGATGGGCTTTCTGTAGGTTCTCATGTCAGGGTCTCAGCTCTTAAGAAATCCCCATCTTAGAACAAGGCATGATGGTAGATGACTTCAGTCCTAGCACTAGAAGGCAGGGACAGGCAGAGCTCTATGAGTTTGAAGCCAAATTGTCTACATAGCAAGTTCCAGGCCAACCAAGGCTACATAGTGAAACCCTGTCTCAAAAAAACAAAAACAAAAAAATTCCCATCTGTACAGTAAATGGAAATCAGCAAACAGTCCACAATAAAGTGTGACTGAAAGCAACAGGGCACCCCTAAGGATTCAGAAGCCTCCAGAAAGGTCTTACAGAAGACAGAGAGGTCAAAGAATGGAGGAGAGGGTACTGCGGACTGGAAGCACAAACAGACAGGAACACAGAGGAGGCTGGACTTCCGGGGCTGAGGCAGTTAAGGCCAGTAGATGTGTGGGGTTACAGGGGGGTGGGGAGGCGGCAAGAAGAATGTCACGAGTACAGCAGTGGACAGAACCCTGACTCCTTATCCTAAAAACATTAGGAAACCACCGACCTTCTAAATACTAGGAGTACTAGAAATGCCAGCTGGGCACAGCACGGAGCATCACAGCCTGAGTGCTGTGAGAGAGACGCACAGAAGGAAGCTGTATCAGTGACACAGTGGCAGACCACGAGGCCGCAGTGAAGATGGTCTCATTGAAGACTGAGCCATGAACGATCTGAGGAACTGCCTCCACTGAACTGATACGTGAGCATATCTGTGGGTGCATTTTCTTGACTGCTGATTGATGTAGGGGAACCCAGCCCACTGTAGGCAGTAGCTGCCATAGAAAAGTAGGTCTAGGTTATATAAGAAAGTACACTGAGCAAGCCAGGGGAGGCAAGCTGCTAAGCAGCATTTCTCCATGATGTCGGCTTCAAGCTCCTTCCTTGAGTCCCCGCCTTGGTTTCCCTCAATGATGGATTGTAAACTGTAAGACGGAATAAATCATTCCTGCCCAAGTTGCTTTTGGTAAAGGTGTTTTATCACACAGCAGAGAAGCAAATTAGAACATACACAAGGGGAGGAAACCACACTTCTCAGGTGTCCCTCCACTAGGGTTCTAAGATGACAGCTGTAGTACAGAGGCAGCAGTGATAACAGGGACCATAATGAGCCAGGGTCACCCTGGAGACCTCTGTCATGTTCTTATACCTTAGGTAAGTTTCCTTTTCATTTTCGCACGATCATACCATGGTGGCATTTTGTCTCAGATCAGTTAAATAGGGAGAGCTGAATGCATGGGAAACACACCATTTCCAGAGCCACAGGAACTGTTCAAAGACAACATGCAATAAGTAACTACAGCCACTACAATGGAGAGACACTGGTCAGTGTCACTGGACGAGGGAGTAACTTTTATACCTGCTTTAAAAGAGAAAATACTTCTGAGATGGAAGCAAAGATAACTGTGAAAGTCACACAGAGTTCACAAATCTAGTACAGGAAGTGGCTTTGGACTGAATCAGGCCAGGAAGACCGCATCTTCGGAAGCAAGCTCTACTTTCCAGGGTAACTACTGGAGACGAGCTTACCAGGAGGATAAGGCCAAGTGAGGTCACCGGGGTCGTGTCGCCCACAGGCCCATATGTTTGCATCCTTGGTTCCCAGACACTAGTGCTGTTTTGGGAAGTTGTGGAATCACTAAGAGGTGGGTTACTAGGGGTGAGCCTTCGCCACTCATGGCTTGGCCTAGTTTCTGGCCTCTTCCTCCGCTCCCTAGAACAGCCAACTACCACTTGCTCCCAGAGCCATGGATTAAGCTACCCCACCAAGCCTTCCTCTGAAAACATGAGCCGCCGGGCGGGTGGTGGTGGCAGCACAAGCCTTTAATCCCAGCACTCGGGAGGCAGAGGCAGGCAAATCTCTGTGAGTTTGAGGCCCTCCTGAGCTACAGAGTGAGTTCCAGAAAAGGCGAAAAGCTACACAGAGAAACCCTGTGTCGAAAAACAAAAACAAAAACAAAAACAAAAAAAGAAAGAAAGAAAACATGAGCCAAGACAAACCTTTCTTCCTGTAAACTGTTTCTGTCAGGATTTTTGGTCTCAATGTCCAGAAAAGTAACTAATATGGGAGGGACTCTAATTCATTAGGAGTGGTTCCCTGAAAAAATAGGTATCAAGCCAGTAAAATGCTAGCCATGCAAACAGGAAGACCTGTGTCAGATCTCCAGGGCCTGGGTAAAAAGCCTGGGTATGGTGGCACATTCTTGTAATCCCACTGCTGGGGAGACAGAAACAGGTAGACCCTTGGGGGTTGCTTGCCAGTCAGCCTAGTTGTGATGATAAATTGTATACCCCAATATATTGTATACCCTAATAAACTTATCAGGGGATCAGAGGACAGAGTCAGCCACTAAATTAGGCACAGAAGTCAGGCAGTAGTGGCGCACGCCTTTAATCCTATCACTTGGGAGGCAGAGATCTGTCTGGATCTCTGTGAGTTCAAGGCTACACTGGGAACAGAGCCAGGCATGGTAGCACACACCTTTAATCCCAGCACTTGAGATCTCATGCCTTTGCTTGGAAAGCACACATGCCTTTTATCACAGGAAGTGACATGGGTGGTGGAAAACGGTATATAAGAGGCGGGGAGACAGGAACTGGGTAGCAGTTCAGCTGAGACCCTCAGGGGTAAGGACTCAGAGGCTTTCAGTATGAGGATTTGTGGAAACAGGATCGGCTGAGGAGTTGGCAAGGTGAGGTTGGCTGTGGCTTGTTCTGCTTCTCTGATATTTCAGCTTTTACCCCAATATCTGGCTCCCGATTTTCTATTAAAAGACTGTTTAGCAATTTATGTTATACCTAGCCTAGCTTACTTGTCCAATTCAAGTCAGTCGGAGGCCCTACCTCAAAAAAACAAGGTGGACAGCACCCGAAGAAAGACACCGGAAGGCCTCCACATACACGCGCTCCTGCACAGACACGCACGCGCACGCGCACGCGCACATGCGCACACACTCCAGAACTTGCAAAGAATGACGCAGTGAGTAAGCAGCTGTCTGCCACGCAGGAACAGATACCTCACCACACACCAATTCTGACTGCATCTTGATTTGGGACTTCCAGCCTGAAGAACTAAGAGGGGCTTACGTCTGTGGCTCAGGCCACACAGTCTAAGTATATTCTTCTGTCAGACCTGGCAGATGAACGCAGAAGAATTTTTCAGTAAGGCAGACAGACAAAGACAATGACAAATTGACACCAGTAGAGACAGACTTCACAGCTAAATCAGGTGATCAGGAGCTAGCTTAGCAAAAGCAGGAAACAAACCAAGAAAGTTCACTAGAGAAGCATCAGCGTGCCAGCAGCAAAGTGTGTGCTCCCAGATGGTGTGATGGAGGCATGAACAGGTCTCTTCTAATGCTGTCACCTTAGAAGAGTGTGGACACTGTGGTCACCGGTCCCTAGGACCCCAGGACCTATATATCTGAAGTCTGAAACTCAAGAATGGAAACATATTATTTAAGATAAAGAAGAATATTGCCAGGCATGGTGGTACATGCTTGCAATCTCAGTACAAGGGAAACTGAGGCAGGAGGATTGCTATAGGTTTGAATCTAGCCTGGGCCACAGAGCGAGAGCCTGTTTCAAAACTCCGAAAGAAGGAGGAAGAGATAAAGGTAGAGTAACTGAGACATTCTGGTCTATCCCTTTGTGTGGACTGAATTACCTGACTTAGATGGAAAGCGCTGCTGGCAAAGTATATCAGACCTCACTGAAAAATTATCTGTATCTTGTGAGTAATTGGCAAGACCTGGCAAATATTTGACCAAAATCCTAAGTTTGGCAGAGATTCCACCAGAGATTGTCGTCATTAGGCCACCAACCAGAAGAAAAATTACAACCTCACCATTTTGTTGGCAGGGATGGTACAGCTAGGAAGGCCATGATCAGAGATCAAGTACCTCATCCAAACACTAGAACCCTGAACCAGGCCCTGGGGTTTGCTGGTTCATAGGACACAAATGACATACTCAGATGGTGAGTTGAAGCAGCATATTCCCTTTCATGTCTCCTGAGTGTTTGTTCCATCTCTATCCAGACTTAGGTGTTCCTTGAAAGTCTTTAACTCCCTTAGGAGTATTTGTTTCAGCTCTGGTGCAGTCCTCATCAGTAGACGAGCAGGTAACTGACCCACCTACCAGCCGGGCTGCCACTATCCTCTGGATTCTGGTCCCCCAGTATTCTTCCCACCTCATCATCCTCCTGGAGGCCAGCCCTTCTTCACAACTCCAGCAGACCCCATAGGCCCAAGTACAGTCCACCCCAGACAGAAGACCAGCACCTCCTCCCCTGGAATCCATATTGTGGTCTACAATTTCAGATGAGGACTTCAGCTTTATCAGAGGCCAGGCTGGATCTAGGGACCCAAGGCTCCCAAACCCCAATGGAGACACCCAACTGGACCCGAAGACTTGCCAGTCACTAGAACCCTTGGCCACTTAGGCCAGAAGACCAGAGAGGAAACATAAAATAAAGGAACAAAAAACCCATCCAAAAAAGACAAACACACCAATCAATACTTAGACCAATAACCATCCCAAATCCAGATGTCTAAACACCAGTGTAAGAACGCAATCAATAATACAATGGTAAATATGGCACCACAGAACCTAGTGATCCTATGACAACAAGATCTGAACATTCCAATGCAGCTGAAGCACAAGAAAATGACCTTAAAAATAACATTTAAAAATTTTTTTTATATCATTTATGAAGATGATAGAGGCCCTCAAAAAGGAAATTAAAAAACTCCCTTAAAGAGATGAAGGAAAAGACAAACAAAAAACAGGAAGGAATATTTGCTCCATCTCCCCATTCTGGCGTAGTTCATGGTGTAGGCTACATCTAACTTCGAAGCTGAGAGTGGTTGCCTCAACTCATAGACAGAAAGCTTGGTAGGAGATCACCCCAAAGACAAATAACATCACCCTAAAGCTGAAGGGAAATCACCCCAAAATTAAAGGACATTATCCCAAAGCTGAAGGATAAGTATGGTGGTTCGAATAAGAATGGCCCCCATACACTCATCGATTTGAATGCTTAGTCATCAGGGAGTGGCACTATTAGGAGGTGTGGCCTTGTTGGGATGGTATGTCACTGGAGATGGGCTTTGAGGTTTCAGAAGCTCAAACTAGGCCCAGTGGCTCACTCTCTCTTCCTGCTGTCTGCCTATCCAAATGTAGAACTCTTAGCTACATTTCCAGCACCATGTCTGCCTGCATGCCACCATGCTTCCCACCATGATGACATTGGACTAAACCACTAAACCTGTAAGCAAGCCTCCAGTGAAATGTTTCCTTTATAAGAGTTGCTGTGGTCATGGTGTCTCTTCATGACAATAATAACTCTAACTAAGACAGTGGGCCCACCAAGCAGAAACAGACCTGATGTCCTGCTTTCTCTTAAATGTGGAAAGTAGCTATTGAAGAAGCCATAGACCAGAACTGTTCATCCATGAACTGTCACATCTAAAAATACCCAGACAAAGAGTCTGGAGACTGAATGTCAGTGAGAGAGATCTAAAAAGGACAGGCAACATTACCAGAGAGCTGAATTGGAGATGGCAAGCTCAAGACTGAACAACATTTTGAAAATGTACAATACTAACAACATTACAAAGTTCTTATACTACTTAAGAGGTAAGCTAACGTCAGAGATTTAGGAAACAGTATTTGAGACCATGAACACAAACGTGTCAAAGTAGTGAAAGCAATTTTGACAGAGTCTTTATTATAAAAATATGTCAGTAGTCAGATTGGAAGACTTTTTTTTAATACTAAAATAAAAGGTCTACATGAGAAAAGAGGGGCAGGCTGTATAGTTCAGGAGAGCACTGACTTGCACCAAACTGATCCTCAGCACCAAGAGATAAAATTTACAGATTAAAAATTTAAAAATAAAAAGAGAAAAATCTCACAAAACATAAGAAAAACCATGCAGGCAAAAACAAGTAATGAAGCATATTGATTAAAACATGTACACTAAACTGATGGGGCAAAAACTGCTGTTTGACATAAAACTAAGGTCAAAATTCTGTTATCTCTAAGAAATGCAAATAGGCCCAACTATAAATCAGTTCCTTATCAAGTTTAGTTTAAGATTTATCATAAGTCAAGGTGGTGGTACTTTTCTGTCATCCTAGCATTTAAGAGGTTGAAGTAGGAGGATCTTGAGTTCAAGGTCAACCAATGTTATATAGTGAGACCCTACCTGAAAACAAAAGATTTACCATGTCTTATAACATATTACAAAAATATAAACACCAAAATAGTAAAGGTTACTGCCATAAATTTATTATTAAAATGGTATAGCATTATAATGTATAACATATGATTATGTATGTATATGTACAGTATGACTATGAAAATAGTTGAACATGACATCTTAATGTTTAAAACACTATGGAGAATATGATCTGAAGCTATTAAAATTGACAGATGTGATTGTATCTTAAAACTTTAACAGTACAACACAGCAGATAAGCAGTCAAACATCTCCCCAGAGCACAGGAACACACATCAACATCCCTTCCCAATTCAGCGTCTCTACAGCTTCTGAGGATGCATAAAGCACCATAGCACTATTGCTGCAAATACTGTTCCTGTTTGCTGTTCTGAGACTCCCTGGATTTCAGGTTGTGCTGTCTAATCAATCTCTGCCACATCTCTGTTCTCTGATCTGTAATGCTTGTTTTAAAAGCCACTCAATAGATATGTATATCACAGACAATAAGCATCTAATAAAATACTTGTCGAATAAACAAATGTATGACAGTGAGAATCATAGCCACAATCTTGCCCAGATGGTCACATGGGTTGAAAAGAATTCCAAACATATAAATAGTGCTTCCCTTCCTGTCCTCATACTGGCTAGTTCATGATCATTATTTCCTTGAAATGCGTAGCTGGCCTGTGATTTAATATTATTGACTAGGATCCAATATGTATGAACTCAGTGCAGTGAGACCTGTTCTTTTGTAAAAATGATTTAAGGCAATAAAAATGTCCAACAAAACTACTAAGTACCAAATAAAGTTTACATAATGTACATCCACTGACCTTGTAAGGATGTAAGGTGAAAACGAAGCTGGGTTGTCCTGCTCTGAGAAGAGTGGCATAGTTCCTCCCATTATCCACAGGCGGAAATACAAAATGACAGTCACCTTAGGAACAAGAAGACCTGATGAAATGTCCACCTACATCTCTTCCATTTTTGTTTATGTATTCTGATCCTCTATCAAGAAATGGAGTCAGCTGTCCCCTCCCCTGACAGCTGATAGCTAAGCCTGCCTGTGTAACCCCAGCCCCAAATCATGACATGGGGAACCATTCAGCTGAGCTTCCAAACTAAAGCCTCCTGGACAAGCGGCAGTAGCTGTATCCACACCTCTGCATACTGATACATCCAGGTCACTGTGAAAACACTTTGAAAGGGACTTTAAAACCCCATGTTGTTCACATTATGCCATCAGGTTCCCGTGTACCCTTTCACACACACCTTTGCTAAAAAGCAACATTTACTACCTATAAACCTTCCCTAAGAGATGATGTTGATAGTGAGTTTATTAAGTAATGTGGAGCATGTCTCTGAGTGGAGACTAGGTGAAAATACCCTTACTAGCTATATTCGAAGTATACATTATATACTTACATAACTGATGACCAAAATGGCCCGTTTTAAAAACGGTCTCAGGGTAAGCAGGAAATTCCCATTGCTGCTTCCTGTCAGACACCTGAAACAGGAAAGGAAAGGAAAGATGAACATCTAAGAACGACCATCTACAGCACAATGCTCCTGTCTGTGAAGACGCTGAGTTCTGAGAAGATACCAAGAGCTTTGGAGCCAGAGCATGTGGGTTTCAATGCCCCATTCTGCCACTTGCAGCTTGGGGAGTGGGAACAGGTGTCTTCATTTCTCTGCACATCTATTTTGCTCATTTAAATGGCAATAATACCTACTCTGTGGGAACATTGTTAGGAATAAATGAAATAATAAATAGAACAGCACCTAGAATTGTTAGCTATAAATATTGCCATTTGCCCCTGATTAACCTACACACTGATAACATGAGTTTACATTTACCTGCTTCATACAATTTAGGGGCACAATGTCTTCAAAGTATCTCACAATTGTCTTGTCCCTGAAGAACAAGGATGCCAAGATTATGTGAAGTGAAATAGACTGTGCTTCTGGGGTGGGTCAAAGACAGAGCTCTCACACACACTCACTTGTTTTCTCACTTGCTTACTGTCCTCTGTCCTAGGAAATAAATTAGATTGCAGGAATGTCAACTTCAGAGGTCAGAGGTTAATGGGCACCCTGCATGTGCCACAGTCCCCACTGTTTCAAAGTAGGAGCTGCAGCTTTATGAATGGGACTGGCTGGCTTCTGTGACATAGAAGCAAGAGCTGTGGTTAACAAGCCCCCTGTGAAAACATAAAGGGTCCATCTTATCCTCCATGCAGGCTTGCACACTTTAGTCAAAGCAGAGAAAAGAAGTTGAACTGAATCACATAATCCCTCTGGCATTCCCCTCCTTATTTTCCCTGGCCCTCTTCATTTAGTTCTTTCACTCCATTTAATCTGTTTCTTCCTGCAAAGAATTTCTCTACTGAAGTCTGCATTTGAATGAGGGCTCTTCCCTGGAGAGAAACTTTGGTCCAGACAGTACCTCTTCAGTAAAACCCAAGTGGGCTAGTGTCCTGCCGAGATAGGTCTACCTTGAGTCTGCTTACTGAAGATGTGTGGCCCCTGCCCTGTAGTGTAGCAAGTATTTTGTAACTGCAAGGAAGTGACAGCTTTACTCCAAAAGCAGGTCTCTTTCTCAGGACTTCTTTCTGGCTCAAAAGAATATCTGGAAGTGATGCATGCTCAGAACTGGCTAGCCAAGCGCTTGGTGATTAGAGAAAACGAGCAGGGGTGAGGCCACCAAATAAAGTTTGCTGCTCACAAGTTCTACATAGGCCCACCTTCTAGAGCAGCTCTGAGCCCTTTCTTCCCTTCTGAGACCTCAGCAGAAAGTTTGGCATGAGGCTATGTCAGAGTCACTGCAGCTGCTGTAGAAGGGTGCACAGAGGCTGTCCCTGAACGGGCTTTAGAGAATCTGGATGTTTTACTGAGGTAGTCCTTGGCTTTTGTGTTTGGGCAGCTGAGTCTAAGATTCTCATAGTAGTAGTACAAAAACACACATCCTTCTCTGGTCTCTGCCTCCTTCTGACTATCATTCTCAGGTAAATTAAACCAAGACCAGACCTTGGCACTTCTGATTCTCCAAGGATGCAGGACAACTCTCAGCAGATAGGTAAAGGAGACAGACAGGGGCCAGAAAGGGTGCCAAGGAGGGCAATGGGTAGGAATGTGTCTGAACTTTCCAGGTAGCTGCTCTTGGAGACTTCATTTCTCAAGCTCCCTCTCCAACTTGCTTAACACTGGAAAAATTACATGTGGCTTTCCTTTCTATAGAGCAAGCCACACAGTTAGTGGTTTTTCTTGAAGTTAAACTTAGACGAAGCTGTCATACATCACTTCTGACGGTTTGCTACAATGGCTATTTTAGTAACTGTATTTATAATGCTTCCCCTAGTTCAGTGAGTCTTGGTGAAATTCTATTTCCACAAGAAGTTAGGATAAGGGTACCAGATAATTTACTCTCAAAATATAACATCCTAAGGTCACACAAGTTTGAAATGGTACAGGGATTCTTGGTGGAAAAACAAGATGTCAAGATTTCTGTTTTAAGCTGTGGGCCCACAGTGAATGGCAAAGTGATACATATGGCATGGTGCCATGTCTGGAGAAGCACTAGCCAGGTGGAGAGTATGCCATGGGCTCTGATTCTCTACATTTCCTCCTCCACTCCACCTCAGAGCTGGACAGTGGGACTTCCCCCTTGATTCACTTCTTATGTACTACGGAACAGACCTGAATAATGACCAAGAGTAACACTAGCATTAGTAAAAGTAACAACTAACAGTACATGTCAGGCACATATTTTGATTTAAATATGACAGCTTATCTACCATTTAGAATAAGTCCACAAGACCAAAAAATTAGAAGCGACAATTTTTAAACCTGATTTCTCAGCTGTTCATTTCAATCGTAAGAAAAACATGCTAAAACTACACTTTATTTATCTTTGTGTTTACTTATTTTTTTTTTAGACAGGGTGTCACCAAGTTGTCTGTTGTGCTGGGACTCACTATGAAAGCCAAGAATAAGAACCATGGATTGAGGCTTCTGTCCCTTTGTGTTCTCGACTTACATCAAGACTGCAGGGTCCCAGTTTTCTTCCTTTATCCAAGAGCTAGTTAAGTAGCCTTGGGGGCCCCTAAAAGATTGCAATTGCTGGATGTTTTCATCAATTGATGACATCAGAAATCACTGAAGAAACAGAGAAACCAAATTTCAAGAAAAAAAGGATGTTATGGCATCCATGAAGAAACACTATTTCGAAGAGATAATTAGAACACTCAGTTGCACATGATGATTTATCACCAGCGTAGGAGACTGGTATTGTCAAATGAAGTATTTTAACCACCTTCAACTTCCACCACATAAAAACAAAAGATCAAGATTATCCAAAGTGATTCCCCCAATTTTTGCTCCCCTACACTGCAGGTCTTCTGATAAGTGAAGCAGGCAGATTAGCACACCACTGCATGTCCAGGGTGGCATTTCTTTTTATTTTCAGCTAAAACTTGAAGGTGAAAGCTGAGCATGCTCAGAGGTGCTTCTGTCTGCCATGTTGACTCTGAAGACCTTGAATTTAGCATGCTTCAAAAATGTCTCTATAGTCCTCGATTCTCAGGAATGTGCTCACTTCTGTGTGAATATGTACATATAGGCTCCTGACGAAATCCCCATGTTTCCCATTTAGAGAGAATGTTGCTTTGTAAATGATTCTCTTGCTTCCCTTGCCTGCAGCACACGATGATCTTTTTCCATCTTTTATTTTGTGTCTGTTCTCCATTTGGCTTTGTACTCAATAAGACTCAGACCCATTGTGTTCAGTTATACATCCACTGTCTCAGTTGGTTGTGTTAAATACTCAGTGTTAAAACTGAAACTCATCCTTCAGTTGCTTAGCCCTCATACCCTGTGGAGAGACTTTAGTAGAGACTAAAACAACAGCGACACCAAATCACCCATCCAGGGTCTGTGCGTCACTGACATTTGTTAATGCAGTCACCATGTTGATAGATATTAATACAGGTGATAACTATCCAGGAAGACTCTAGAGTCAGAACTTTCTTCTAGGTCTGTCTGGGTACTTTCTTATAAATTTCATTTTCAGCAAGAACCCTGCTATGTCAATTTTCCAAGACACCCCCCACTGCCCCCGGTGTGCTGGTTAGTTATTATTGTCAGATGACACAAATTAATTACCTTGGAGGAGGGAGCCTCAGTTAGGGAAGTGCCTCCATTAGATTAGCCTACGAGCACATCTGTGGGGTGTTGATTATTGATGTGAGAGGGCACATTCCACAATGGGTAGTGCCATTCCTAGACAGGGAGTCCTGGAAGGCATAAAAAAGGTAGCTGAGAAAGCCATGAAGAACAAGCCAGTAATCAGCATTTCTCCATGGTCTCTGTTTCAGTTCCTGCCTTCAGGTTTATGCGCTGGTCTTCCTGATGTTGGACTCTAAGCTATAAACCAAATAAACCCTTTTCTCCTCAAGTTGGTGTTGTGGGGTAACCCCTTTGTATGCTGTGAATATGTTTTATTGCTATTGGTTAATAAAGATGATACTTTTGCCTATAGCAAGGCAGGATAGAGTGAGGATAGAGCAGAGATACTGAAGAAAGGCGGAATCGGGTAGATGCCAGCCAGCTGCCAGATGGTAAAGCCACGAGACACATGGCAAAATATAGATTAATAGAAATGGGTTAATTTAAGTTGTAACATCTAGTTAGTAATAAGCCTGAGCAATAGGCCAAACAGTCTGTAATTAATATTAAGCCTCTGGGTATGGTGGTATTTTATTTGTACTGAAATGTGATTTTAATTGTATGTTAATAAATAAAGTTGCCCGGGGGTCAGAGCTATTAGAGCCATAGCAAGAGCATGGCAGTGGTGGCGCACGCCTTTAATATCAGCGCTTGGTAGACAGAGCTAGGTAGATCTCTGTGTGTTCAGGGATACAGCCAGCATTGGAGACATACGCCTTGAAGACCTGGAGGGCTGTACATACAGGCAGTGACGAGGCAGTCACGTGTTTGGGTTTACAAGCAATGAGAAGGCAGAACAGAAAGACTATGTAAAGACATACACACAGGAAGTAGGTCTCTTTCGGGGAGGTAGGAGAACCCAAGAAGGGTGAGATTTTAACTCTGAGCTCTGACCTCTCGGCTTTCTCTTTTACTTGGTTCTGTGTTTCTTATTTAATAAGATGGTTGGTTACATCTACATCTGGGTGGTTACTTTAAAAGTGGCTGCAGGACTGGGTGGGACAGAAAAGCCTTTGTCTACATAGGGTGCCCAAGGTGGGGCTCAAACCCATACCCTGGGATTAAGAGTCCCATGCTCGGTGGTGGGGATTTAGCTCAGTAATAGAGCACTTGCCTAGCAAGCTCAAGGCCCTGGGTTCGGTCCTCAGCTCTGAAAAAAGAAAAAAAAAAAAAAAAAAGAGTCCCATGCTCTACTGAGTGAGCTAGCTGGACATGGATCCACATACGACCTAAAAAAGCTTTTTAAAAGGTTCTAAGCATGAAGAAATGGAGCTACACTGGGCTTCCCAGTCTCTCATGATGGCCACAGTACAGAGACACCTCTCCAGACAACTGCCTATGAGATGGAGTGGGCCACCAACCTCCATGAGCTAAGCTGCATGGCGGGTTCCCGAAACCTCTTACACAGGCTACAGTGAAGAAGTTTCTTTCAGTCACTGTCTGTAAACTTGAGAGCACCAGACATGTGGCAAAGCATAGATTACTAGAAAAGAGTTAAGTTGTAAGAGCTGGTTAGTAACAAGCCTGAGCAATAGCCCAAACAGTTTGTAATTAATATTAAGCCTCTGAGTGATTATTTTAAAAGCAGCTACAGAACCAAGCTAGACAGAAAAGCGTTTTTACCACAGCAATAGGAAACTAACTAGACCACCCTGAGTATATTTATTTGCCCTTGTAACCTGGTGGATGTTCTTCATTCTCCACCAGGTAATGTCTGAGCACCCTGGCCAGTCTTTAGTTATTTCATTTAGACAGAATTCTTTATGCACAATGTTTTCTTTCAGGAATTTTCTAACCCTTACTCTCACTGCCAACCCTGTTCTTGGCTCTAGACTTCCACTCACAGCTATAGTCAGGGTTAAACCCAAACTCTTTCTTACTACAGAATACCTTCCCAGGAATTCCTGAACATGCCTCAACAGGCCTGCTCCACCTTGAAGACAGCCTTCCTTCACAAGCACTATCTGATTAGATTTTCTTTCATATGCACATCAAGAAGATAAACCCCAGTAACCTAAGCAGAATTCTAAATGTCCTTCCTTTTCCACCTCTCAGCCTCTTCTCTTGTGCTTTTCTTATTCCTCAGCACTAGCCTGGTGTATAAAATGTTTGATTTGGGATGTGGACAACAGGGTGGAGGATGACAACCGTCTGGATAGCACTGTTTCCTTTTTTCATAAATCCTGATGGCTGGAATGGACATTATATTAGATTCTCCAGCTCTTCTCGGAATCTGTATACCACATAATTTTTGCCTAAGTGTCAGCTACAGATGGCAAAACCAGAAGTGAACTGTCACTGCTCAGCAGCACACCAATCACATACACAGCTACCAGAAACCCTTCTAGAATACCAACCACACTAACTTAATTTCCTTTTTTGAATTTAAAACATAAAAGGATATTGGTAAAGAATCATATACTCAGAGGGGAGAAAGAAGTTAAATTCAGATATTTTGGAATAAAAATCCCAAAATACTTTTCTTTGAAAAACAAGAAAACGTTCTCACTTTGCTAAAAGATAGCGAAGACACAGCTCACATTAGAAAAGATTATCAGCTAACCACATACCAAAGAAAGCAAGATCCTTCTTTAATGCACTGCCGTGGACCCAGAAGATCCCCCTCTAAGTTGTGTCAGCAGCAAAGGCTCTCCACAGAGTCAGGTTTGCATGTTGCCCTTGCCCTTGTTGTTGATTCTGATAGGAGATGGAACTGTTCTGAGAATTCAGTGGCATGTTGAGAAACCCAAATCCACCTTCCATGACCAACTCTGCAGCTCTGGTGAATGTATCTTCCAGAAACTTCAAACCCTAAAATTTCCTAAAGGACCCTTTACTTAGATTATCACACAGAATGGTGGAAATGAAACTGGAGACGACAAGGGAGCATGGTTTTCTGTTCTCTTAACAATTCTGAATACCAAACCTGGAACTAGAAGGGAACAAAACACTCAGGAAGTTTTCTAGTTTTATAGGGTGCAGGCTGTACAAGTATGAAGACCTGAGTTCAGTTTCTAACACGTATAAAAAAGGCTGAGGACAGCAGCACTTGTGCGTAATCTCAGTGCTGGGGCATCGGAGATGGAAGGTTCTGGGGCTCATTAGCCAGAGAATCTATCCAAATAGACAAGCTTCAGGTTCAGTGAGAGACCCTGACTCAAAAAATAAGGTAGAGGAGAACTGAAGAAGACATGTTATATCTATATCTAGCTTTCATACACACACACACACACACACACACACACACACACACACACACACACACAAGAAATGTGAACTGATTTGAAGAAAGTCATGATCCTTCTATGTAGCACGAATCTTAAAAGTTCTTATTAATAAAAACAAACCCGGAGCCAGTTATTGGGGTGAACTGGAAGATCAGAGAAGCAGAACAAGCCACAGCTACCTCACCTCACTAGTTCCTCAGCTGATCCTGTTTCCTCAGACTGGAAGCTTCTGTGTCCTCATCCAAATGGATCTCAGCTGAACTGCTGCTCAAAAGCCTGAATGCTTAACCAGCCAAATGCTTCTAGTTTCTGGTCTTCATGCCTTATATATCTTTCTGCTTTCTGCCATCACTCCCTGGGATTAAAGGCTCACTTCTTGGGATTAAAGGCATATGTCACCATGCCTGGCTGTTTCCAATGTGGCCTTGAACTCACAGAGATCCAGATGGATTTCTACTTCTGGAATGCTAGGATTAAAGGTGTGAGTGCCACCATTTCTAGCCTTTATATCTAGTGGCTGTTCTGTTCTCTGACACCAGATGAGCTTATTAGGGTGCACAATATTTTGGGGAACACAATACCATCACACTTCTATGTCAAAGATCAATGAAATTGGGCTTCATTAATTTAGTCAGATAATCCATTTTATACTCCCTCCACAAATAATTTAGTCAGCATCCCTGGTTTTTAATTCTTTCTACAGGGAATGGTAAAATTCCATTTTGGTGACATTAGTCTTGTCTTTCAGCCACAGTCCCACAAGTGAACTTGATAGGTGTCAGTCGCTGTACTGAGTACTCCCATCTTCTTCCCATGTTATCCATGCTGTGACAGGACCAGGGGTTTTTCTTGCTAAAAAGCATGGACCCTTCACTTGGGCCTGCAGACACCCAATGCATAGCTTAAAACAGGTGAGAGCATGACTTCTCTGTCCTCTTTTCGATCTGTAACTTTGCTTCCTTAAATGTTAGCAACTCAGCTATGAATAGACACATTAATCACATAAGGAGTATCTGTTATAGACACAAAACCAGTGCTCACCTCAAAAGGAATAAGAGATGGTTTATTCTGGAAGACAAATACGAGTGACCTTGGCCAGGAAACACATTTGTTTACTCCAAAAACCATGTTCCAACATGGAAACAGTTTAATGAAGTACATTATACTAACATAACAAAGAAAGTCACAAATCAAAGACACTTTTCCAATAATTGGTGGGAAACATCAGGTAGGCAAATTACAGCAAAGTGGGGACATCTCTGTTATTGGCCTTGGATGCCATCTGACAATATGCTTAGCCTTTGAGCTGGTGTGCACCAGTGGTCTGCTGGACACTGCAGAAAGGATTTGCCCAGTGGTGACAACATGGATTTTAGGTAAAACACAGAGCTGGGTGATTAATCGTGACTCAGGAGACTAAATATAGCCCTAAGTAATTAGGCCTTTGGATCTGTAACATTCAAGCTGTCCACAGTCACCAAAGCTCTTAGTCAGTCAATCAGCCTTGTACAATGTACACAGACACAGCTTTCCCCCTGGAACTTCAGCTCACAATATCTAGAAGCTGCTAATACAAGTTTGGTTTTCCCTAACTTTTACTAGGCTTTCCTTCTCCCTCTTCAAAACTGAAGACACCAAGAGTCATTGCAGGTTTAACTGGGACTCTGTTGTAAGTTCCGGAACATTTATATTATTAAAAGTCATTTATGGATGTTAATGACATCATACTTTTAGTCTTAATCTGTATGTGAAATAAAAAGACTGGATAGTTTGTGAAGAACAAAAACCTATTTTTACAGTCATGGAGCCTGCAAAGACCAAGATCAGTGCCAACACTGGTGTCTGGTGACATTCTTTGTGCTTGTCTACAGTGGCAGAAAAGGCAAGAAAGGTGAGCTCACCAGAGCCTCTTTCACAAAGGCATCAACAGCTGGATGCAGTGTCTCACACCTGTAATCCCAGCACTCAGGAAGGTGAGGCAGGAAGATGGATGTGAGTCTGAGCTATGCTATGAAACCTGTCTAAGAAGCTTCAACAACTCCTGGACACTGCCTCAGGAGTCAGCCAATCCCCCTAAACCTTCATCTCTTAATGCTTCTACAGGGTAAGGCTCACCTGAATTTGGGTGCTGGGACTCAAATACTAATTAATTGATACAGCTTATCAGTTTATAGAGGTCTACCAAGGTTTTTCATACATGTGAGCACAAGTTCTGAAATGCTTTTTAATGAGCATCCCTCAAAGGCCAATGTATGAAGGGTGCCGAGGTTGAAGATTTATAATTTCCTTATGTACAGAGGTGACTCAGAATATCCACGTGAGAAGCAGTGGCAGGAAAGGAGGCTGGGCTGACAACATCACTGAGCTGTGAGATGTCCAACCAGCCAGCCTCACAGAGATGAGCAGCAGCAGCAGAGTAGATTAGGGTACACAACTGGAAAATATAGCTGACACCTGGGAGGAGAGAAAATGTTGAAGAGGGAAAAAACAAGAAGTACACACAAACCCAGAGGAAGAGGGTAGAAGTCAGCCATGTCTAGAGGGTAGTGCCGACAGAGTACTGAGAGCACAGGCTGAGGAGACCAGAGTGGGGTCTGGGTTTGTTGTCGTCGTCAAAGGTTTTGAGTTGGAGGGGTGTAGGTTGGAGAAAATGAGACAAGGTCTCAAGTAGCCCAGGCTAGCTTCAAGCTTATGATGTAACCAGGGCTGGCCCTGACCTACTGATTCTCCTGCCCCTGGCTCCTGAGTGCTAAGATTACAGGTGAGAGAAACCGTGTAGGTTCTATGTTTATACAGAAAACAGTCACAAAGGAACTTTGGCAGAGACAACTGATTACCTTCAGCAGCCCAGCCTTAGCACTGCTAGATGCTGACACAGACCCATTCTGAGGTTGATCACAAACAACAGTCCTGCAGCCCTACAGGAGAGATGATGAGGACCAGAGAGCAGACCAGGGTTGGTTTGGAAATTGTGCAACACGGACTCATAAACAGATAAAATGTTCATGTCCCAGCCAGTGGAGACACATTATTACAAGAACCAGTGAGACAAGGGTGAAAATAGGATTTGGGTGTTAAATATCTTTTTAATGAGTTTGAATCTTTAATGAATCAAATATTAATTTGAAAAACATAATAGCTTTTTACTGATTAGAATATTAAATTTACCCAAATATGAACCTTTGGAGGGTAGAGAGATGGCTTAGTAGTTAAGAGCATGTTTTGGTCTTGAAGAGGACCTGAATCCCTGTATTCACATCAGGCAGTTCACAACCACGTGTAACTCCAGCTCCAGGGGACTGAAAGCTCTTTTCTAGCCTCTGTGGGCACCTGTACACAAATGCACCCCCCCCCAAAAAAAAACCCAGACATAGACACAGACAGACAGACAGACAGACACACACACACACACACACACACACACACACACACACACACGCACACACACGCACGGACACGCACGGACACGCACAAATAAAATGAATCTTAAAAATTAAGTATCTTTTGTGAAATGGCTATAACGTGTATTTGTAGTATAGCACTTATGTGTCAAGGAGAAGGAGCTTGTGGCTGTCCATCCTAGCCCTTAGCCCCTGAGAGATCCTTGAGGTTGCCAGAACAGAGACCACCACTCCAGGTGACAGATCCAAACCACATGAACAGTCTCGGACCAGAATGGAGTTACACGATAGACAGTTCAATGCCTTTCATTGAGATTATACATTCCCTTCTCTGACCACGCACTCTCTTCTCTCACCATGTACAGTATCCCTGTTTCTCCTCATTTTCACACACCCACACTTGTAGCATACCAGCTGTATTAAGGGATCTGTGCAATAAGATCATGGTAACTTGCAAATATATACCACCTTACAGATAAACCTTAGCATTAAGAAAAATCCAAAGATAGCTAACAATGCTATAGTATTTTCTGAACCTTATTAGGAAACTTGGACTGGATACAACTAAGCTAGTGAGAGGGAGTATGCAATTAGCACTGTCTGGGCAAACCAGCAAGGACACTTTAGGTTACCATTTAGTGACTGCCTACTGTGTGTCCTAAGCTAGCACATATGGCCCTGATCATGTTCCTACAAGATAGACACTATTAATATTTCCTTTTTGCAAGAGGGGAAATTGTGGCATTAATGACCCAGTACTTTGTCCTAAGATCTGACAGGAAGTAAGAGATTGGAGGCAGAATACAAATCCAGCCTGTACTTTTGCTCCACACATTCTGCTGCCTTTCCAATCACTGTCAGCAAAATTGTCTCCATCTTCCTAAGATGCCTGAAGTTGGGATACATCCCTCTGGATTACAAACGATTCAGGTACACATGCTGAGACAGATTCAAGCTCAGAGTACCAAGACATACCTGATCAATTCGGGAAATGAGAAGAACAGTTAATACAACTTCATCACTATGAAAAATGACAAGTTACTTACATAACGATATTCAGTTTGACAGGAAAAGTTCCAGGAACAGAGCCAGGCCCTAGAAGTATTACATGAAAGGAATAAATGCATAATCTAACATTTAAATAAGAGTTAATGTTTGTTGAGCACACAGCAGGGGCCAGAAACTGCTCCAAACATTTCAATCTTTATCTACATTCATATAATTAGGAATCAAGTGGTACTAGGGAAACTGAGGCATTCAAAAGTGAACCAATCATCAGCAGAATCAGGATGTGAATCTGTGTATTGTCTCCTAGCCACCCCCAGCTTACTATTCTGAAGGGCCACCCTGCCCCAGAAAGGCAGCACAAGATGAAGGGCTACTCATCAGAGAAGGAATGGATATGAGCCGGGAAAGGAAAAGAAGTTATGCTTGGCTTGAGGCCGGAGAGATACTGAAGACATAAGCATATGGAAGGTGAGGGGCCAAGAGGAAGTGCCCGGGCAACAGTTCCGGGTTGAGGATGAGCAACAACAAGCTCCCTGCTAGCTCAGTAAGGAAATAGCACTCAGCACACTCCTGTAAGGGTCTCAAAGCTGAGCCTCACATCAGAATAAAAGGATGCTAAGAGGGAGGTTCAAGTCCTGACAGTGAGATAGAAGGGACATACCATACATGATTGTGTTGATTCTGGCTCCATTTTGCTCAGCTTCTTTTGAGGCAGGGTGAACTTGCCTGGAAGCTTTTTGTCTCCTAGGCCTGTCTAGTTCTTGACTGGTGTCACCTGAGCACTGTACCCATTCAGAACCTGCAGCAGGTTAAAGAATAAACTCGTCCTCTGTTTCCCATGTTCCTGATGCTGATGGCTCCCCAGAAGATTACATGATCAACACCCCAAATACTGCCTAACCACACTGGTGGTGTGTAGCAGGGTCCTTGCTGTTGTTCCCTTTGGGGGCGGGGGCCAAGTAGGAGTAGAGTCAAACCACACAGACTCTGGGAGAATGTCTAAACAACAAGCTCAGTTTATTCAGGAAGAGGCAAGCCTTATATACCCTTCACCACACCCTGGGGGGGGGGGAGGTCTGATGAATATGCATCTACTAGTGTGACATGGCTGCCTCTCATTGGTCCACGTCATCTCCAGATCATGTTTCAGCTGCTGTTGCTAAGACCATCAGGCAGGCCCAGGCTGGCTCTCAGAAAGTATCTTTTTTACTTGTTTGGGCCTTCTGGCCCTCAAGCCCCTTCCCTAAGGTTCCCAGCAGTGTCTGTGATGTCTTGTCCATTTGTTGTGTCTATACAGATGAAGGTCAGGATGGTCTGTTTTGTCTGTCTTTCTCCAGCCCACTTTTACAGTTGACATGGGTCTGGGGTCTGTGCTACAGACCTAGTCTGCTGACATTTAAGGCAGAGAGAGGAGAAAGTCTCACCCGACCACTATCAAGCCACTTTCTACAGGTGTGCTTTCTGTTAGAGCCACTCCAAGCCCTTCTCACCTCAAATACATAAACTCAAAGCCTCTCACATACCCTGGCTTCATGTGTTGAGTTCACCAGTAGGCCAAGCAGGACACTTGGCAGCCTGGCCTTCCCTGAGCAATACATGCCCTCGCTACATGTGATCTACATGGTCTGTAGCAACACAGATGTCTTGAGAAGCCCACACTACTTACAGAAGGTATCAATGTGGAATTAGCCAGCTTAATCCCACCCCCAACCCCAATTCAATGGGCAAGTACCGAAAGGATTCATTGTCTATTGAGGTTTGTCATTTACAGCCTTCCTGGGAGGAGAAACAAAGTGTTTTCCTAGAAGTTAAAATTTAATTCATTTTCATGGTGTTCTGTGAATTCACCATGGACACACAGGGCATGCAATGAATAGACTGTACACATGCAAGGATGCTGGCTGAGGAGGAGCCACTGAGGTACTGAGGTGGCCCAAACTTCATCAATTTGTACTTCGATGGCCATTTACTTTTGTAAGGAAGGGGACCTTTTCCTAACGCACTCAAAAAAGCAAAGGGTGCCTTGGACCTAAAACATCATGCTGCCCCCCCCCCCCCCCGGGCCTCATGCTTGCAGCTTGCTCCTTCATGGAGGTCCCTGTGTGTAGCAGCAGCCCTGATTTCTTGTTGGTCAATACTCCTGCTGTAATAATGGCTTCTCTGGAAATTTGTTTAGTTCCATACTTCTATCTTCTTGGTAGCAGCTTGCATTTGCTCACTGGCAGTCTCACATGTTGCTGGATTTCTAGTCACTGGGCTATCGGTAAAGTTACCAAACAACAAATAGCGCTGTTTTTTTCCTCCACCAGAGATGTTTCCGTACAAATTCAGCTCAATATTTTCTCTTTTTCCCCCCTCTTTTCTTTTTTTTGGGGGGAGATGGGGTGGGGTGGGAAGACGGGATCTCTCTATCATATAGGTCTGGCTGTCCTGGAGCTCATTATGTAGATCAGACTAACCTTGAAGTCATAGAGATCCACCTGCCTCTGCCTCCTGGGTACTGAGATTAAAGGCGTGAGCCATTGTACCTAGCCAGCTCAATGCTTTGCATGGTGGGATTTACTGCATCACACTGAAGTTTTAAATCCCTAAGCATTTAAGTTGTTACACTACCTTTTACAGTTATACCCCACTGATTGCAAGGTCTGACTTTAACAAAATGTATTCTCCCTATCCTAAATTTCATCCAACTAAATGTCTTCTGAACATCATCCAGTGTAATGTTTCCATATACAAGAGGTTTTCATATATGAGGCTGGACTGTCCTCAAGAATGGCAACCAGTCCAATCTGCCTAGCACTTGGCTTTCGGTGCTAAGCTGGAAAGTCCTGGGAAACTTAGGAGGGAGTGTCACCCCTCATGACATCATACACAGCTGGTACAGAGCAGTGAAGTAAAGTGCAAAGGAGGAGGCCAAATCTTAATTCCCAAAAATTCAAAGAAGAAATGAGTTAGTTTTTTTCTGGACTCTCTGGTATTTGCATTAGTTGCTCCTCTTTCTCTTCCTTTTCTGTTCTCTTCTGTCCCTCCTTCTCTTCTCCCCCTTCCTTCTCTTCCTATTCCTTGTAAGAGTTTAATAAAAACAAAACAAGTGTTTCTCTGGTGGGAGCCACCTATTAATAGGTTCAACTTATTAATTCTAAACAGATGCAAACTAGAGTTTTCTCATCTCTGCTTTTCCGCTGACAGATCTTTGCACTTAACCTGATGAGCTAATATAAGGCATTCTTTATCATCGTCATTTTCGTTTAAGTAGCAAAAAGGAAAGGAGGGAAGAGAGGGACAAGGGTTTAACAGACACCGGGGTGGCACAGGTTCCCCTCTACACAAGAAATAGAATGGTCTGATCTAGTGCACTACAAAGCTGATGGGTTGATACTTCAAAACCCATCTGCATCAAGCTTACACTTTAATTATAAGGAGTCTGAAGTCTAGATTTTAAAATATACCACATGCATAAATGATAAACATAATGGTACCTAAATAATCAATCTTATCTATAGACAACCAAACCCAAACATTATCAACACTAAAATCCCCAAACTTGGAACTTTGACACATTTACCTGTGAATGTCAGTGAACACAGGTGTCAGATACTCACTTTCATTTTGAAATACTGGTAATACTTAGAGTTCATGGAAGGTTTCCCATGAGCTACTGTTGGGAACAAAGGGTCATATGGGCCAGTTTATGTTTAGATAACACAGTGCTATTATGGATATCCAGCAGAAGTCAGCTAAAACATGGCTGACACTGGACATCCAGGAGAGCTATAAGTCAATACAAAATGGCTGACACTGGCTGTCCAGGGAACCCCCAAGTAAACAGTGATGTAATCTGCTATGTATTTTTGGCAGTGAGCTACTTTTATGTGATTCTAATGTAGCCTTGAGGTCAGAGGCCCAAGCCTTAGCGTTTGCCAGCCCGCCCCTGGCATGTCTGTGTCTGTGGGCCTATATGCCTACCTTTGAGCAGCCTGCATGCCTGCGCCTTCCTGCGTGCACTTCATGGTGCTGGCTTGAGCCAGGGTTCTTGCCGGCAGCTGCCTGCCTAGCAGACTGTGTATTGGTAAATAAAGTATGTTTTATCTGCCCATGATTCCCTGAAATCTCTTTAACTTCCCAGGCCCCTGGGATCTTCCCTCTTCTTTCCTGGCTTTGGGCAATGGACCTCACAGACACTTTCTTTTGTCATGTTTCCCAGGAATCCAAAATTTAATTACTTCAGGGTTATCTAAAATCATTGTTCTTACACATGAAGGCTCCAATATCCTGGGTCCCATCACTATGACACTGTCTCTCACATGGCTGCCACACTAATGGTATGGAGAATACTGCAGACTGACAGCCATAAATAGAGTCCATCACAAGAAAAATGATCACGAGTTTGAAGACAGCCTGTGCTATATGAGAAAGCCCTGCCTTAAATGAAAAACAAAACAAACAAAAAACAAAAAAACTAAGCGCGCGGGGGTGGGGGAAGACGTAAGGCGATTTGAACCCTCATTGTAGTTTGGAGTGGCTATAGCCTAGAGGTTTGGGATAGGCAAGGGTCATCATCTCAGAGAAGCCATAGGTAAGAGAGAGCTGGGCTCCCTCTGGGCAGCAAGTAGAGGATCAATGGCAGCTTTCAGGTGGGAACAGAACATCCAGATCTACATTGCTGGACAACCCGATGCTCTGTCGAGTCCCCCTTCCCTGACACTTTGTGGCTGGTGTCACAGGCATATCACACAGGAAGCAAAGTCAAGGTGTTAATACTTGCGCAAAGACCTTACATCTCTGCCTCACTATCGCCCACGCCCTCCGCTGTCTGCACAGAAGATGAGGAAAAGGGTTGCTGGACCACCACTTAGTAAGGGTGATGACCGCAGGGTGTCTGAAAGATGACGCAGACAAAGCAGAAATAGTAAGGGCTGGTGAGATGGATTATAACCGTAGAGGCGTTCTGCCTCTAAACTCGAGGACCTGAGTGCAATTCCCAGGCCTTACACGGCAGAAGGCAAGAATGGACTCCCAGGACTCACCCTCTCATTTCCACACTAGCATACTAAAAAAAAACAAATGTAATAAAAAAGAATAGAATAGGATATCTACCCAAAGCTGGGCGGTGATGGCGCACGCCTTTAATCCCAGCACACGGGAGGCAGCAGAGGCAGGCGGATCTGAGTTTTGAGGCCAGCCTGGGCTACAGAGTTCCAGTTATAGAGAAACCCTGACTCGAAAAACCAAAAAAAAAAAAAAGGACTCCAGCGAGCTTTGTTGATGCCATACTTCCCGTGCGGCCAGCTGCTCTCTCCCAGAAGGCAGCTCCTTATCTCCTCCGTCTCAGCATTTCCTGCCCAGCCCACGCAAGGCAGTGAGGGAAAGGTCCCATGACCTCACCGGCCGCGCCGCGCCGCTCCACCGGCCTCCCGCCAGCAGGGGACGCTAGGCGGTGCCGCCCACCGGAAAAGACCCGGATGGGCGGGGTTCCTGCCGCTGCGCGCGCAGCCGCCTCACTCCGCCTGTGCTCTGCGAAGGAGAAGGCCGTGCTTGCGTTCGCTCCTCCGCCATGGCTCGCGGCCCGAAGAAACACCTGAAGCGCGTGGCTGCCCCGCGCCACTGGATGCTGGACAAGCTGACCGGCGTGTTCGCGCCCCGGCCGTCCGCCGGCCCGCACCGCCTGCGCGAGTGCCTGCCGCTGAGCATCTTCCTGAGGAACAGACTCAAGTACGCCCTCACGGGCGACGAGGTGAAGAAGATCTGCATGCAGCGCCTCATCAAGGTCGACGGCAAGGTCAGAACCGATGTGGCCTACCCAGCCGGCTTCATGGATGTCATCAGCATCGACAAGAGCGGGGAGAACTTCCGCCTGGTCTACGACACCAAGGGCCGCTTCGCCGTGCACCGCATCACGCCCGAGGAGGCCAAGTACAAGCTGTGCAAGGTGCGCAAGGTCTTCGTGGGCACCAAGGGCATCCCGCACCTCGTGACGCACGACGCGCGCACCATCCGCTACCCCGACCCGCTCATCAAGGTCAACGACACCGTGCAGATCTCGCTGGACACCGGCAAGATCACCGACGCCATCAAGTTCGATACCGGCAACCTGTGTATGGTGACCGGAGGCGCCAACCTGGGGCGCATCGGCATCATCACCAACCGGGAGCGCCACCCCGGCTCGTTCGACGTGGTCCACGTGAAGGATGCCAACGGCAACGGCTTCGCCACCCGCCTCTCCAACATCTTCGTGATCGGCAAGGGCAACAAGCCGTGGATCTCTCTTCCCCGAGGAAAAGGAATCCGCCTCACCATCGCCGAAGAGAGAGACAAGAGGCTGGCGGCCAAGCAGAGCGGGTGAAGTGGACTCCGAGGGACATCGGGGCGGTGGGAGACGTTTATATTGGTTTTTACTTCAAGTTTTAAACAGCATGTTGAATTAAAAGGGAAGCATACTTCATTCTGGTGTCGGGTGTTTTTTTCCTCGCCACACTTCCTCGTCATGGGGGAACCACCTGGAGGTGTGGTCACCTTACTTTGAAAAAGGGATGGGTGGGTACATGCAGGGTTTGGTTAGCGTTGCTGACAACTAATGTTATTTCATTGTTCCGTTAATATTCCAGGGTTGGGATTTAATGCCTAGAGGCCGATAAAATCAGTAGAAACCTTAGACTTTTTTAGGTAAGCCTCTTTAACACCAATCATCTCCCCCCCCACCCCCAAAGCATCTGGAAATAGAGAAACCCAAAAGTTATGAGGTCTAAAAATGGCATTGTTCAGCCAGGACTACACACAGAGAAATCCTGTCTCAGAAAACAAACCAAAAAGAAAAAACAAGCGGGGTAGGGGGTGGGATGGGGTGGGGATTAAAGGGCCTGTTATTCTAACCCCCGGGGAAGTAATTTAGAGAATATGCTGAAATGTCACTCCCTAACTTAGGAACCTGTAGCCAACTGTATATGACATGAGCATTTAGTCAAGCTTTCTGTTGGCCAGGGTATTTACAACACAAAGTATAGCTATAATTTTCTTTTTCAGAAAACCCCAAGTTTATAGAAGTGGCAGATCCAAAACAAAAAAAAAAACACCACTAAAGCAAGGCTTGCAAAGAAACTAATTATAAGAGAGATCAGTCATCTTCATAACAGCAGCTTATAGGTAAAATAATTTATTTCTTAGCACTTTAATGCCAGTGAGCCAGAAAAAGAAATAGTTTTACAATTTTGCCCCTTTGCTGGGCTCAAACAAGATTAACAGGACAGTTCTGCTGATAATGATTAGAGAAAGAATACTTGAATTTCAGATGTTTGTGAACTCCCAATTAAAGGAAACTAATTTTTTTTCCATTTTAGAAAATATTTATGATACTATACACATCCAAAGATGAGACTTTTTTACAGATTTGTGTGTGGGCAGAAGCCCACAGTGGCCGGAGGTTGGAAAATGCCTCAAGATGGGTTATAAGCAGTTGTGAGCTACCAGATCTGAGTGCTGAAAGCAAACTTCTGCAAAGAGCAGTGTTTCTCTTAACCACTGGGCCATCTCTAGCACCAAAGACAAGGATTTTCTTTACAAAAGATGGCTTTTGCTTTTTAGTTCTAAAATTGGAGCTAAATTCCTTTGAATAAACTGGCATCTGATTAGTTTGCTAGTGTTAAAACTAAGGTCATGGTTAAATATTTCTTTTTCTTGATGAAGATACACTGATCAGCTTTGGTGTGAGGAGATGAGGTCTGGGTTTTGGGCAACTTGATGGGAGAGTGCTTACATTAGCAGACACAATGTAGTTGGGTGGTTTTGTTTTTTGTTTGTTTGTTTTTTAAATATATGTGAATGTTTGCCTGCATGTATGCCTGGTGTCCTGGAAGACCAAAAGACAGTTCCTGGAACTGGAGCTACAGATGGTTGCTAGGAAATGAACCTGGGTCCTCAGCAAAAACCACAAGTGTTTTTTTTTTTTGTTTGTTTGTTTGTTTGTCTTTTTTTTTGAGAGAGGGTTTCTCTGTGTAGCTTTGCGCCTTTCCTGGAACTCGCTTTGGAGACCAGGCTGGCCTCAAACTCACAGAGATCCGCCTGGCTCTGCCTCCCGAGTGCTGGGATTAAAGGTGTGCACCACCACCGCCTGGCTTACAAGTGCTCTTAAATACCGAACAATTTCTCCAGTTCTGGATTTCAATTATTTACTAGGGGGAAGCTTGGGTCAACTCTCACAAGTGGAGATCAGAGGAAAACGTGTGAGTCCTGTGTCCACCGAGTGGGGGTCCTGGGGATCGAGCTCAAGTCATCAGTCTGGCCGAAGTTGCCTTTATCTGCTGAGCCATCTTGCCAGCCCCATCCTAGATCACTTCAATTGCTAGCACCATGGAAAATAATCTCTAGAGGCAGACAGACCTGGGTTTAAATACTGGCTGCTTCCGCCTAGGTATGAGCTGCCGGTTGTAGCAAGAGTGGGAACACAGCACAAAACAGGCATACATGTGCGTGTGCACACGGTTAGCACTGTATTCTAACAGTCACTACAAATGATTGTAGTGATACATAGACTTTTTTCTAAATAGTAGCATAGAAAAGCCTTGTTCAGACACGCTATTCTTTGTTCCATAGAACTTAACCTATTATTTTTTAGACAGTCTCCCTAGCCCTGGAAGGTTTTTAATTCTCCGTGTAGCCAAATATAGCCTTGAAATGATTCTCTTGTCTCCTTGGTGCTTGGGATTATGGACTTATTTCCACCAGGCTAGGTTTGTGTGGTGCTGAGCATTGAATCCAGGGCTTCCTGAACACTAAACAAGCACTTTACCAATATAACTACATCTCTAGCTCATAAACGACATTTTAGAATTTACAGTTAGGGACTGGAGATGTAGCTCAATTTCTTAAGAGTGCTTGCCTAGCACATGCAAGATACTAGGTTCAATTCCCAGCACTGAGGGGAAAAAAATCAGGCCTAGAATGGTAACATTCGCCTCCGAATGATCATTTTATAAACGGCTGCTGGAGACCACAGGTGGGAGAGATTCGTCTGGACCGCGGGGCCGGCGGGACCAGAGAAACTTCCTGCTACAAAAATGTACTTAAAGTTCTTGTAAATGTACTTAATTCAACTGTAGGAAAGGTCATTCTTATGGGCTATCGGGGATTAGAATCCTAAAGGATTGATAGCAGGCAGTCCCAAACTGGATTGGCAGGACTGGAGGTAAACAGGGCGCTGCCCTGTCTGGCCTGGAACATGACCTTTCAAGCTTCATTTAAATCAGAGAAAAAATAAAATAGCACCCAAACCTGGGTCCCAAGGGTATCTTTACTCAAATAACACATACAGTGCTGGACTCCGAATGGTTTGGAGATCAGGTCTTGCTGTGTGGACCAGCGTGGCCTCTAACTCGGAGATCCCCCTGCCTCTGCCTCCCGAGCGCTAAGGACAAAGGCGTGTAGTACGGGCCCGGTGTTTTCTAACTAAAAACTTTAGAAAGTACACGAACCAGGACACTGGGAATCACAGCCTTTTTTCCCCCCTCTTATGTATGCATGTGCGTGCGGTTTTTTTGTTTGTTTGTTTGTTTGTTTGGTTTTGGTTTTGGTTTATTTTTTGTTTTTGCGCAAACACCAGCATCCTAGTGCGCATGCCTGTGGAAGCCTGAGGCATCAGCTCTTCATGGAGGCAGGGCCTCTCAATCAAACCCGGAGCTCGCTGATCTGGCTAGTCTTTCCAGTCAGCCTGCTCTGAGGATCAGGTATCAGCCTCCCATGGCTGGAATTACAGGCCAACGCCCAGCGCCCAGCAGGCCCTGGGGATCTGAAGTCCTGTCCTAACACGTTCATGGCAAGCACTTCCTTCCATCACTCAGCCGCCGCCTGGGCCAGGCACAGGTGCGTTTTTTTTTAATGCTTCCCCCAGACCTAGGACTTTAGAATGTCGAGTCAGGATGGTTGCAGGGACATTGGAGATGAATAACAGTTACCTTCCAGAATTGTTAAGTGCCTGGCCTCGCCTGTGTCCTACCATCTGCCGGGAACCCACGCTCGGGCAGCTGTTCTCTTGGTGAGTGGGACTAAGAAGCTTCGTGAATGCTCACGACTCAACTGCACCGTGTTCCTGAACATATTAATTATGGGGTGGAACACTGGATGGTTAACCAAGCCCTTTATTTGAGCACGTCTGCACCCCCAGTATCATATCCACACCGGTTTGTCTCTGCTGACCCCATTTGGTAGTCCAGTCAGTGGCATGCATGAAACCCTAAAGAAGCCTTTGAAGCCAAGCGCTTCCAGCATAACTATCATTGTAAAACAAACAACAATTCATTCCCGAGGCGCTTAGAGCATTTTTGTAATATCTAGTGAAAAAAGGGGGGGGGTGCCTTGCTGGTAAATTCAGGGGGAGAGTAATGGACTCTGAGAACCAAACGCTGCAGGCCCAGCATGCTGTGCTTTAAACATACGGCTTTTCTTATGAGATGAGATGGGAGGAAAACATGTAATTCGAATCTCAAAATAGCCTAAACCAAGCACCAGGCAATGTGTGAGATAGGAATCTCTATTTATTTATAAGCCCAATTACTAAGGCATATTGCTATAGCATCTTTTATATGAAGTGTGACAATAAAGAAATGAGATCAGTCTTTTGTTGTTTGGTTCATAAACTGGCACTGATGGAATTTTCAAAGTAAGAGTTTCTAAACAATATTAAGGAATTCAAAATGAGTGGAACAGTTTATAGCTAAGACCATTGCGGTGTAGCTCTAATTTCTGTACCGAAACCAGTCATGGCACTTGATTTCCACAGCTCACATATAATGTTAATTTGATAATAAACGCAAATGCTGAAGGAGATATGCTCCCCTAACACTTTCCTAGTTCAGTGTTAGGACATTTGCGTGGCATGCTCAATGTCTGTAATATTCTTGTTACAATAAGAAAGTCCTTCAGATATAAATGTGTATGTTTTCTGACTGCATTGGGGGCGGGGGAATGCCATCCTTTGAGACTAGGATTAAACTGTGGCTGGTGAGTATGCTCAGTGATGACTTATAGTCTTCCATTGAGATCTGTTCCCAGCACCCATGTAGGGCTGGCATAACTGCCGCTAGTTCCAGTTCCAGGGGATCTGAAGTCCTCTCTGGCCTCTGACGGAACTCACACATAGACATGAATAAGAAGTGTAATATTAGACCAGCTGATGTAAGATGAATGGTCTAAGATCTCCTCTGTCCTTATTTCTTCTTTCTCTCCTCTCTCCTCCCTCTCTTTTTCTCTTCCTGACTTCTTCCTCGCTTTCATTCTTTTTTTGGTACTGAGGGTTGGACATAGGATGTCACCATGCTGGACAACCATTCTACCAATGAGCTATATCCCCAGCCTACCTTTACACTTAAAAAAAGTTGACAGTTGCCTAAGTGTGTGTGTGTGTGTGTGTATATGTGTATGTGTGGTGTGTGTGTGTGTGTGTGTGTGTCTGTCTGTGTCTCTGTGTGTGTGTCTGTCTGTCTGTCTGTGTCTGTGTCTCTGTGTGTGTGTCTGTCTGTCTGTCTATGTCTCTGTGTGTATGTGTGTGTGTGTGTCTGTCTGTCTGTGTTTGTGTCTCTCTGTGTGTGTGTGTGTCTGTCTGTCTGTCTGTGTCTGTGTCTCTGTGTGTGTGTGTCTGTCTGTCTGTCTGTGTGTGTGTGTGTACCATATTCAGACTTGAGTGTGTGTGTGTGTGTGTGTGTGTGTGTGTGTGTGTACCATATTCAGACTCCAGTCCCTTCTCTCCCCAGCTCTTTTTTGTACTTTGTATTTTGAGACAGATTTTTAATAGGTTGCTCAGGATGGCCTTGAATTCACTCTGTAGCCCAGGCTGGTCTTGAATTTTTGATCCTCCTGCCTCAGCCTCCTGAGACACTGGGACTACAAGCCTGTGCCACCAGGCCAAGCTTGAGAAGTCTAGGTAGACAGGGCAGCAACAGGCCAAAGAACAATTCTAACTGTGTGTAGGTAGATGAAGCAATGAGTTTATGGGGTGACTTACTGAGGAGGATGGGTAGAATCTCAGGAGCACAGCCACCTAATGGGCAGCTACACCAGCAGAGTGTCTCCTTTGTGTAGCAACTGTCAGTGCTTGCACATCCCAGGAAGGAGCTCGGGTGCTCAGTGTTGTCCTCCCTTCCTTCTGGGAGGGAGTGTCAATGAGCCCAGTCTAGCCAGAATCTCATTAAGGTAGACAGAGTGCTGCAACACAACTCCAGCCTTGGCTCAAAGGAACTGTGCATCCCAGGAGGTGAGCCAGAGCGTGGCTCATGGTGTCAGTACTCCAGACACAGCTCCAAACTAACCATTCTCACTGTCCTACCGGTGTCGCTATGAGAATGTGACCTGGCTTTCAAAGAACTGGCTTGTATTCTTTTTTAATAAGGTGTCTCCCTGCCTGCCCACATCACACATCTGCTTTATTCTCATTTCTTTCCCTCAATATCTTGGTTATTTCACTTTTCTCCTTAATTCTTCCTATCACCTTTTTCCTTCTCTCTCTCTCTCTCTCTTTCTCTCTCTCTCTTTTTTTTTTTTTTTTTTTTTTTTTTTTGAGACAGGGTTTCTCTACGTAGCTTTGTGCCTTTCCTGGAGCTCACTTGGTAGCCTAGGCTGGCCTCGAACTCACAGAGATCCACCTGGCTCTGCCTCCCGAGTGCTGGGATTAAAGGCGTTTGCCACCACCTCCCGGCTTCCTTCTCTTTTAGTATGCTATATGCCATTCTTGGTTAGGGAAAAATATAATTAAATGTATGCATGAACACACACACACACACACACACACACACACACACACTTAAGGAATGATAAAATGAGTTAACAATGGAAGTCGCCTGGATGGATTAAAAGGACCCAGTCAGTATCTGTCTTAGGGTTTCTGTTGCTGTGAAGAGACACACTGACCACAGCAACTCTTATAAAGGAAAACATTTAATTGGGTGGCTTACAGTTTCAGAGGTTTAGTCCATTATTATCATGGTGCATCATGGGTGTGCAGATAGACATGGTGCTGGAAAAGTAGTCAAGTGTCCTACATCTTGGCTTTCAGGCAACAGGAAGTAGTTCATTGTCACACTAAGGGAAACTTCAGCAAAAGAGACCTCAGAGTTTACCCCCACAGTGGCACACTTCTTCCAACAAGGCTACACCTACTTCAACAAGGCCACACCTCCTAATAGTGCAATTCCCTTTGGGGGTCATTTTCTTTCAAACCACTACAGTGTCATCAGTCATTAGTCAAAGTGAGACACCGCTTGGCACCCACTAGGATGACTGGAACAGATAAATGAATGAATGAATAAATGACAGGGAGTTCTGATGAAGATGGGAAAGAGTGAACTTTATATATTGGGATATGACAACTGGTATAGCCTTCTTGAAAGAATTTGGGGGTAGAAGAAGACCTCAGTCTTCAGCTCAGCATCTCTTCGGTATTTGGGCATCCTTTTATTATTATTATTATTATTATTATTATTATTATTATTAAGAGATTTTCTATTCATTTAACATACCAACCACAAATTCCCCTGTTCTCCCTCCTCCCGCCCTCCATTCTTCTCCCCCAACCCACCCCCTCTTCCCACCTCCTCCAAGGCAAGTTCTCCCATGTCAGTTAAGGCAGATCCAAGCCCCTCCTCCCTGCATCAAGGCTGTGCAGAGTATCTCACCATAGGCACTAGGCTCCAAAAAGCTGGCGCATGCACTAGGGATGGATCCGATTCCACTGCCTGGAGGCCCCCTAAACAGTTCAAGCTAAACAACTGTCTCACCTATCCAGAGGGCCTAGTCCAATACCATGGGGGCTCCTCAGCTATTGGTTCACAGTTCATGCATTTCTATTAGTTTGGCCTGGTTGTCTCTGTACTTTTTCCCATCATGGTCTCAATGTCCCTTGCTCATAGAATCCCTCCTCTCTCTCATCAATTGGACTCCTGGAGCTTGGCCTGACACCTGGCTGTGGATCTCTGCATCCGCTTCCATCAGTCACTGGATGAGGGCTCTATGATGACAGGGTATTCAGCCATCTGATCACCGGAGTAGGCCAGTTCAGGCACCCTCTCAACTATTGCCAGCATCTCCTAGGTATTTGGGCGTCCTTATAATAAAGAAAAAAATAAGACCATATGGAATGAATAGAGCAGTATTATCCAAGTGTCCATGTTCTGAACACAAATAATTACTATTAGCCCCCCCAAAAATGCAAGTATTAATAGTACTTTGTACAGACCTCAAAAATACTAAACTACATTAAAGAAACCTGACAGCAGATCAAACCCTTTCTTAATCGGTTTATGTGAAGCATCTAGAAAGAGCAAATTCACAAAGACAGAAGCAGGTGCTAGTTGCCCGGGATGGGGCTAGGTAAGAGCTGAGTATTCCTGCGGAGAGGGATTGCTATGGGGTGCTGGGGTGTTCTGAGACTGCAGTTGAAGATGTGTTACATTCGTTTATGCTGTGGAACATTTGTTTAATGATTCAAAGATGTGTTTCTTTTATGTTGCATTTGTTTAACTCTGTGAAGCAGTGTTACTTTGCCTGTCTGAAACACCTGGTGGTCTAATAAAGACCTGAACAGCGAATAGCTAGGCAGGAGAAAGGATAGGTGGGGCTGCCAGGCAGAGAGAATATATAGAAGGAGAAATCTAGGCTCGGGGGAAGAAGAGAAGAGGACCACGAGCAAGGAAAGGAAAAGGAGAGGAGGACGCCAGGGGCCAGCAACCCAGCCACACAACCAGCCATGGAGTAAGAAGGAAAGAAAGGTAATAGAATATAAAGGTAAAAGCCCCGACGCAAAAGGCAGATGGGATAGTTTAAGTTAAGAAAAGCTGGCTAGAAACAAGCCAGGCTAAGGCCAGGCATTCATACGTAAGAATAAGTCTCTGTGTATTTATTTGGGAGCTGGGTGGTGGGCCCCCAAAGAGTAAAACAAAAAAACAAAATCAAAAAACACAACTATAGCATTTCCACCGCTCTATGGATCCATTAACAACATTACATTGTATATTTAAAGCAAATGGATTTTACAAACTAAATTATACTTCATCAGAGCTTTAAAAATACTCTATTAGTCTCACTTTATATGAGAGTGGTAAATACTAGGACCTGTTCACCAGTTTCCATTGTAAAATTAGAGAAATATTTTCATGCAAAAAAATCAGACAGCCTGGAACAAAACTAGGTTATTAAAACGCCCAGGCTGATTCATAGCAGGTTGGCTGTTCAAGTTTCGCTCTCTTGGCATTTGTAGAGAAAACTGACTGTTCATGCAGTATACTCATCAAACTCAAGTGTTTGTTATTTACTGCATGCTTTTTATATATTAATAGGTATGTCAAGAGTAACTTGTTTTACATGTTTTCCTTCTAAAGCAAGCACTGCTTGTAACTTACCTAACCTGCCTTGTTAAGGTTAACAGTGGCCTTATAGCCTTGGTTGACAGGTCAAACTGGATGGCAGTGGTCTACCTCATGTCTATATACTACCTCTGTGTAAACTTACAGCATGGGAGCCATGCCTCCAGTAATCTGTTTGCAACTAACATACAGTTATTCTGAGGAGAACCAGTGCTGGGCCCTGCATGTGTTAAGTCCTGTGGCTACTGTAACAAATTAGCACGAACATGATGGCTTAAAGCCACCCCAGTTTGTTTTCCCTCATTTCAGAGGTGAGCTGTTAACAGGGCCTGCTCCCTCCGAAGGTCTAGGCAAAAGTCACTCCTGCCCCTTCCAGCTCCTGGTGACAACAGCACATTCCTTCTCTCCCTCTGCCTGCAGCTGTCACTCCAGCCTCTGTCCCCCTCTGCACTGACTGCATCTGTCTTCCGAGGTTATGACAGTCCTGAGGAGCAGTAGGAATACAGTGGGTAATCCAGGGCAGTATTCTCTCATGACCCATAGGCTTAAACATCTGCAAAGATTCTTTTTCTAAATAAAGGCACATTCATAGGTCTTTAGATTTGGATGTGGATGGATACTCGGGGAGCTGCCACTTAATCCACCACACTATGTAAACAAAATCTATTTTAAAAATATCAAAAAGCAAGTCATCATTCTAGAGGATGGCTCAGAGGTACCGTTTCTGCTTAGCCTTTGTGGGTTTAGTCCCCAGCACCAAAATAAAAACAAATTAAGTGGACAAATCAGTGTTTCTGCCGTGCTGATTTATCTCTGACTGGGAAATAGCTTTCTTTTTAAAGCCCAAGTCTTCAGCCTGAATTATGGAGGAGTGTTTTGTAATGGATTTGAGTATGGCCCATTGAGAAAATAGGAAGCCACCTTTTCCATGACTGAAATAAATAGCATTCACTGAGGCATGAGCTGGCTGCATTTCCTCCTGTACCTTCTGATTTTCCCATCGCTCTTTGTGACTGATGGCAGTTATTTTCCAGGACTCCCGTTTCTCTCCAGTGGTGTTTTTCCAAAGGAGGTGTGTTTGCATACACCTCAGGCTGGAATAAAGTATGGCAATGAACTGTGACAGTCTTTCTTTATCACAGCCTTCAGTACCGAAGCATTATCATCTCTGTCACCTGTGCGTGCAGCAGTGCATCTGGGGGAAAGATGGAAGGGCCACACACAGCTGGCTCTGAGTCACTGCAGAGTGTGGAAAAACAGCCCTGCTGCTTTGATGGGTTAGAATAAATGACAAAGTAATGTATTTGCAAATGTTTCAAAAACGAGAACAAATGGAAAGGATCTATAGCCTTAGAAACCTAAGACCTCACAGCAGCCCAGTCTGACTGCCTGTCTGTGACACAAGAACCTGACCTGTGCTGGACACACCAGCTACCCCTTTCATGTCGTTTGAAGAATCATATCAATTTGAAGACTAATAAACAAAACATTTTGATTTGCAGAGATCTGAGGGCCCCTCATTAACCCCAATGCAACCCTTTTCACACACGGTCAATGCTCGACACAGAAGGGAACCTTTCTGGCACACATGATTTCCAAGCAAACTAAGGATAGAGTGGGTTTGTTTGTTTGTTTGTTTGTTTTTTAGCACTTCTACATTTGTTTTCAAAGATAAACATGTTACTTCTGGATTTACATGATTCCAGTGTTGCATTGAGTACTCAGGTGGAAGATGTCCATGAACCTAGGAATTATCATCAACTTAAAACCTGCAGTTGTTACTGGTTTTGTTTTCTTACAAAAAAAGCATTTTAAAATTAAGGCTTATTAATTATTTTTAAAGTTTATGGTATGCATAGCATGAAGCCCAACTTCAACTTCAGCACTGAGAAAAAGAAAAAAAAAATATGTTAATGTTTTCTTGGGACTAACGTGTTACACTAGACTGCTAGCAAATATTGGGGTAGAATATGACTAAAAAGGGGGTATTAAGGTAAGAAAATATTAAGAAAAAGTTCTGATATATGCAAGAGGTATTTTTAAAGTAGAATTTTCATTCTTAATTCATATTCAATAAATGAAGAACTTAGCTCATGATTGACAAATGAGGAGAAATATTATTCTTTTAATAGAAAAAAAAATGAAATGAAAGGATGTAAAAGCTTTAGAACATGAAAGCCTATAGAAATATTGTCTTGAAGACCTTCCTCACTCACTGTAGAAGGCCATTCATTTGTCCGTATGTGGCTTAGACTGTGAGTGCTCGTTATCAGGAGAAACAAGCTACAGCCCAAAGATCGAATCTGACTTGCTACTTGTTTTTATAGTAACATTTTTATCAGGATGAAAAAAAAAAGATTGTAAATTCCTAGGAACATGGGAGACCTCACTAACTTTACTGTCTCAGAACTCAACTGTCTGGCTGTGATGGTTTATCTCTGAATCCCCCACCTCATGTTTTGAGCACTTAGGCTCCCAGCTTAGGGCACTGCTTTGGCTGAGTCTTGAGGAATTGGGCCCTGGCTGTCACCAGAGACCCCTCTAAAGACTGTGCCTGGTAATTGCAGCTGCATTTTCCATTTCCTGTTTACTGACATGTAAAGAAGCCATGCCCACAGGCCCCGCTGCTGGACTCACTGGCTTGCTTTGCTTTCCACAGGCCCATGTGATGGCTCAGGAAATAAAGGCTCTTGAGGCCAAACCTGACAACCAGAGATCAACCCCCCGGGCCCACATAGTGGAAGGAAAGAACCTATTTCCCAGAATTGTCCTCTGGCTTCCACATGACACTGGGGCATGTGTGAATGTAATGTGAATGCGTGTTTGCACATACATACAAATATGTAAATAAACAAAAATATAGTAAAACCTTAACATTGCTTTCCTCAGCATTTGTCAGAACAACTTCAAAAGCTACCTAACATACCAGGTCTCATTACACCTGCTCTGGAAATATCTTAGAATGAATGTCCTATAATTCTCATGCTTGTAAGTCACAACTAGACTTTGTAGAACAAGGAGAGTCTCATTATTCAGTCACTCCAGCTGATGATTTAACTGACTCCCCTAACACAGGAACACTGCAGCCTCTATTCCTGTCTGATACTGAGGCCTCTAGTAGGAGCCAAGAGTATAGCTTAGTTGATAGAGGGCTTGCTGGCCAGCATAGCGTGAACCCAAGTGGATGTGAAATGGTATCTGTGCCGGTATCACAACCTCATGAGCTAGAAGTGGGAGAGTCAGAAATTCAAGGTCATCCGTGGCTACAGAGTGAATCTGAGGCCAGCCTAGGCTACATGAGATCTGTATCAGAAAAATAGCAACAAAAGGAAAACAAAAAACCTGTGGTATGATTCATTAATTTGCCATCAAATCTAGATCAACCCTCCCTCATCTTACATGAGCATGAATGGGTGTTCGGGATCCTTTTATATAAACCTGAGTATCTGTTACAGATCCCTGGGGTCTAACTCCTATTTTTAAAGCCAAGAGGTAATCAGGGAAAGAGTTAACTATCACTAGTGAAGCCAGGCCTGCACTCCCCAGCTGCAAATAATCAGGCTTGGCAGATTCCCTCCAGGAAACTCCTGCCGCTTTACTAGGATGGATGGGAAACAGGATTTTGACTTTTTGATAGGTGAGACTGTAAATCTACCATCAAGACTGCAGAGGACCAGCTGGGCTTATGTACACAAGCTGCATCTTTAATTACAGACCCCACAAGATGTTGAGCTCAGGAATGCCCCATTGTGTTCCAAGCGGGAAGGGGGGAGAGGGGGAGTCCATGGGATAATGACCAAAGATTCCATCTTTTAAAAGACACAAGAGAAGGGCAGGAGAAGCCATGCAGAGAAAGGCCATGAGTAACCCAGTAAGTCAATCTGGAAATATTTGCATATGTACTGTTCTTTCTCATCATGAGTCACAATTTTGTGACTTTCTCTGAATTTTATGTCTAATTTAAAATTTATCTTTGGCATAAAAAATGAATAATCTACCCAGGCATAATGGTGCACACTTTTAATCGCAGCACTATAGTGAGTTCCAGGCCAGCCAGGGGCACCTAGTGAGACCTTGTATAAAATAAAAAATTAAAATTAAAAAATAAAGAGAAAAAAAGAAGAAAATCCAGCTCTGAGAAAATTGTGTTTTGGTACATCTTGCTTCTTTGTAATCTAATTATGTATGTATGAGGGGGGCACATGTATATCAGAGGACAACCTAGGGAACTAAGTTCTCTCTTTCCTCCGCATAGAACCCAGGGATCAAACCCAGGTCTTCAGGCTTGGTGCAAGTGCCTTTGCCAGACTGAGTTGTGGTGAACCTTACGGGAGGGGGAAAAAAAGGATGCTGGACTGGGGAGATGACTTGGTGGTTAAAGTTCTTGCTGGGCAGGGTGATGCATGCTTGTAATCCTGGCCCAGGGAAGGCAGAGACAAGAAGGTACCTGTGACTCACTGGCCAGCCAGTTTAGCCAATTGCCAAGCATAAGGTCCCAAATGAGAGACCCTGTCTCAAAATCTAAGGTGTCCAGCTCTAGAGGAACAACACCCAGAGTTGACCTCTGGTTCCCATGCACACGTATGCACATGTATGGATGCACACAAATGCACACAAAGTGTAATACCATATAATAGAATAAAAAAGTAGGCAGAACTGTCTTCTACAACTATTTTAAGTGTTCCTTTGTAAGAACTGGAGATTGAATTGAAATAAAAGCTGAAATAAGATAGAGTAGGAATTTACAGAATTAGGCAGGCAAATGGTTGTTTTTAAAAACCTGCCCTTTCACTGGTCAAAAAAAACTGGCTGATATAATACTTTTGTGGCATATGCAGTGAAAGAAAAGTCTTTAATTGTTGAAGTATCAGCACAAACTATTTCCAGCTGTCCACCAGGTGATATTGAACCCCCTCCTACAAGAAACCCACATCTGGGATGTTCTTACTGTGTTTGACAGCATTTTACTTGGTCTCTGTAAATCCAGCTAGCTCCTCAACCCATAGTCAAACAAGGACTGTGAAGAGGATTGTGCATGTTGGAGGAAATCTGACATTTATGTAGTTGTACATTTTCATAAGAGCAAAGTTCATGGGCTGGAGAGATGTGGCTCAGTAGGCAAAAGCGCTTGCTGCTCTTGCAGAGGACCTGGGCTCAGTTCCCAGTACCAACATCAGGCAGCTTATATTCACATGTTAACTCAATTCCCCCAGGGAATCCAGTGCCCTCTTCTGGTCTCTGCTGGTACCAGGCTCACACACATGAATCATGTATGAAACATACATGTGCTCACATAAATAAATCTAAAAAAAAAATTGACTTATTAATTCCATGCCTCTTACAATAGGCTGTTCAAAAAAGTCCTCAAAAAGTGTTGAGTGCATTAGACTGAGCTTTTAATTTGACATTAGACAGAACCAAGTGCCTGCTGAGAGGACCCCACTGTCCTCTGCTTTAACACAGGGACATGGCCTGGGTTCAAGTCCTAGCACTACATAAGCCAGATGTCATAGTCCATGTCTGTAACCCATGCACTGGGGAGGCAGAGGCAAGAGAATTAGTAGTATGGAGTTCAGGGCCAGCCTGAGATACATGAGAACCTGTCCCCAAAAAGAATAAACAAATAAACAAATGGATAATAAAATTGCAACCTTCCTTCACTATATATGTGGTCAGGGCTGGAGAGATGCTCAGTAGTTAAGAGCACTAACTGAGGAAGCTAGTTTGTTTCCCAGCACCCACATGGCAGTTCCATCCTCCTGTTCCAGGGATTTGACACCCTCTTCTGGCCTCTACAGGTACTATATGCATATGGTGCACACAGGCACCACACAGACAGAGAAAACAAAAAGAAATAATTTTTCTTTTGAAACTATGAATAAAGCTGTTAGGGCAAAATATATGACAGTAAACCCAATGCCTGGCACACAGCACCCCACAAAAGTCACCCCATAAACTTACACTGTCATCATTGGGAAGATAGTTTACTTAAAATAGTTTTCAAAAGTCACCAACTTGTGAAGTGCAGTAAGCCCAGACACTTCACAAGTTGGTGACTTTTGAAAACTATTTTAAGTAAACTTCTTTATTCATAAGTGTATCTCAAACTAATGATACTTACATGGAAAGGCCTAGCTCACCAAAATAAGTTCATTCATAAGATTTCGCTCTGATAGGAAAATGAATAAGTAAAAGCACATGCATGGTAAGGTGTGGTGGCACATGCTTGGAACGCGACCACTCAGGCGGCTCAAGGCTGAGGCAAGACAGCAAGACTCTGTGGCGCACGCCTTTAATCCCAGCACTCGGGAGGCAGAGGCAGGCGGATCTCTGTGAGTTCGAGGCCAGCCTGGGCTACCAAGTGAGTCCCAGGAAAAGCGCAAAGCTACACAGAGAAACCCTGTCTCGAAGAAAAAAAAACCAAAAAAAAAAAAAAAAAAGACTCTCTTTAAAAACAAACCAACAACTACAACAAAACATGAGAGAGAGAGAGAGAGAGAGAGGGAGAGAGAGAGAGAGAAAGGAAGGAAGGAAGGAAGGAAGAAAGAAAAAAGGAGGAAGAAGAAGAAAACAGTGAAATGAAGTACCTTCAAAGAGAACTGGGGATGGGCACCATGTATGTTTACCACTAAGGCCTACCACTTAGACCAATTGTAAGCCCCAAGTGCTCCCTCTTCTTCTCCCTGAACGGGCTTGGGTTACACTTCTCCCCATCGTCCAAAGCTGGGCCAATAGGTGATTACTCCTCTGCCTCCCAGCCCCCAGCAGACCGGTCAAAGGACTGCTAGGCCTGCCTGGCCAACAGCCTGGGACTCTTCCTAAAACACCGCCCCTCCTCCCATCTGCTCTCACAGGCTCTTCCTAAGCACATTTCTCCCTTCCACTCTCTATCATAGAGGCCATACATACTAAAAGTCCTAAAGTGCCTTTCGTCCCCTCTGGTTCTTTCTATTTTACCCTAAAAACTATTCCACAATAAATCTCATCTTGAGTAACTCAAGTGAACGTAAGAACTTTACAAGAAAATATATTAAATATGTATATTACTTGTCAGACAACTGCAGCGAACCCCAGTAGTCCACACAGAAATCTCTCTGTGGATTTATTATATGGGGTACGAGGTAACCAACTTTAACAGGGGAACTATTCAATTAAGTTCATCATGGCAATAACTTCAGGACAAGGGCACTTAAACAAATGTAAGTGAATGTCCCTCCTCTAACTTGTTAAACTGTGTTTCATATTGAATGTCTTTCTCCTAATATAACCACAGGTATTGTTTAAGGAAACAGCCTTGAGAGCTGTAGTTGATAGCCTAGTCAGCAAAGTGCTTGCTGTGCAAGCTTGAGGACCATTTTGATCCCCAGGCATGGAGGCATGTGCTTGTAATCCTAGCGCTGGAGAGGTGAAGATACACAGACCCTAGAGAGTCCTGAACAGCCAGCTCACCTAACAGACCATCTTCAGGCCAATGAGAGACCCTGTGCCACACGTCAAGTGGACATCTTTTCTGAATGACAACATCCAAAGTTGTCCTCTGACCTCCACATGCAAGTAAGTACACACACAAAACAAAACAAAAACCAAGAGAAAAGGTCAACATAACTATTATATGCTCATATCCACTCTGACAGCATATAATAAAATGAAATGCACATTATATCTTATTCCTGAAAGAGTCAGATGCACCAGGAACTCACTTTTAGCTCCATGCTGATTAATAACCTTTTAAAATTGCTACCTTTATGAAATACCTGTAGGGCTTTTTGTTGTTTTGATTTTTTTTCCTAAGACAGGGTCTTGCTCTCTAGCCCTGACTGGCCTAGCACTTAGTATGTAGCCAAGGAAGCCTCAATCCTATAGTCATCTTCCTGCCTCAGTTTCCCAGAATGATGGGAATATAGGCATGCACTGACTATCTGGTCAGTCCTATTCTTTTCCTCTTTTCTTTTCTTTCTTTCTTTCTTTCTTTTTTTTTCTCGAGACAGAGTTTCTCTGTGAAACAGTCCTGGCTGCCCTGGAACTCACTCTGTAGCCCAGGCTGGCCTCGAACTCACAGAGATCTGCCTGGCTCTGCCTTCAGAGTGCTGGGATTAAAGGTGTGCACCACCACTGCCCCCTATTCTTTTTCTGATGTGAATATTGCTTATGTATTTTTCTGATAGACGAGCCACCTAAGACTTCCCTTTGATTTTTTTTTTTTATTTGAACACCTGGTGATGGCACTATCCAGAAAGCAGGAATACATCATTTACTGAACAGTTTGTGTTAACTATCTAATTGTATATAACAGATTACTTCAAAACCTATCTTCCCAGACACAGAAGGATGGTTCTCTGTTCATTGCCAGTCCTCTCACACTGTTGGCCCTAGGCCTCAGCTCTGTGCTGGCTGATCACTGGAGGCCGCCCTCATTCTCTGTCACATAAGTCTCCTGAATCTCTCAGAGCAAGAGAGTAAGAAGTAGCTGTAACTTTTATGACTTAATCTCAGAAATAACATACCACTTTTACAACAAAAATGAGTCACGACATCCAGCCCACAGTCTAGTGAGTGATTATACAGGAGCACAAATGCCAGGAAGCAGCAACCGTGGAACTAACTACCCACTCCCAACCCTTGTACTATGGACACTGGCTTTAGATGCTTTGCTTGTATTCTAAAGACTGGCTCATTAAAATGAGAAAAATTTTAAAAGTCACAGCAAACATCTAAGGATTGTGTCCCCCCACCACTGCCTCATTTTCTTTCTTCTTTTCTTTAAAAAAATTCAAAAAGTAATAAAATTGAACAAATGGGACACTCTGGAAATACACAGAGAAAAGAATTAAATAAGGAAATCTGTCTTCTCAAAACACGAGTCATGTGAAGTATGCAGAAAAATAGGGCTTTGTTCATATATCGACCTAGAAAATCCTCTTTTAAAAGGATGAATTTTCTTTTAATTGATAAAGCTCTGAAAAAGCTTAGGGTTGTCATTATCAAGACAAGAGTTTAAAAAACAACAATGTATTCCATTGCTGGTTTCCATGATTGATTTAAAGATTCTTAAAGCAATTTGCTGTTGGTGGAATCTAATTCAGTCAGCAAAATGCAGCAGGCTTGGCTCTCTATTGATTTAGAATAATCTTATGAAATAATTCCATGGTTTTCAAAGATAGTATTGTATGCATGAGTATGAGTCTGCCCAATGTCAAGCTGCATTGTGGGCCACGGCAACCAGGTGTGACAGTACGATACAGACACTTGTTTGCTGAGAAGAATTCTGGACATCATCTACTTGGAGCCCCTTACTGCACAACTCTCCTGGCAGGAGTCCCTAATGCTTACCCTAGTTCATTTCTCTTCAAACTTTTAGGCTCAATAATTCATAAATCTGTATGAGGCAGTTCTCAGCTTATTAAAAACACATCATGCCAAGCCCAGAATTTTAGCATCAAAAATAAAAAGACTCAATTTTAAACAATGCACTTGAAAGGGGAAATAAATTAATGACATGTCTGTGTGGAAAGGAGTGAGTGCCAAGGTCATGATCAGATGAAGTCATCGCACATGGGAATGGCCTACCACATTTCTTTAACATCCACAGCTCACAGAAAGGGTATAAGGAAGCAGAGGAAAAATGGCAGTGGTTACTGGAATGGAGGATACAACCAAACTCCAGGAGATTTCAGACAAGAACAAGAGCTCAAATCTAACACACCAAGGTTTAATTTGACATTTAGCTGCATTAAATTTTAAGAATGTCCAACTTTACAGGAGAAAGGCAGAAGTGAAAGAAAAGAAAGCTAAATTTACTAAATTGAGGTCCAGGCCACATGCTGCTCAAAGGCCAGTGAGTAAGAGGGAAAGGTGACAAGGAGGAACAGGTTATTCAAAGGCCAGCTGTCCTGGGCAGATGGAGGGACTCTTTCTTCTTCAAAGCAATGTGTGGACGGGCTCAGCAGCACAACATGCTTTCACAGGGAAGGCAACAGGAGTGAGGCAGGAAGATATCACCATGTAGGGTAGAAGTCTCCCTCTGCCTGGCACATCACAACAGACCCAACCTCCTGTTTTTTTTTTTTTTTTTGTTTTTTTTTTTTGGTTGGTTTTTTGTTTTTTTCGAGACAGGGTTTCTCTGTGTAGTTTTGGTGCCTACCCTGGATCTTGCTCTGTAGACCAGGCTGGCCTCAAACTGACTGAGATCTACCTGGCTCTGCCTCCTGAGTGCTGGGATTAAAGGCAAGTCCCATCGCTGCCCAGCCTGTTGCTAGTTCTTACATTTAAAACAAACTAAAGACCAAGGAGTGGTATGACAGAAGTGATTAGGTAGTCTAGATTCTGTCCCTCCAAAGAAGGATTATATAGGCAGTGCTTCTCTTTGAATGCTGAAGGCCCTGAAAAAGGGAGGAGTATAAGGTTAAAGAAGCCAGCCGGCATAGTGGTTAACACCTTTAATCCCAGCACCTGGGAGGCAGAGGCAGGCGGATCTTTGTAGGCCAGCCTAGTCTACAAGAGTGAGTTCCAGGACAGCCAGGGCTACACAGAGAAACCCTGTCTTGGAGTAAAATAAAATAAAAAATAAATAAAAAAGAAGAAGGTTAAAGATGCCATAAACAACTTTACAGAATGGCAGAGTATGGATGAAGAACAGCTCCTAAGAGCTGGTGGCCCTGTTGCAGATTTTGAGGAACTTTTCTAACAAGGTTTCTGCTCTTCAAGTGTGGATCACTAGCTATGACCAGGCTACATGAGCAGAACCCACCCAGAAGTGAAGAATGATGGTTTTAGACAAAATAACGACAACTGCTCTGTGCAAGAAAACGCTAACCAAACTGAAGGCGGGCGATTGTCTGGGAAAAGAAGTTATTTAGTAAATGCAGCCTGCTGGTAGAAGAAAAGTCAAGGTGGGACAAGTGTTCCTCACCCCAAGCTCAGGAACCGGTCCACACCAGGGAGGAGGCGCAGGGGCAACACATGCTGACAGGCTGCCGTGGGGAGTGTTAGCCCTATTGCTCCCTGGACCTCCTCAAACCCCAAGGGCCTGTTCTTGAGCAAACTCAAAGAGGGCTGGTTTTTTTTTTTTCCCCTAGTCATCCATTGCTAGTATTCTTAGGCTGGCATATGTTACCCCAAAATATGCCTCCTAGGATAAGGCTTATTTTGAGCTAGCTATTCTGAGAAACTGCAGACATAGAAAAAGCTTTGCAAACAGAAGAGAAATAACCTTCTGTAAGGAAAACCATGCACCCACAAAGAAATCTCCATTTATAAGTGTGTCTCCCTCTCTGTTCCAGGAAAAGAAGGACCATTAAATCTTCAGGGGCAGCAATCAACTCAGAATATCACTTGGCCTGGTGCGCCCTGTCCTCCCGATGCTGTCCCATTGCTAGGCTTCCCCACCCCACCCTCCCTCCCTCCCTCTCTCCCTCCCTCCCTTCCTTTCTTAATTGAAAATAGTTTTTCAATTAAAAAAATTACAATATATTCTGATCCCCTCCCTCAACTCCTCCCCTCTTCCTCATCTACCCAACTCCACACACTCCTTTTTTTTTAGAAAACAAATAGGCAAACCAAAAAGCAAACAAACCAGAAGAGAAAAAAATGAAACATACACTCACACACTATATATATATATATATATATATATATATATATATATGTATATATATACACACACACACACACACACACACACACACACACACACACACACACAAAATCAGAACCATAATATACAACAATCAAAAGATCACTAAGACAAAAAAAAACCCCACCAAACAAAGAAATATGAAGAAAAAAGTCTACAAAAATACCACTTACTTTGTTTTGTATTGGCCAGCTAATGCTGGGCATGAGATGTACCCTTAAGTGTGGTTAATGTACTCAGTGAGATGGCTCAGAGAAAATTATTTTTCCCTTTGCAAGTAAATGTCAGTTACAGATAGCTTCCTGGTTAGTGGTAGGATCAAAGCTGGAATGCTACCCACTATGCACATCACTGTCATTTTCTCTCTTACTAATGAAAAGCACACATGACTTCTGAACAAGCCACATGCTAGTGGGGTATCACCATCAGCATCGAGGCTGAGAGGGGTCTCTAGAGCCACTGTCTGCTTTGATTAGCATAGGGATGTGAAGAAGTAATCACAGAAGCACTTTATTCAAGAGGGGTGGGTGCAGATAATTCCCTCTGGAACACTGACCAGAACCTCATAAACTAGTTGGGAGCAGACATTCATCAGCATCAGCATCTTAACATTGAAAAGGCTAGACTCATTTCCCTGGAAGTTACTGTGAATTTTGCCAATGACATTACATATGAGTAGCTTTGAGAAAACTTTAGTTTCTATGGGAGGTGGCTGCTCTAACACCATTTTGATGATGATGATGATGATGATGATGATGATGATGATGATGGGTATAACTATAGAGCTGCATGCTTAAAAAAGAATAAGGTAAAATCTTAAAAGCAGCTGATTATGTAGTGGGAGTGGCAAAAAGAAAACAGAAAGAAGCAAAATGAACTATGAATAACTTTTCATTTTGGACGTTGTGGATATGAGATGCGGGTTGTGAATATGCAAGGACTACCTCAGATTTCCAACCATGTTATAGGACTCTCTGTCTCCCATCTAGCCCCTAGGTTCATGATGCCCCCTCCTAGGAACAGATTCTGCCCCAGCCATCTGCACTGTGGTTTTTATGAAGTCCCCCAGCCATGGACACAGGGAGGCCAAAGAGCCTTATATATATATATATCCTTTTACAAGTAGGTATGCTTGGCTATGTGCTATTTATTTATGAATATTGCCTTGTGTGATCTTCACCTTGGCTCTCTGCGTGCATACCATTCCTCAGCATCTTGCCTTTCTTTCTGTCCAGTACTGTCCACTGCACATGTGGCTAGCCTACCTTACTTACTTCCAGACCCTGCTCTCCATCTGAGTCTGAAATGTTCTCTTGTCTCCCTCCTTCCCGGGGCTTTCCCTCATCCCATTCCCATGAAACCTTCCTTGTGGCTACCCCCTCTCTTCTTGTTTTTCATCTGCCATAAACGTGTGTGCTTTCCTCCTCCACATACAAACAAGGCCTTTGAGGCTGAGTACTGGAATTCCTCATGAATACTTGCCCACAAGGGATATGGAATGCACTGTGTTGCAACACTCTGAAGCAGCACAAGATGTCTTTGCTCAACAAATATTGCCCCAGATCATTTCCCATGTTGGGCTGTCGCCTGGCACTGTGGAACACATTACAGGGCGAACAGACAGCAGTCCTGACCTTCTCCTGAGGGGGACACACAGATGTGTAATTACCAAGTGTGATGACAACTGAAATGGATCAGTGCAGGTCAGCACAATGAGTATTTAATAAGCTGATCTGATTTTCTCTGTGGGACAGAGCTTCCTTAGTACTGTGCCCCGCACTATAAGCACTTCATAAATAAATGAGTGGACACAGCTGAGGAGTAAGACATTAGACTGCATGTTAGTACAGAAATACACAGGAATGGCACAGACAGAAGGGCAGTCGCAAACGGATTGAAACCCACAGGAACGATTTGGATGAAAGTCACTTCAGAGATCACTTGAACGAGTTCCTAACCAACAAAGGCCCTAGAAAACACAATGCCAACATGACCAACACCAATATAACTGCCACCACTACCACCAATGCCAGAAGCAACACCGCCAACACCAGTACCACCATCAACAGCTTCACTACCATCAATAATAATGTCAACAATGCTACCACCAACAATAACAATGACAATACCACTGTCACCACCACCACCAATGAGAACAGCAGCAACAACCACTGCCTACCTGCTCCCACAGGTGTTATGCGGGACTTCTTAGAAGTTTCTGGACTCTGAGTAGGGTCTGTCAGTTTGAAGGCATTTTACCCATAATGCCTACTCCTAGACAGGACACAGAGAACTTAACCAAACACAACACTACTACACATAGACTGTAGGTGCTATGGAGAACTTGGGTTTGTTCACAACATTCTACCAACAAGAGCCGCCACATTCGAAGCACATATACAAGCAAGCACAATCGGAAGCACAGAAGGTGTTCTCCTGAGCTCTCAGACACCTGGAGATACAAAGGAGGAGCCTGAGCCTCTTCAGCAACTGAGAGGCCAGATTTGGGAACTTTGTCACTGAAATCGGCATCCTAAATGAACGGCCACACCCAGCATCTAACTCAGCTAGCTTTCTCCTAAGACATGAAGTGATTTCTTGTGCTCACACTCATGGCAAATAAGAAAGTGCTATTTCTGCCCAGAGTGTGCCCTTCAAACAAGACCTACCTACTAGAGAAAAAGAAATCACTGAGAAAGGATCAAAGGGTCAGGCCGGGTGGCAGTGGCTCACGCCTTTAATCCCAGCACTTGGGAGGCAGAGCCAGGTGGATCTCAGTCAGTTCAAAGCCAGCCTGGTCTGCAAAGCGAGATCCAGGACAGGAACCAAAACTACATGGAGAAACCCTGTCTCAAAAAACAAACAAACAGGGGCTGGAGAGATGGCTCAGAGGTTAAGAGCACTGACTGCTCTTCCAGAGGTCCTGAGTTCAATTCCCAGCAACCACATGGTGACTCACAACCATCTGTAATGAGATCTAGTGCCCTCTTCTGGCCTGCAGTCACATATGCTGTATGCATAATAAATAAATAAATCTTAAAAAAAAAAAAAGGATCAAAGGGTCGAAAGTAGAGATGAGGAAAAGAATTTAATTTCTTTTTATTTCATATATATGAGTATTTTGTTTGCATGTATATATGTGTACCATGTACATGCCTGGTGCCCCTGAACTCCAGAAGAGGACATCAGATCCCCTAGAATTGGCATTATAGATGGTTTTGAGCCACCATCTGGGTGCTGGCAATCAAATCAGGGTCCTCTGCAAGAGCAGCAAGCATTCTTAACTGCTGGGACATCTCTCCAGCCCAAGAAAAGAAAAATCAATGCTGTTTTGTTTCTTTGTCATTATATATCATAAAGTGAAATCTCTACCCTAACCCTGACATACACACAAATGCAGACAAGAGGAAAGCAGACATTCAGTGTGGCAGCGATGTTTAATGTGGGGAGCAACCAGGCAGAGCAGTTGTGAGGACTTGGGTGCCTTAGTCAGAACGCTGAAATGCACAGAAGAATGCCACCAACTTGGACTTTGAATTACTGGACATTCATCTTCTTAGCCTCATTTTTTGTTCTGTAAAATGAGAATACTAAAAATATTCATAGAAATTTCAAGGTTATATATATTTTTATAAAATAACCTGAGTTTTATTTTTATTATTTTGTGAGGAGAAAAAAATGAGAATGGGTCTTACTCTTGTAGCCCAGACTGGTCTCAAACTCATAGTGATCTTCTTGCCTCAGCTTCCCAGGTATTTGTACTGCAGGCATGAGCCACCACACTCAAGTCAAGGTAATCCATGTAGAACAACTTTCCTGCAATATCTGGAACTTTGCAAGTTGAAATAAACAACACAGCCAGGGGGGTGGAAAGGAAAAAACCCAAGGAAGAGAAGATTCTCACACCAGACACAAGTAAGAAAGAGTATAAAAATGCATTTCCATTAAATAAATAAACTGAAATTTTTAGACATTTGGGGCCTGGGAAGTAGCTCATTGGTAGAGTGTGTGCTTGTTGAGAAGGTACAAGGACTTGGGTTCGAGTCTCCACACCAAAAATAACAATGATAATAATTTTAAAGTACAAATACACTGACTTTTTCCCCCGTCTTGAGGACCGAGTGTAGAGCCTCACATATGCTGTGCAAGTGCTCTGCCGCCGAGCAACACTTAAGGTTGTTTTCTATTTCTTTATCTTGAGACCAGGGCTCCCTAACCTGTTCAGGCTGGCCCGAAACTTATGTTCTTCCTGTCTCACCCACCCCTCCCAGAAGCTAGGATAATAGGTACACACAACAAGACCCTGTTCAGATGAAAAAAATTGAGCAAACATTTTCAAACAGTTTTTCAAAAGAAAGGGAACACAAACTAGACAAGGAAAAAGGATAAATCCCCACTTCCCAGAGCTTCCTTGTCTCTGTCCTGTCTTTTCATTTCAGGAATTGGGTTCACACAGCACTGTGGCCACTCAGCTGGAAGACACTTTTCTAGATGTACAACTGCCTTCCAGAGTGTGCCCAGAACTCTCTTCCTTCACAATGTCTTTGTATTTACACAGATTTTACTAAAGGCTTGCCAGTAACTTGCATGACTTGTCCTGCTAACCTGTAAGACAGGTCCATTAATCTTCAGGGTCAACTTGACTAGATTTAGAATCACCTAGGAGACACAGCTCTGGGCACATCTGGGAGGGAGTTTCAAAGGAATTTTAACTGAGGAGTGAAAACGCCCCCGGATGTGGGTGGCACCATCCATAGGCTGGGTTTCCTGACTGAACAAAAAGGAAAAAGTGGGCTCAGCACCAGCATTCTCTCTCTGCCTCTAACTGGTCACTTCCACAAAGGGGCCAGCTGCCTCACACTCTGGCCACAGTAACTTCCTTGCTAGGATGTACTGCACTCTCACACTGAACCAACATCAACCAAACACTTTCCCTTCCTTACATGTGCAGAACTCCACTCTCCTTATTACAGAGAAGAAGATCATGTTGAGGGACTGTCCATAGCATGAGGGTTAAATGCCAAAGGGGAAAGACGACCCTGGGAAGCTGTTCTCAGCTGTCCACCTTACCTTGCTAGTGGACAGGTCCCTCTCCATCTCCAGTGCATGGAATTTAGAGTCTGTGTTTTCTTATTTCCCATTGTGTAACCAGCAGCCGACACAAAGCCAGCCGGCTGCTGACTGAACTTCCTTACACTCAGAGGCACCACATTGCCAAGGTCTGCAGGAAACCTCCAGGCATTGGAGGACACAGCAGTCCCTTGTGAGGCCCTGGCTCCTGGAACTCCCACTGTCTGCCAGTCAGTCTGTGGCAGCTTTTTCTCTGCAGTCATCAAACCAAGCTCCTATTTCAGGGATCTCTCAGGAGCCAAGAGACAGAAACCAGAAGGTGCAGAGATGAGTGTGTATCACTGACTACTGTGACCTCAGACAACTTTGGTCTAACCTACCTGAGCCCTACAAAGGTTTTTGTTTTTTAAGGAAAGAAATAGGAAAGTTACTATTTTTCATAGGCTAAAAAGTGGGGTTTCTTCAGAAGGAGTATTACGGGATGACTCTGAAAGGAAAGAAAGGTTTATTAAAGCAAAAAATATCTCTATAAGTTCAAACTGGGCATCATACTCTCTAACTGCACCAGTATGGGGGCACCACCAAAACCAGGGACTTTCAATATCTGACTGACATCAGGGTCCCTGGCAAATGGTGGGCCTTATCTAGTGATTAAGGCCTTAGGAGAAAACTTGGTCCTCAAAAAGGAATCTTACCTCTAAAGAAGAAATCATGCCTTACTGACCAGTCCTTAGAGCAGGACCACTCCAAACTTTCCAGCCCCCCAAATTATGGCTGGACTTCCCCTTTACCCCTTTCCCTGCCTCCCTCTCCCCTCCTCTGGCCTCTCCTCTTCTTCTCTCTCCTCACTTACCCAGTGTCCTACTTTTCATCGTCAGTATCTGTGATTGGCCAGTTTCCAAAAGTCCATTTTTCTTGCTGGAAAATCTGAGTCTCAGCACTATACATAATACTGTAAGCTGTTTTCCTACGACTGTTGGCTTCATTGCTCATCGAGAGAAAATGCAGATCATGAATATCCATCCACATCTGAAGAGCCACACAGCTTGACTTCGCCCCCAAAAGTCACACACCTCAGGTTTAGTCACTTGTGCTGCAATGTTGAGAAGTGTGGGTGAATGGGGGGGGCATTTGAAGCATAGAATGGCCCCTTCATGGATGAACTGGCTCTCTCTGTTTGCTCTCTAGATACAGAAGGACACATCATTACTCCTCTCCAGTGTTCAAGGTGCCATGTGGAAACAGACAGACAGAGACCTAGTCTGCTAATGCTTCATTTTTAATTCCCCAGCATCCAGATCTCTGGGAGAATGCACTGCTGTGCTCTCTAAGTTACCTAGTCTGTGGTATTATGTCATAGCAACAAAAAAATAAGACAGTTTTCTGACAGTGAGTCTAACAAGTGATGTTTTGTTAATGATGTGACTAGCTCGGCTTGTAACTAAAGCAGACAACTGAAGTCCCGAGTCTTGTCATAGCTTCTTTTCCAGTTCCTTGATAAAAATACTCTGACAGAGCAGTTTTTAAATGAGAAGGGTTTGCTGGGAGGTGGTGGTGCATTTCTTTAATCCCAGCATTTGGGAGGCAGAGCCAGGAGGATCTCTGTGAGTTTGAGGCCAGCCTGAGCTACAGAGCGAAATCCAGGACAAGCACCAAAACTACACAGAGAAACCCTGCCTTAATCATCAGAGAAATGCAAATCAAAACAACTCTGAGATACCACCTTACACCTGTCAGAATGGCCATGATCAAAAAGACTAATAACACTCAATGTTGGAGAGGATGCGGAGCAAAGGGAACACTCCTCCACTGTTGGTGGGAGTGCAAACTTGTACAATTACTGCGGAAATCAGTATGGCAGTTTCTCAGAAAATTGGGAATCGATCTACCTCAAGATCCAGCCATACCACTCCTGGGCGTATATCCAAGGAATGCTCAATCATACCACAAAGATACATGCTCAACTATGTTCATAGCAGCACTATTTGTAATAGCCAGAGCCTGGAAACAATCTAGATGCCCATCAATTGAAGAATGGATTAAGAAAATGTGGTACATATACACAATGGAGTACTACTCAGCAGAGAAAAACAATGACATCATGAGGTTTGCAGGCAAATGGATGGAACTAGAAAATATCATCCTGAGTGAGGTAACCCAAACCCAGAAGGACAAACATGGTATGTACTCACTCATAAGTGGATTCTAGATATAAAGCAAAGAACAATCAGACTGCAACCCACAGAACCAGGGAAGCTATATGGCAGGGGGGACCCTAGGATGACTGTGGCTTATAATAAGTTTTGGTTTTACTCAATTATTGGGGAAGCCTCAATGAAACATTTCACTATTAGGATAAGAATTTATACTGTATAAAGCTGATAATAGAAAAATAAATAAAAATGAAAAAAAAAAGAAACCCTGTCTCTAAAAACAACAACAACAAAACACACACACACACACACACACACACACAAAAAAAAAAAAAAAAAACAAATAAAAACAAGAAACCTTTTGTTTTGGGGGTTAGCTCATTGCTCCAGGTTACAGTTCATCATGGTGGAAGCCATGGCAGGAGCTTGAAGACACTGGTCACATGACATCCCCAGTTAGAAAAAGATACCTGCTTATCATTCTCCATTTTACATAAGCCAGGATCCCCTGCCTAGGGAACGGTGTCATCTGCATTGGCCGGTCTTTCTGCCTCAATAAACCTAATATAAATAAACTCAAACAGTCATGCCCACAAAACCATTTCCCAGGTGATTTTAACTTCTGTCAAGTTGACAGTTTTCAATAACTGTCACAAGACTTAATCGTTTTGTTTTTATTGCTTCATTAAGGATGTTCTTAAGGGAAAAGAGAGTTTGATCCTCAGGATCCACAAAATGGAAAAAGAAAACTCAAAATGTATCTTCTGATCTCCACAAGTATAGCATGGTGTGTGCGCGCGCGCGTGTGTGTGTGTGTGTGTGCATGTGTGTGTGTGTGTGCATGTGTGTTTGTGTGTGTACACATGTACGCATATATACAAAATAAATAAGAAACAGATAGAGAGACAGAGAGACAAGAGACAGAGAAACAGAAATCATTTCTCAACTGCAGTAGCTTTCAATTGAATCCTTTGAACAAAACTAAAGTAAGATAAAATAACACTATTCACTGACAGGTCATTAAAAATGATCTCAGAGAAGATCAGTAAGTGATTTTTTGGCATATAGCCCAAAAGGAATTCAAAGAATTTTTTTTATTCTATCTCATTTACTTATTTATATAAAATATTTTTCAATGTAAACACATATATAAAAAATATGGATAGCCAAAATTGAACCCAGATTCATCCTGACAGTAATATTCACCACTGACAGATGAACCCGATTTTTATTATGTATTTATCTTATTAAAAAAAACCCACGTCATTGATTGTTCACTTTCAATAATCATGGCAAGAATAATAATAAAAATATCCACACAGTATTTGTCACAGTGCAACTATTCTCAGTTGTCACATAAACTACCTCCTAACAATCCCATCAGGTTCATATTACCTTTGATCTCCAGTTTAGAGAGCAACTGTACTTAGAGTTGGGCTTTGAACCATTTATTTCAGCTCCCAAACCTGTGCTTTAACTACTGTACAACATGGCTTCAACACATTTCAACAAACCACATTAGTACTGTTTTAAAGGTTGCTTATTAATAAGACCCATAATTAATATAGTAGTGAATTAATAATTAGTGCCCCCAAACATGGCAATTTTAAAATCATACTAACTTATTTGCAGATTTTATTTAATTTTTTGAGACAGGGTCTCACAATGTGGCTCAGGCTGGCCTTGAACCTGCCCCTTGCCTTAGCCTTCCACCTGCCGATTCCAGACAGGACTGGATGATGACAGCTCTGACGTGCTGTGCAGTTGATCCAGTGATGGAGCAGGCTGACTACAACTGAGGCCTCTGAGACCATGAGCCCAACAGATTCCTCTGCTTTAAAATGTTTCCTCCAGTATTTGTGACGAGAACCCTATCTAACACACCATCACATCCCAAATTACATAACAAGCCCACAGAAGAGAGCCCAGAGAACCCACAGGACAGGGAAGGCAGATTTGTCTGAGATTTCTAAAGAACATCCAGAGACCACTGTAGTGATATATTGTGTACCCCAATAAACTTGCCTGAGGATCAGAAGACAGAGCCAGCCACTAGATTAGATATAGAGGCCAGACAGTGGTGGCACACACCCTTAATCCTATCACTTGGGAGGCAGAGATCTATCTGGATCTCTGTGAGTTCAAGGCCACACTGGAAACAGAGCCAGGCAGTGGTGGCACACACCTTTAATTCTAGTACTGGGAAGCACACATGTCTTTAATCCCAGGAAGTGACGGCAGGACAGAGAAAGGTATATAAGGCGTGAGGAAACAGGAACTAAGGCAGTTCAGCTGAGACCCCCCAGGGGTGAGACTCAGAGGATTTGTGGAGCTGGTGAGGTAACAGGTGGTGGCTGTGGCTTGCTCTGCTTCTCTGATCTTTCAGCTTTTAATCCAATATCTGGTACTGGATTTTTTATTAAAAGACCATCTAAGATTCGGACAACAGACCACTATGCAGATTCATTTTCAGATTGCAAAGTCCCCAGAATGTTTTTTTCCCCCTTAAGATATGCACCCTTGGTTTAAAAAGATACTCAGCTGCAATTTAAAAAAGGAGTCTCAGGCCCTGCACTGCCTGCAGTTAGAAGCCAGAAAAGACAGGGGATTTCCTTTCCTAGCAATGCTGCAGAGAAATCCACCTGAGGCTTCCAAACAAACACAAGGGGACTGTGAAAGCAACCAATGAGCAAGAACATGGTGGTGCTTCTTGCTCACAGCCTGACAGGCACTGAAACCCAAGAACGCAGCTCAGGGATGACCCATGATGGCAGTCAGAGGCGCCTCCTGTCCACAGTCAGCTGGCATCGGAATGGCTGCCCCCTCACTGTCAGCATCCTGTGAGGAAACTCCGCTGTTCCAGGCACTGATGCGGGCATGGAGAGAAATAATCCTTTTGAGAATTTGTAATCACACTATCCAGAACAAGGTTTTAAAACTGGAATCCATACTACTGTGTTCTATAAAACACTTTGTGCGCACTTGACGTATTCCTGGGTGTTACATTATCCCCAGGCAAATGAAATGAACAGAGTCATGCAGTCCAAACATCTAAGCATCCACACAAAGCCCACAGACAGATGAGATCAGACCTAAGAAACAAGCCTCAAAGTAAACAATACACCAAGGATCTATAGAGCCACAAAAGTCCATAGATCAGAATTATCTAAAACAGAAATACAAACTGTCAAATTTTACCAATTCTAAAATGCCACAGACACTCAAATGTACCATGTTCTTATTTATAAGGAAAATTAAAAAAAAAAACAAAACTTTGAAATTACAGTTGGAAGCTGCACCCCAATTTCAGGGAAGTCAAGATATGGGGATGAAATGATAGGCAGCTAGTACATAAATGTGGCTTGTATGAGGCTGATTTGCTAAAGGCTGGGGAATTTCCATGGAACCCTTCCAGATGTAAACACTGGTCACAGTGAATTCTTGCAAAGCACAGGGCAACACTGAGGTCATACATTTGAAGATGGAGGAGATGGAACACAGCGGAAGCTGTGGTTATATACCACACTGCTGGAATGTTTGGACCCATTTGTTGGTCCCACCAGGAAAGCTGTGGTATTACCCCAACTTCACAGCTTAAACATTCCACAGCTTAGTTTTACACACTTTCTCCTCATGCCTTTAGAAGTTATCCAGACCTAGGCATAGAGACAGAAGCAGAAGGATCTTTAAGAGTTCCAGTGTATCCAAGGAACATGGTGAGACCCTGTCTTTAAAAAAAAAAAAAAGTTATGCAGGATCCTAGACCATAATCCACAGGCTCTATTACTTTATCTTGAGGCAAGGGCTTCCTAAATTGTCCAGGCCAGCTTGAAACTTGTGTCCTTCTTGACTCACCTACCCCTCCCAGAAGCTAGGATGACAAGACTCTTGTTTTTTGTGTTTCCCCAGAAACATGGCACCAGACGGGCCAGTGTGTGTGCTTTTATATAGTTCAGTCTCTTCCTCTACAGTGTCTAAAGAATTGCCCACACACACACACATACACACACACAAAGCATGAAAAGAAAAACCATAAAAAGTCTAAGTATGTCTGAATAAAACAGTGGACAATGGAGGGGTCTAAAAATGATAAACTAAAAATAAGGGACGTGCAACTGAAGCATAAAATTCCATGGGCAGATTTATGAACTGCACAAAGAAAGATGAGAGAATTAATGAAGTGGAATCATCAAGTCATGTTTATATCACCCAGAATAAAACAAAAACAGATAAAAAGATTAAATGTGAGAGCAGGGTAAGTGTAAATGGAAGAAAGTTAAGAAAGTTTAGCACCTTTAACAGGAGGCCCAGAAGGAGAAACAAGAAAAAAAGAATGTCTCCGAGGGAACACTGAAACATAGTATTGAATCTCCAGCTGGGAAAGAGTCCAGTCCTCAAGTTCATGATTCCTGACACATCCCAAGCACAAAAAAACAGAAATCTACACACATCTCACCTTTGAAGATTAACATGTACAAAGACGAAAAAACAAGATAAAACCTTTGAAAAAGAGTCAAACAGAGGTTAGGAAAAATGGTTCGGTCAGTAGAGTGTTAGCTTTGCTATCGTGAGGACTCAAGTTCAGATCCCAGCACCCACATAAAGAGTCAGGCATGGCTGCATGGGGTGAAGTAGAGAAAGCATTGCTGGGACCTTCTGGCTGCCAGTCTAGCTGCAGTTCAGAGAGACCTTGTCTCAAGGGAGTAAGGCAGGAGTGGCAGAATAAGAGATGCCCAGTGTCCTCCTGTGGCCTCCACATGTGTGCACATGTACACACACATACATCCCACTCTCTTAAATACAGAAAAAGGATATAGCCTAGTCTGTGTACACACACAACAAACGTGCTGCTTGTGGCAGGAGCTCTCTGGACTGAACTGGAGAATGAGGGACAGATGTGCTCTCCAGTCTATGTGGCATCATACAGAGTATCATACAGCTGTGACAGATGTGCTCTCCAGTCTATGTGGCATCACACAGAATATCATACAGATATGAAGAACATGGAATGTCACTACCACTACTGCGATTTTGAGAGGAGGGTAATGTGGAGGAAGGGCATTCAACACATTATTTAAAAAAGATAACTTCAGCATTTAAAATTTCTACTCAAAATCCAACTTTTATGGAAAAACATTATATAAAAGTGAAACTATGATCATGAGCTAAAGAGCCACATCATTGAGGCTGTTTTATTACAAATAATCTAAAATTCATAATAAAACTCTTTGCCAAGTCCTTAATGAAGCTATTTCTCATTCTGAATTATCAGATCATCATGTAATAAAGGCAGAACTGAGAAACACCGGTGAATAATCATGTTTATAAAATGCTGAACCAAATAAATGTGCCACAAGCTATATAATTTATTTCTTGTTCATAATTAATTATACATCTGTAGAGACAAGATGCTTCAGCAATAAAGCCTTTATCATTTCAGTAAAGATAGTTACTGTGTTGGCTAGTCCATGGCCATCTGTCATTGGCCATAGGACTCAGGCTTCCAAAAATAGATCTGAAAGTCATTACTGGACCGACTTCCAGTGAGAAAACAATGACATTTAAAACCTAAGATATTAAGTCTATTATTCAAACTCAAAACTTTGGCTTTGCTTTCTGGGACATACATCAGAAAAGTATCTCTGACTCCCAGGACAGGCTGCCCCCTGGAAGGAAAGTTCCATCCTGGCTTTTTGTAGCATTTTTTAAGATCTAAAACTTTACAGAGAGACCCACCTAAGTCCAGAATTCCACAGTTCAACTGAGTATGCTGCCAAGTTCTCAGCCTGAGCAGAATTTAAAAACATACATGGTGTTCTGGAGCCTCCAACTCAACTCTGGAAACAATGAGGCGCAGGGGACACCACCCATCCCCATCCCCCCCAGAGACTTAAGCCTGTCCTTGCAAGGCGTCTGAGCCAGAGCTATAGAGAACCAAGGTGGGGACGGAAGGAAGCAGATCTCTGGAAAGAGCCCTAGATCTCCCCTCAATAGCTGGACTTGATATTTTTAAGATAAAAACAATTAATTTAAAAGCCACCCTTAAGGATACTTGGAACATTTACTCATAGATTTACTATTAGTAATTGATTCACTCCATCCCAATCTTAACACAGGCCCAATGTCTCCTTAGATTTTTAATAAAGACCTCTTCATTCCCCAAGAAATAAGTAAGGCACAAAGCCAAGGCAAACACACTAGCAGAGGCACCTACAGACTTTGCCCCTCCAGGGGGCAATCAAGCCCAGACTCTGCCCTGCTGTTTCTGGAATTCTTCCTGTCTTCTCCCACACTCTTCACCAACCTTATAAGCAAAGCTGACAGCACAGCTCACCTATCCAGTAACAACCTCAGGATTCCTGCCCCAGGTTAAATCCTGGGCACGCCAACAAGGTGCTCATAAGCCTCAGGAAGAATAGTCCTTGGGTAAGAAAAACACTCCTAAAAACAAAGCAGAAGAATCAAAAAGATAGCGTCCTCAATACAGTCGTCCTGACTTGCTTGTTTAGGAGGAGACATTAAGTACACAGAGAGGGGCAGGCTGAGATGGTAAAGGGCTACTGTGTACACGAAGAAGACCTGAGTTCAGTTCCAGTGCTGGTGTAAAGAGCTGGGCACGTGCAGTAACTCCAGGGCTGGAAGGAGACAAGAGGGTCCCTGAGGCTTGTTGCTTAAGCAAGCTCCAGTGAGAGACTGTCTCTAAAAGTAAGATGGAAATCAATGAGGGAGGTACTTAACTTCAACCAGTGGCCTCCACACACATATGCACACACACTTGCACACACAAGGTAAATGTACTTGGAAAAGATCATCCCTTCCAAATGCTTGGTCTGTGTGACTTCTGTGTAGCATGGATGCAGTTAGGAGATGATGAATTCTGCAAACAGGGTAACAAGACAGTCAGCAACCTTCTCCCCAACCTTGCAGGAGGATCTGCTGGGCACAGCAGGGGTAGAGCCCCCCCTGCTGGGTTCTGATTAGACAGAGAGCAGTTTCAGCACAATTAACCCCCTACCCAACTGTCAAAGCACAGCAAAGAAGCCATCACACATGATGCATAATGGCACAGGAGTGGTGCACAAGGAAAGACTCAGCCTGATTGATGGAGGCTGTGTGGTTCAAGCAAAGGGAGAAAAGTGGGGGAAGAAAGGATTAGCACTGTCCTTGGCTGCTTTTCTGAAGTGTGCTGAGGTTTTGTAAATGGCTAAGGAGCCCCAGATCATAGGTAGAATGCTTGGGAACATCGGGGACCAGATGCCCATGTCTGCTTCAAATGTTAAGTAGCAATGTTTTTGTTTGTTTTCTTTTGTTTTCCATCTATAGTTACTGTGGAAGCAAATGTCAATCCCCTGGTAATGAGAAAGGGGCGGGGGCAGGTCTAAGGATCACTGTCCAGCCACACAGCGTGATTTTATATTGTTACTCTAGTTGTAGGAGCCCTTTAAGAAAAGAAAGAACTTTGTTAAGATGTAGAGAGAGAGAGAGGTCTTCATAACAGTATTACAGTTTGGAATTCCAAAGTGTAAAGTAAATGGTGTCATCATGAGCATCAGGCTCTGCTTCTGGACCCCAGTGACCTACTCAGCTATGACAGGGCATGAGAATCTGGGGACAAAAGGAACAGTGCCAGATGTTGGCAATGTCTGGGGCCTGGGAAGAAGCAACTGACAGCATGGCCACACTGCTGGTCATAGGCCTTAGGGTGGGCATCCAAGCTCAGAACACCAGAGGAGGGGCCAGGCAGGGAGGGGCAGGCCAGGATACTTCCCTGGAGTCTGTTGGAACAGCTCCGGAGTGTGGAGTTAGGAGTCCAGCCTAGGATGGGCCATAAGTGCCATTCACCACTGATTAGCCACATCAGTGGAGCAACTCCTGGACCATCTCAGAACACTTGAATTGGATACTATTTGTAAGTACAGGCCCTGGTCCACCAATGTGAAGGTGTGCACAGCTCTGCATCACACCAGTTCTAGCTCTACCAACCCAGCAAAGCACACTCAGAAACACACTTCTTAGTTCAAATCTCTGCCCTTGGCTTACTGTTAACTGGGCCCAGTTATGTTCTGGAACTCTTTGCCTCTGTTTCCATTAGCAAAGTTATCTCATCAGGATCTTTGATGTTGTTCACTACTGCTGTTGGTTTGGGGAGCGTTGGAGGGCCACGGTCTCCTAATGGAACTCAGAAGGCCTGAAAATCCACAGCCTCTTGCCTCAGCTCCCAAGTGTTGGGACTACAGGCACAACACACTATGCGCCACCTCAGTAATTTTCAGTTATTGCTCAATTGCACAAAAACGTCTGCTCATGCCTTTGGCCCCTCACGAGTAGACCCGTGGTGGCTGAGAAGCCCATCTGTACAGTGTAGCTAGAGTTTTCCTGCCTGGCCCACAGTTAGGACAAATCTCTCTCACCCGCCAGTCCCACAGCTGCTCAGACCCAACCAAGTAAACACAGAGACTTGTATTGCTTACAAACTGTATGGCCGCAGCAGACCTTTTGTTATCTCCTTCTTCTATCTTAAATTAACCCATTTCTATTAGTCTATAAGTTTCCACGTGGCTCACGGCTTACCAGTACCTTACATCTAGCTTGTCATGGAGGCAGCTGGCAGTGTCTCTCTGCCTCAGCCTTCCACTTCCCAACATTCTCCTCTCTCCTTGTCCTGCCTATACTTCCTGCCTGGCTCCTGGCCAATCCGTGTTTTATTTATTAACCAATTAGAGCGACACATTTAACATACAGAACAGCAGTATAGTGCGGATCCTCCCACTGGACACCCAGAGGTCTTTCCCACCCTGCTAAGTCATCAGAGGTTGGCCCCAGTCAGATTTTCTGCAGGCATGCAAAGATTAAACCTTCACAACCACCTCTGAGAAGGGTCACTGCAGGAGACCCTTTGCTTGTACTAGCAACTGTGGTATTAACAATAAGAAAACTTAACTCTTTCCCTGTGTCAACAAAGGGATCCATATCCATTTGCTCGAGTTTTTCCAGCTATTTCTGAGGAAAATAAAAGTCAATAAACCCAGTAATAATCTTTCTCAGATTCCAAAATGTTAAACAGTTAACTTACTACTAATCTACTTTGAGTACAAGAAAAGAGAGGGACCACAATCAGAAGTTCCATTTATATCTTGTCCATATAGGAAAGCCAGCCTCAGGATGCCAACATTTCTATTAGTATTTGTGGGCACTAAGCAGGGGTCTCTTTAGTCCCTGCTTTATAGAGCGGCCCATCCTGTCAACACTAAACAGGTGAAAACACCATGCATTTTTTAAACATATTTTTATTTTACACATATTGGTGTTTGCGTATGATATATTTGTGTACCACATGTGACATAGTGAGCCATCATGTGGACGCTGGGAACCAACTTGAGTCCTCTGGAAAAGCAGCCAGTACTCTTAACCATTGAGCCATCTCTCCAGCCCAAACACTTCACATTCTTGAAGAATACCACAAATTGGAATTTTGAGGAAACAGTGCCTAATTAGTTGTAATAGATTAATAAAACTATTTTGGGCAGCAATTTTCTCTCAGTGTGATCTGGTTCTTAGTGTAAGAGAAATTGCCTTTAATCCCAGCACTCGGGAGGCAGAGCCAGGCGGATCTCTGTGAGTTCGAGGCCAGCCTGGGCTACCAAGTGAGCTCCAGGAAAGGCGCAAAACTACACAGAGAAACCCTGTCTCGAAAAACCAAAAAAAAAAAAAAAAAAGAGAAATTAACACAGCAAAAGGGGGTGGTAGAGGAATAAAGTCTTAGCAAAGAGGACCTTAACAGCATAAAAAAAAGTAGTACTCACTAAATGTTATACTCTTGAAATAAAATTAAAATAATAAAATGTGTATGGGCAGCTCCTGTTTATACAACTACTACTAAATAAAATGTAGAAAAATCTCTGAATTTAATATTGTTTTTTCCTCTCATTTACTTAAAGGAGTTAGCTAAACAAATATCAATATGTAAAGGATATGCACACATTAGCTTCCTTAAAAGAATGCTTTTTTACATCTACACTGAGGTACAGCCTGTCCTGGAGCCACACTGAGGTTCAGCCAGCCCTGCACCATGTTCTGTTGCTATAGTTACCACCCCTGTTACAGGGTTAAAGATTTCTGACACACAGTGATCCAATTCTTCCAAAGTGCTCACATCCCACATGGTTCCAGAATACTCTTTCTCTTACTATACCATTTTCCTTAGCTATTATTTTCTTGTAGTCCTTTCTTTTTCTCTGTTACAACATTTGGGCAACTTTATTCCAATTTCCATAAACTGGAATATGGGTTGGGATTACATCTTTTGATTAGAATTTTCCCTCCTGAGGTCAGTCAATTGAATATAAAAATGTAAATGATGTGTACAATGTGGCATTAAGCACTGTTGGAATTTGCCATAGAGATGTTAAAATCCTTCATACAAAGGATATTACAAATATATGGCAGGCAAGGACCAATAATAATTCGGTTTATCTTAGGAGGAGGGAAACTGAACTATATCAATGCTTAGGCAAAAGCTTTCACAGGACTGGCTTTAGAGGGCTGAGCTGCGCCTCAATGGCAAAGAGCTTGCCTAGCAAGCTTGCCAGGCACATCTCTGGGGTTCATTGCCAATGCCACGATGGGGGTGGGCAGGCTTAAAGGAGTGGCTAGATAAGGATCATTGAGAGTGGCTACGGTGGTACCCAGGCAGATGGGAAAAGAAAACCATGACATCAGGAATGTAGGCACATTTCAGTGGTTAGTCACTAGGCTGGAGCAAACCTCACAGTATGAAGGCACAGGGACACAAGGGCGGAAGCTCGGCCTGAAGCCAAACCACCTAGAGACACCAAAAGGAGGTTCTGTAGAACAAGATCCAGTGCTACCCCAACTGTGGCCATCACTTCTTCCTAGCTGGATGCCCACATCCATGAAATGTTGATAATAATCGAATCCATCTCAAATAGGGATCTATCTATAAGCATTAAGCTGCAAAATTCTCATCACAAAGCTTAGCACAAATCAAGCCAGCTAGTCCTGTGGCAGGGGGAGGTCACAGTGTCTAGCCAAGATCCCTGCTTCTCCACACAGCATGGCTCCTCTTCTCCCAGAATCAACTCATTCTAATAATTTCCATCTTCTGAGTATACCCTACCTCCCTCTTCGTGTAGATGAAACTTGACACAATTTGTGATCTGGACAGCTTTACGCCTCCCTGTGAGCTTGAATTTCTTATGAGCCTCTTCCTGATTCTCCTCATCCCTCTCAGCTTCTGTGCCATCAATAATTCTGCACTCAGCATGCCACACTCTCACTTTACCTGTTTCAACACTGTTCTTCTTGCTCTGTTGTTCTTTCGGGAACTTTCTGTTCCTTTATTTTGACAACCCAAGGCTATTTTTTTCATGACAGTTTCCATAGCACATTAATGCACTGGAGTTGTTTATTTATTTTTCTTTGAAGACTTACACCTAATACTTGCTGGGGAAAGTGACTTGCTTCTGCTCTGAATGCACAAGCATTCCTGTGTTCTTTCATCCCACTTCAGAACAAAGTGTCCCGAAAACCATGTTGTAACATCTGTTTTCTTGATAAGCTCACAAAGTTCATCCATTAAACTATGAGTCTGGGGGTTGGGAGATGGCTCAGTCCGTAAGGTGCTTACTGTTCAGGCATGAGGGCCTGAGTTCAGTCTCTCCACTAAACCAATCATGTTCTGTGCTTTTTTATCCCAGAGCTGGGAAGGCAGAGACAGGAGTATCCCTGGAGCTCACTGCCAGTTAGCTGAGCCTTCTTGGCAAGTCCCAGGCCAGAGAGAGACTGAAAACAAAACCCAAGAAAGAACAGCTGAGACCGCCCTCTGGCCTCCAGTGCACAGATGTACACTGATTAGCACCCCACATATGAAAATATACAAATTATATACATGTGAGCATGTGCACTCTAACACACAAACTCTTGTCCTTTCCTAATGCAATAGTGTCCTTTGTCTTTGTAATTTCTGTATTTCTCTTAACCTTCAGGAAAACACAAATGTGATGTCCCACAGAGACAGTTTATTTCTTTTGGAACACCTGCTGCTTTGGCCTTTCTCTAAGAAATGAAATGCTCTTACCAACCTGAAGAATAGCTGCACGCTCTGATTCTTTCCAGTGGGCCCTAGGAGATGCAAGCATTCCCATATGGATGACCCCTGACCTCTGCCTTTGACTCCATCCTTCTTCCTGTATTTCTGACATTTGGCATACCCTCCGAGCTGCTATAGCATGCAGACAGATGGCCTGTGCAAATAAGCCTGGTGGTCACAGATTACACTGACAGTTTTACAAGCCGAACAGAACTCTCTATGTAGCTGTAAAAACACCCAGGAAAAGATTTTAAGAATTTACCTCCTTTGGCCAGGAAGACAGTTCAGTTGGTGAAACATGAGGACCTGAGTTCAAACCCAGAACCTATGTAAAGAGGCCAGGCGTGGTGGCAGACCTATAATCTCTGCACTGAGGGGCAGAGACAAGAGGACTCCTGGGGCCCTCCGGCCAGCCAACCTAGCCTAATTGATGAGTTCCAGGACAGCGAGAGACTCAGTATTCAAGGTGGACATCTCTTGAAGAATGACACCAGGGTTGAGCCTGGCCTCTGCACGTGTGCTGGCACATGCACACAGAATACAACAATAATGTTCACAGACATGTATATGCCACACTTCCAAAGCTTTCATACAGGGCACCTCGGCCCAGGGTTTGTAAATTCCTCTTTAGTTTTGGTAATGTGGAGCTTTTGTTTTCTTGTTTTGCTTTGTAGAACAGAAGTCATGATGAGAAATAAGTTCTCCATGATGAAGGGGAGCCTAGGGGGCTCTGGGGCTGTGTTGGCTCCTTGTAAACATAATCTGTGGATCTTTTGAATAAGCTTGCTCTTGTTACTGCTGATCTTCATTTTTGTTTTGAGATTGCTTCCTGACAGTGTTTGGCTTCCATTATAAGTAAGTACCAGCTTCTTTCAGGCTAAAAATATCTAAAAGTTTCAAACACTGAGTCTTATTCCAACCATGTTTCCATTCAGCCCCAGAGTGAAGGTACCCTGGGTCTGGGGAGCAGAGACCCAGCCTAAGACACTCACTCAGAAGGTCCATCCTTATACTGATGAGGGATGCTTAGGGAAGCTGTGAAATTTCCCAGAAGAATTAGTCTCCTGTTTATAGGGCAGAACAGGAAGAGGCCCAGGGGTCTCTATCAGAGGATTGTCTTCAGGGAACATTGCTACCTACCCTTCCTGGGTCTCCATGATGGAGTCTGCAACACGCACGCACGCACGCACACACACACACACACACACACACACGCACGCACGCACGCACGCACGCACGCACGCACGCACATGCATAAGGGACTCTATTTTGGAGTTCGATATCATATCCAATAAAAAACTATGACCTCATCATCCATCTGGAATTGAATGAATGCCAGAAAAGGTACAGGAACCACATCAGCAGACATGGAGAAAGCTGACTGAAGGTGTCAGGAGAACTCTGATAGGGTGGGGTGAGTCCTGTTGAGAGCCACTGCTGTCTCTGGTGGCTTTGACACTAGAATGCAAGGAGAGCAAGGTTTGCAGCCACTGCAAGCAGGTGGTTAGGTGACTGGAAGTAAAGAGAGTAAGGTAAGGGAGTTAGCTCTGTATCATTTATGGTTGCCCAAAATTAGATCTCTCTGGGTTATTAAAGATTCAAAGAAAGATGTCCCTCAGGTCCATCACAGCCTGAAGGACCAGACAGCACTGGATGGAACATACTTCCCTCCGGGCCGCACACACCTTTGCTCCAATTCTTACTGGAGATGCATAGCAGGACCGGATTTACCAGAGGATGGCGTTTTACTGACAGGGAGGAGGTGGCCCGGGCAGTATCCTCTTATAGAAATGCCACTCGGTCCCCACCCTTAGGGAGCCGTGAAGGGACCAAGAGCAGTGCAGTGGAGAGGCATACCCTCTCTGTCCTCCACTATTTTATTTCTTAGAGAAAGAAAGAAAAATATTGGAGAAAATATGATTAAATAGGAACATGGAAGTCTATGCTATTCTTTCTCATATTCTTAATATTTTAAATTTCTCAAAGACAGAACAGTAGCCTTTCTCCTTTTCATCGTCTTGATTTAGAAACGAATGGTGTGACATGGTGACAAGAAGCATGGTTTGTGCCCACGTGGAATTCTTCCATGTCCACAGGGAGACAGTAATGAGCCCCACAAGCCATCTCTAGAAAATGTCACTTCTGAGATTCCACAGCAAGGCATCATGACCTTCTGACACAAAGCTCAGAAGGAAGAACAGGCTGGGCTGCATCTGTCCTTGAGCGCCCAGTGCACACTGCCCTGAAAAGCTTTTAAAAATGTGAAATGTCCTACCCAATACTTTGCTTTATGGTGGAGCGTCTTTCTCAGAGTATATAGCCAGGGGCTCTGAAGAGACAAGTCTCACCTACTCACCCACCTTGACACTAATGAGGAAAACAGAGCTGCCACTCAGGGGACCACCATTTAGGCCCCTAAGCAGCCAAACGCTGGCAGTAGATCAATACCCACAATGAGTATCTGCTTCCCCCATGACAGGCCTTTCTAGAAATTGTTCATAAATCTTTGCAGAAAAACATTAGGTGGAGTTTAACTTCTACAGTCTGAAGAAGCCTGGAGGTTAACCAACAGATATGGGTTCAAATCCAAGACTGTCCACTTTCTGGGTGTGCACTGCTATGCAGATTACACAGTCTCTGGGCCCTAGGACCTTCGTGGTTCACATCTAACAGTGGTGGATCCAGAAGTCATATGAGAGATTGAGTCTGAGATTCAGTAGCAGCAAACACCTTGGATCTTCTGACTGCTGATCTATCAAATAACTAAAATAACTAGGCAGAGATTTTACAAATGGCACAACCACATGAAGAGTCTGGCATGCGGCTCCGCTTTTCATTTTAGGACAGTGGTGAGGAGACCTATGTCCCAAGGGTTCGGTGACAGTGGGAGCAGGGGTCAAGCCATGTAACAGACACCCCCCACCGGTTCCTTTTTACCTAAAATTAGAGAGAGACAATGGATAACAATTCCAAACCCTCAAGACACTGAAAAGTAGAGCCTGGGGTATTAAACAATGTGATCCATCTTCTGCCAGCTCCAACTGTGGAAGAGACTAGGCATCTTCAGATAAGGAGCAGGTGACATGCCATCTGTAATAATCATCACTAGCCATTCTTTTGAAGAACTCTAAAAATCAGCTAATGTAACATCTCCTGCTACTAAACGAGAAATCTCCTTTAAATCACTTTTGTGTGACCCTGGGCTCCATGAACCACTAGCATTCCGTGGTGCTCTACCTCTGCTTGTGAGCCAGGCAGAAAATTCCAGACAGACTTTTAAAACACACTGCATCTGTGGGGCTCTTCAGGACAGCAAACTATTTTCCTTATGTGACCTGTTCCAACCTAAAAAGGCCAGAATCTGACACAAAGACTCGGTCAGATTTGTCTTGGCCACAGAAAGCTCCCATAGCAGCTGCCATTGGACATTGGTGCACTAACTCCATCACTGTGAAAAGCCCAGTCAATATTGGACCACAGAGCTCCTGATCAATCAGGTCAGAAAAAGACACCAGCTCACTTCTCTGCCACTTAGGAAAGTAATTATCTGTTCCAGTATGAAATACAACAGCTGCCCAGGCACAATGACCACAAAAAGAAATAGGGTTTCAAGTAGAAACCAGGAATCAAAATGATAAGTTAAGTATACTTAATGAATGACAGGAAGGGGTTAGCAGCCCATTGGGTTCTAGTGACTGTGCTCTTTGGGAGATAGTCATGAATTGAGAGGGTTTAACTCAATGAACAGGTGGAGATAAATGATACTCTGTCCCTGTTGTAGTTTCTATTGCTGTGATCAACAGTCTGACAAAAAAGCAACACAGAGAAAGGAAGGGACTATTGGGCTTCCAATCCCAGTCCATCACTGAAGGGAAGTCAGGGCAGGGACTAGAAGCAGCTACATCCACAGTCAAAAACTGGGAAATGCACACATCCATGCTGCCTGCGAACTGACTGCATCTAGCTTTCTCCTGTCTGATATAGTTTAGGACTCCTTGCCTAGGGAATGGTGCTACCCACAGTGAGCTGTGTCTTCCAACATCAATTAATAATCAATACAACCCCCTACAGACATGCCCAGAGGCCAATTTGATCTAGGCAATTCCTCGATGAAGGCTCTTTTCTCAGGTGATTCTCGGTTGTGACAAGGTAACTTTTAAAACTAACCACTGTAGTCTCTTACTGAAGGCCAAGAAAAAATTGCTCTCCAAAAGTCCTGTCAACTTCTCTTTAATATGAACATTCCACAAAAAAAAAAAAAAAATGCAAAACTCTAAGAACAAGTGAACCTATATTTATAGACTGGGACAGGAGAATCACTTCTATTTTGATGCCAGCCTAGGCTACATAGTGAGTTTAAGGCTAGCCTTAGCTATACAGTAAGGCCCTATCTCAACAAACAAAAGAGGCTTTTATGCAAAAACAATACATATATCCATTTGGCACAACTTTAAAAGAAAATATGAAGCTTTCACAGCTACACAAAATCCAGTCATGGTTTAAAGAAGTCTAGAACTATCATTAAGACATTCTGAAAACTAAAAGGCTGTGCTGAGGCTGTCCCGGAGAGAAATCTAATTCAGACAAGCCCACACAACGCGCTGTTCAGCCTAAGTAGGGTCAAGGTGCCCGAGTGCCACTCCAGCAGACCTCCACTGCCTCAGTTCTGAACTGCCTACGCTGTGCTTTCAGCCTGGAGGGACCATGCCACCTTCCAGCTCACTTGTCTCATCATAACAGACTCAGCCAGACTTCCCAGGTTGCCAAGGTGACCTCTTTGGTGTACTCTCTTGTTTTATCCTTGTGTTTCCCACCCACAGGGAAACTATCCCTTTATTTGCATGATTTCCTACCTCCATGGAAGCTAGTCCAGACTGGGCCAACTACTTTCTCTACTGGAGAGAGTAATCACAGCTCATATTCTATATAAAACTGAACTGAGAGGGGATATATAAAGACAGAATGAGTGTAGAATGCAATACTCAAACAATCAGTCTTTAGAAGGAGGGAGGGCTGGCCAGACTGTCCAGGGAGTAAGGGAGCTTGCTGCCAAGCTTGATGAGAGTCTGACCTCCAGAATCCACATGGTGGGAAAAGAGAACAGTCTTCCACCAGCTGCAGTCTGACCTCACATGAGTGAGTGCTGTGGTGTGCACCCCACATGCATACACACAAAATAAAAGATAGACAAATGCACTAAAAGGCTAAAACGTAAAACTATATATTTAAATAAATAATCAAATGAGATACCAGGAAGTTCTAGAAAGGCAAAAGCAAATAAGTATGTGTCACTGTGTCCAGAAACCAGACTCAGTATAAAAATCCACATGAATCCTTTCTGTAAATGATCCTTAAGATATGTATGCTGTGAGTGTATAATAAATGTGAATTATTCCAATGAATCAGTGATCTGACCGATGCTTTAAGGACAACTAGGAGGACTGGAGGCAGTGTATTTAATCTTTAGAAGTTAATCTTTTTAATGTTGACATTTTCCATCAATACGTTTGACCTAAGTTTCAGAGACTCAGGCAGTATACGAGTCTAGAATAGAAAAGGAAATGAGGGGGAAATGACAAAGTGAACACAGCAGAAAGACTTCCTCACATCTGCTCCGGGCTCCCGAGAGCCACTGTGGGACTCATTTCTGGATCAGCCTCCAGCTTCAGTTCCCAGTATCACAATGCCCAGAGGGTGGTAATTAAAAAGCAGAGGAAAAGCGACCCCAAGGCCTCAGGAGAGATTCAGGAAAGCTGATCTGAGAGGAAATGCCAAACCATACAGCCCAGCCCAGCCCATCCACCCTGTATCTTTTCAATGGTAAGAAAAATCAAGGTGGAACACAGAACACATGTGGTAGACAGAGCTGACTCCCACAAGCTGTCCTCCACCCCACACATGTGGGCTGTGGTGCACACACATGCACAAATATCTAAATGAATGAAACACAAGTATGAAACCAGGTGTGGTATCTCACACTTGTAATGATACCACTCAGGTGTTGCTGGGAAAAAGACTGAGTTTGAAATCAACCTGGTCTACATAGTGAGATGCTGCCTCAAAAATAAATAAATAAATAAATAAATAAATAAATAAATAAATAAATAAATAAATAAATAAAGGGGTTGGAGGGAAGAAAGGGAAGAAAAGGGGGGAGTGAGGAATAGAAAAGGAAAGAATACAAGAAAGGGAGGAAAGAGAATAGAGGGGGAAGGAAAGAGGAAGGAAGGAAGGAAGGAAGGAAGGAAGGAAGGAAGGAAGGAAGGAAGGAGGAGGGAGGAGGGAGGGAGGGAGGGAGGGAGGGAGGGAAGGAAGGAAGGAGGAGTGAGAGAGAGGGAAGGAAGAGATCAGACCAAGATGCAGAGAGGTCAGCAACTGACCCAAGAGACGTGCTGCACACACATCGGAAGCCGGGGGAAGTACACACAACCTCTCCTTTCTTTATCTGCAGCTCCAGGAAGATCTGGAAATAACTAGTTCTTCCAAGAACAAAAGGCAAAACAAAACAAAATCCAAACACTCATCACGGTCCGCATTGTTCCTGACTTTCATAAACAGTTCTGGCAATGCAATAATGAGTGTTCGCATTTAAGACATTCTGTTCTGAGCTGCCCGCTGTAATCACACTTAAATGCCTGGATACCAGTGTCTCATCGGTTTACCTGTCCTTCACAGCTGCAGAGAATGGAGGAGGCAGCTGACTGGGAAACCCCAGTCTCTCCTGGCTCTGTCCAAGCAAGACCATTTTTCCAATCAAAGTTTTTCATCAACACATATTGTAGATACTCATTCCTTTCCAAAGCTACATTCCATCACAAAGAGAACTCGCTTGGAACCAAATACAAAGAATGAAAAAAAATCTATTAGAAGATTAACTGTTGGTGACAACACACTCCATACCACTCAAGAACCAAAATACCAGTTATTGACTACAATATATCCTGGACACGCTGAACTCTAACACAAAGCACAGCATTAGTCCTCTCTTCCACAGAGCTCTGGCTGATTGTTTTAAAATTTTTTTTAAATTATGCTGTATTAATTGCTTTTATCCCCTAAAAATCAATGCTTACGTTCCTGTAAACACTTTAGCAATAGTTGTGCAGGCTAAATCATTAAAGGCAAATCTGTAATGCTGGGCCTTGTGGAATCAGAAGCTCAAGGCTAGCTTTGGCTACATATTTATTTTTTTTAAGTCAACAGTCTCAGAAGCTAAGAATAACAAGAATGTTTGAAGTTCTAAGGGGGACAGCTCGTATCAATTAATGAAATACAATCACAGTCTACTCCCCTGTTAAACATGGACAACTTCCCACCACGACTACGGGAATGTTTGTCTTTCATGTTCTATTTCCTCCTAGCAAATTGTAAGCTCATAAAAAGAAAGTTGCCAAACACTATAAATAAGTCAAGCCAATACTAAACAACTTCCCTTGTAAATACCGCAAGAAAAAGTGATGGTTGCAAACAAAACAAGGGTTCCAGACACTTTTCACACGAGTCTTGACATAAAAATGACATGTGTGTGTGACCTCAACACTTGTGAAAAATCACAATTAAGAGTTACTCTAAGCTCATTTCGTATTAACTCATTTGCCCTCCACCCTGACTCCAGAGGGCAAGCACCAGGGCTCCAGTATTTTACACAGGGGTAAACAGAGTTGAAGGGATACACACCTGGCAGACCAGGCACTCCGAACCTCACACACTGCTTTGAGAGTCCACTGCTTACCTCACAGGCTTTGGTAAGGATTACAGCTCAAAACTGTGCCTAACACTTGTCACGTGGATGCTACCACCCACAAGTACTACCATAATGCCCATAATATTGATAATGATGAAATCATGATCTCATCAATTACTCTCCCTTATAAGAGAATTTTCAAACCATTTGCATTTCCATAATTCTGCTAATTACTTCCATTAGAAAAACTAGCTTCAACATGTTTCATGAATTTTTGTTCCTTTCAAGCTATGTGTCGCTCTAAGATTTGGCCACATTGATGGCATCATGGAATACATGGTATCTGATCAAAACCCATGCTAGGCAACTGTGAAAGCAACAAGCTGAAAATCCCAAAGAAATGTCTGAAACCACAATAACTTATGACCTGGCACAGAATAATATCTCATGAAAGAACATTTATACATCCCCGAGCGTTCGGGTTGTTACAGTGAACTAATACTGCTTCGTGTTACAACCATGCCATGGGCTACACTGAAAAAGAAAGAAGAAAAAAATCAGCCAAATGACAAAGGAATTGACTAAAAGAGCAAACAGCAGCAAATTGCCAGCAACACCCTACGATCTCTCTCCAAGCTCAGCAGAAGAAGAGAGAGCTGGTTGGTGGCCTTGAAGTCACAGCTGCCACACTCTGAACCATGGAAGGCAGACGCTGGATATTCCAGATGGTGTCTGTTGGGCTGCTAGAAAAGCAGACAACCTGAGACCTCTTCCAAGAGCCCGTTGTGATGGTGACGGGAGTGAGTGCCAACCAGAAATGCCTGCACCCGGGTGGCTCTCTCCTTCAACATATGTCCCTGTGTCTCCACTTGGAATCAGATGCCTAGCTTGATGGCTCTATGCTGAGAAGGGAAGGAACTGATTAGCCTATGACTGCCATTCACAGGGGACACGGAAAAGCAGCAGCCAATCGGGGTACAGCAGCATGAAGCCAGGACTGTCAGCCCCCCCAAAAGCACCACTGGCTCCCATAAATTAGAGGAGTGCTGCCTCCTGAGTATGTGATGTGTGGGAGACGCTTCCTGTGCTGAGTCTCACAAAGCCAGCCAAGGGGCTGTTGAAGCCATCCAGTGCTGCACTGAGCTCAGCCCAAGACTGAACAGGAAGTCAACCAGCTCTGGGGATGTGCCCAGGCACTTGCTGTTGCATCACGCACTGGGCCTGCTTGCCATTCCCACCCATTCTCAGTTCACGGACAGGAAATAGTTAAGAGGAAAAAAACACCTGTGTTCTTCTCCATCTACAGAAGAAAATTATTTTTCTGGTAAATTCCATATTTGAAAGATATGACTTGAAAGCCACTAAGAACTTAAAATTCACACTGTCTATGAACACACAGTTTATGTTAAATGAGCCTTGTGACCATAATACCATGGGGATATTTTTAAATAAGATTTTTATTTATTTTTAAAAATTATTTTATAGCAAATTTCTTGCTGGGTAGGCATGATGGTGCATGCCTCTAATCACAGCATACAGGAGGCTGAGGCAGGAGTGCCTTAGTCCACCCAAGAAAATAGCACCATGCACATGAGGCCAAATAAAAGTCCTTGACTCAAACTGGTGATGCTGAGAACAGGCTCTTGACACAAAGAACTCTCGGCCCCAAAGCATTTTTACAACACATCATTCGCCAGCAAGGAAGGAGGAACCCTTTGACCTGCTGAACATTTTACAAGCATCATTTCTCAGAAGGGAGAAAGCTTATTTGTCTGTCATGCAGGATGTGGCTCTGGAGGGGAGGCATAGGTCAGAGTAACCTGACTTCTCCAAAGCCATTTCATGAGGATTTCAAGTTCAAAGACAGCCTGGGCTATGTCGTGAGTCTCATGCCAGCCTTTGCTATATAAGGAGAAACTATCACAAACAACAACAAAAATGTAAATAAAGACACAAATTTTTCAGCATTTCTTGACCATCACTCAATCAACCTTCCCAACAAATCATGTCCTTCACCACTCTAAGGAGAAATCAACAAGCCGTGAAGACACTTGGGGTCTACAGGACTAAGATCAGAAAAGGATATTAGGTAATACTGAGCCCAAGTGATAGCCTCCTAGATATAAACAGGCTTAAAGCTGTTCAGTGGTAAATGGATTCAGGGTCAATGAGGTGGTATAACAGGTTTCGGCATGTGTTACCACACCTGACAACCTGAGTTCAATACACAAGATCCACATGGTGGAAGGAGAGAACAGACTCCCACAAGCTGTCCTCTGGTCTCTATACTCAGTGGTGTGCACACCCCCAACACACATACCAATTAATGAAATAAATACATATTTTAATATAAGTAATTTCAATTATGCTCATTGATTTGGTCACTGTTATTATTAATTCCATATTCTCAGCACTAAAAATAATGCCTAGCACGCACAAGAGGAGCAGGATGAAAGAATGACTCCACTGGTGTCAAGGAAAAGGGACATGTGCAGGGGACGTGTACAAGAAACCCTTGTGTTCAGTGCCTATCGTGGCCACTGTGGCCTGCCTAGAGAATTGACTGCGTATATACACATGAAGAACAAAGATGCGATTTCTTTTAGCACTCTCTGAGCTTCCTAACATGAAAGAGAAGGTATGCCTCTGTGCACACACGCAAGTGTGCGTGTGCATGCATGTATTTGATGTCTTTAAGACATGAGAGGTTTGTTGGCAACCAAAGCATTTCACATACAGTGGTTCAGAAAATGGTTCTACTAGTGAACTGTGATCTGACTCCAGGGCATGGGCCCTTGGCTCTCCATCTCCTGCTATACCTTATTGCGATCAATCCACGTGAATCTATTAAATGGGTAACAGAATTTATTAAGATATAAATTGAGGAGATACACTCATGAATACAGAATGGAGTAGACAGCTGAAGTTGTCCTCTGATCTGACCAGGAGTGAATCCACCTCACAGGCAGGAGCAGGGAGAAGGGGCATGTGACCCTTCTCCCTTCCCTTGTAAGAGGTCATGTACAGCAGCAGGAAGCACGGCCTCCTTTGGGCTGTGTAGCCCAAGGTCATGGGTGGGGCAAATACCACCACATTACCTTTTACCATAAGAAATCACATACAAGGACAAGCCACCAATTCAGCGCCTTGCTGTAGGCTTTTCTCCTGGGTTTGTACTTTTCTCTGAATTAGGAAACTTCTGAAAACAGCACTTTAAATGACAATTCTTGATTTGACTTCTGTCAGCTTGAGATACATATCCTAGAAGTTAAACCAAAACAGAAAATTCCCACGCAATCTCCCTTCCTGCTGCACATGGCAGGCTCACCACTCAGACTGTACCCTTGCGTTTGGAGACCCACACAATCACGACACAGCATTCACAGTGCAGAACTGTGCTAAGCTCCTTTTGGGGCTGTGATAAAACATCCTGACCAAAAGCAGTGTGCGGGAAGAAACGGTTTATTTGGCTTACACTTCCAGAGATGAAAGTAGACCATTTGGGAACTCTGCTGAACACCGGCTCCCTCGGAGGCTTATGCCACCTTTCTTATCCAGCTCAGGACCAGGTGGTAGGAACGGTCCCACTCACACTGGACTAGGTCCTCGTACATCAATTAATAATTAAGATAATTCCCTGTTATTAAAGATTAAAGGCTAAACTGATCTGAGCAATTCCTCTTGGGTTGACTTTGGCTGTATCAAGCTGGCCGTTAAAGCTAGCGAGGACAAGAACTGACAGCAGGGATGCAGGGGCCTGCCGCATAGCAGAGGAACATGGGCTTCCAGGCATCAGTTTCCTTGTTCTTGATGTTCAGGACGGATGCTCTTGGTCCTGATAGCCAATCTGACATGGTGCTTTTAGGATAACAGAAAGTAAGCAAAGGAGCTGTGGCCGAATGTCCTCTCTGCAGAGCCAGAGGTCTCAAGAGGCAGGATGCCGTTGCCTCCTCGAACTCAGTGGCTTTACCCAAATCACATCTGACAAAAGTATGAGCAGAGTTTCCAAAACCAAATACATGACACATCACAGCCTTCCTTCCCCAGGAGGGAAAATGATCCTTCCATACAAGAAGGCTGACCAGGTAAGAATGTAGCCTACTTCCAGAACACGGTGTCCTGGATGGAAAAACAGTGTAATCTACAGAAGCATGTTACCTAACTCTCACCCAGTTCTCAGGTGTGGACCCCAGGATGACTGTAGGAATCATTCCAAACCCAGAGCAGTGACAAAGGAGCCAGGATCACACAAGCTGGTCCAAGTGGGAACCTCCACTCTGGCACTAAGTGCTCACAGGATCCTGCACTCACAGTCTGACAAGTGGTAGAGCTCTGATCTAGTGGCCCAGCCCAGCCTCCTACATGTGCTAACTTTGAGGTGGGCACAGACACTGTGATAGACATGAAGTAGCAGTAGGGTGTGCAAGTCTCTCCCTACCCAGTGAACAGCAGGTAGGCGACAGATAAAAAGTTTGTTTCAGCCTCGCAGAGAACCTGCTCCCTTGGTGTCCAGGAGCTAACCGTGAACTGGAAGAGCAGGTGACTGATTGTTTAGGAATCTTGCAAGCCAGTTATTAAAGTCAGCCATCATTAAAGATCAACTTATATAAGCTTAAATAAACTACACCAAAAGAAGTGTTAAGTATCAACTCCGGGCATTTCCCAGTTGGACTGCACAGTGCTCTTGAGATGCTGAGTGTCTGTGTCATCTGTCTGGTGGAAACTGCAGAGGGGCAGGCACCAATGACTCCACAGCCAGTGACATCACACCACAGCTTAGCACAGCTTAGCATCAGCCGTGGTGGGAACATTTACATGGAAATGAGCAGACATAAATCAGAATATGAGCACGCCACCCACGTGGGTTTTCATCTGTATGCTTTCTACTCTGCTGTCTTTCATCTCTCCTCTGTATAGTTCATCTGCACACATATGGGCCTGTACCCTACACATGAAATTTAAAATAAAAATGCAAACAACAGCCTAACATTCTTCTATTTAACATCTTTTCTTCCCATTATGTCATTGCTAGTTCTATCAAATTTTTTCTTTTCTTTCTTTCTTTCTTTCTTTTTTTTTTCTTTTGCTGTTTTCGAGACAGGGTTTCTCTGTGTAGTTTTGGTGCCTGTCCTGGATCTTGCTCTGTAGACCAGGCTGGCCTCGAACTCACAGAGATCCTCCTGGCTCTGCCTCCCAAGTGCTGGGATTAAAGGCGTGCGACACCACCGCTCGGCCGAATTTTTTTTCTTATGGTTGATCCCAATCCATTCTTATGGCTCACTTATTTTTCTTTTTAATCTCACAAGCATTTAAATAACTATTAGCCAAAGATTGCATTAAGAACTTAGGGTCAACTGCCAAAAACACAGAGAAAGTTTCCACCCTCAAGGTGTTCACAGTCACTCTAGACTAACTTCCCAGCCCACCATGAAAGTCCCCAGCCCACAGCCAAGACCCTTGAGGGGAGGAGGTTGTCCCAGGAGCTTACTCAGTCGCTCTGCAGACACCCTGGCTGCAACACTGGGTAATCACAATACAGGAAAGGAATATGGTGGAGAACCCAGCTCAGTACCTACCTCATCAGGGACCACACTGCTCCTGGGGACACAGGGAACCTGCTGCTCTTGGGCTCCGGTGGGAAGCGCTGCTTTCTGCTCTCACGGTGGGGGTGGGCATGCTGAGAGGAGGGTTGGGGGTTCCCTGGCTGCTGTGAGCTGTGCTGACAGACCACCCCATTGCTCCTAATAGTTCACAGAATTGAGGAAAAAAAAAACAGTCAGACAAAATGACAAGACTTGTAACAAAGCAGCAGCCACCCCCTGCTTCCCTAGCTGAGATTCCTAGAAGGATGTGCTTTTCAAGTCTCCAAGTCCCCGTGTCTGCTGTTTGCAGCTACCTACTTTCATACGCACAATTGCATTATCAGTTTTTCTTTTTCGGTTTTATTTTTACTGGCACATATTCACTGTGTGTGCCACTAGCTTTTGTGAGGATATTTGCATGTAAGTATATGATGCTCTTTAGCATATTCCCTCATACCCTCTGACCTTCCTCTTCTCTCAGTTTACTCCTCTTCATTCCCAAGACAGTCCCAAGGAAATCTTATATGCACACATACATATATATATACAACTATATAACCCACAAATGAGAGGGAAATATGTACTAATTGTCTTTCTGACTTAATTCACCATATATGATAACCTCCAGATATACCCATTGTCCTATAATGATAAAATTTCTTTCTTCTCTATGGCTGAATTCCATTGTATATGATTAACTTTACAGAGTCCTCTGTTGATAGACAACCTATGTCGATTCCATACCTAGCTTTGTAACTAGTGCTGTACTAAAGATCCATGTGCACGTCTCTGTGGTATGCTGACTTAGAGTCTTTCTGGTAAATACCCAGAAATGCTATAGCTGGGTCATATGATAGATCTATCTTTGTTGTTTGTTTGTTTGTTTGTATGTAGCCTCCATACTGATTTCCACCGTGGCTGCGTTACTTTGCCATCCCACCAGCAGTGTATAAGTATTCTCTTATCTCCACAATTTCATCAGCATTTGCCATTTGTTGTTTTCTTAATGACTACATGTAAAACTGTAAGAACTATGGGTTTGATTAGGGAAGAAAATTCTACATGCTTGAACTCCAGATATTCCCCAGTCACTCTGAGCATCACAATTCACACACAAAACAAATGAACCTTTTCAGCTTTAAGAGGAAGATGGGGTACTCAATAAGCTTTCTCTTTAACTGGAAAATGACATGACCTGTGAGTGAGTACACATGACCAGCCAAGACTGGCTCCCACAACCTCTTAAGGCTCTTAGGTTACGCACCTAGAGCAAGCAGACAGGAGCTCACTCATGAGTAACAGCCATCAGAACTTGGGGACTCAAAACAAGCTGCTAATACTTGACATTCATAATATGATTTTCTTTGTGAATCAGGATTCCCTCAGCAGGACACAAGCAAAACAAACCAGGGGTGGAGCCTGGCATTTAATACAGCTTCTTTGAATTCCAGATGTGGCAGTCTTAGAAACCACGAGTCAGAAAAAATCCCATCCTCCTTCAAGTTACAGCTGTCAGGTTTATCACAAGAAAAGTCACTAGTACGACACTGAGGTTGGAAATCACTTACGACTTGTCCTGCTGGTGGGAGGGGGAGAAGAGGTCATACACCAAACACACCCCAAACACAGTGACGCCCGTCTCCTTCACCAGCATGGCACAGGTCCCCAGAAACAAGCTGAGCAGCAGGAAGAAGGGGGAAGCCGTGGCGGGGAAGCACTGCCCTGCACAGTCCTGATCCAGACTCCTGCAAAGCAAATTGGTGTTTCCTTGTGAACACAGGGGCTGCTATGAAACAGTCCCTTTAGAGACGTATCTAGTGTACACCTGCCTAGGAAGGCAGAGAGCAAAGGTTCCTCCAGAGCATTTGCCATCAACTATTGAGAACTGTTAAGATGGTGGGGCTGGGCAGTTGGCCCAGGGACTAGGAGCTCTTGCTGCTCTGCCAAAGGAAGGGAGTTTAATTCCCAGAACCCTCATCAGGCGGCTCAGAAGCCCCTGTAACTGCAGCTCCAGGAGATCCTATGCCTTCTTTGGGCCTCCTTGGGAACACACACACACACACACACACACACACACACACACACACACACACACACTTTTTTTAAAATCTTTAAAAATTTTGAAGAATGTTGAAATGGAAAAAAGTCCAAAAAATATCAACTTAAAACTAAATTACAGTATGCAATATGGTTTATAATGAATGAACACTAAGACATTTAAAACACTAACATAAGGGTAGATTTAGTAGATAGAAAGATGTTTAAGTGAATATGTTTCAAGCAAATAACACACATTACTAACAAATATGCATGAACTAAGAAGCCAAATTCCCTGGTACAAACCACAGACGTGCAGTTAGCAAACAGGACACCATTCCGCAGAAATGGGAGAATTAGCATGGTAGCAGGGAATGGATAAGTGACAGGTGCCAAGTGCTCATCACCATGATCAGATCAAAGTGTTTTTACACACATATATGCACAAAACAGGAGAGATATATGCAAATAGCATTTCTCTTGATGATGGAACAATAGGTTTTAAGCATTTTTCTTCTCTCTTGACTACTCTATTTGAATTTACCTTCAATATACATATATTGAGTAATTTTTAAAATCAATTATTTGTATATATGTGTGTGCCTGTGTGTGGTTTTGCATACATGTGAATGCAGTTGCCTATGGAGGCCACAAGAGGCCATCAGATTCCCTGAAGCAGGAGTTACAGGCAGTTGGGAGCCACCCAGTATGGGTGCTGGGAACCATTTAGGTCCTCTGCCAGAGAAGTGTATGCTCTTAACTACTGAACCATCTCCGAAGTCCTGTAATCTTTATTTTTGATCATAATTTCATATAGGAATTTTTAAGATGTTTTCAATGTTATTTTCCAAATTATAATGGAACTAGTCCTAGGAAACATGGCTATTTCCTCATACAGGTGCACAGTCACCGGCTCACTCTCCCTTGAGGGGAGTGCCCATACTCTGTCTGTACTGTGACAGCTCCTCCTATGTATTGCATCTTGGAAGAATTAGGTAAAATTACATGCAAAATTTATGGTAAATATACATTTTTCCATGGGGTTGATCCAGAACTTAAATTTCCAAAGGTAAGCAGGGCACACACAATCACCTGTGATGATCTGGCTCACACCCACACAGATAGGGGCACACTGCAAAGCTCATCATGTTCTTAGATACATCAACCAAACAGAAAATTTTAAATTAAATCAATGGATTGATTCTGGTCCAACACCAGTTTAAAGAGAAAACACTAAATCTGACCTTAAGTTTTAAGATGTCATAACAGTGTTCGCACAATTAGGAATGTTGCCAACAGTGTCAAAGCTCAGGCCTGGAGATGAACACTCTACTAGTCCGGCTCCACTCCCATTAGCAACATCTCCTGGAGCTCCATGCATCTCACCCCAGACCCAAGGCCTCTGCTGGACTATACCAGCATCCTCTGCCATATGGTATTTCCCTGCCAGATGATCCTTTGTGATGAGGTCTGTCTTATGTACGCAGGGCGTCTGTCCAGGGGCATTCTGACTCTCTAGCTACTAGATGCCAGTGGCACTTCTCCAATGTGACACCCGAGATGACTGATATCACAAGGGCTCTGGCCTAATGAGTGCTTTAATACATCAATGGGTTCAAAGTCTGAATAGAGTACTGGAAGATGAAGACCTGAGGGAGATGGGGCTTGCTTGGAGGAAGCAGGCACTGAGACTGTGTCCTTGGAGAAGGCTATCTCATGCACCAGACCTGTTATTGCTTCCCTCTATATCCTGTCTGCCATGAGGTTAAGTATTCACTGCCACATGCTCCTGCATTCTGTCTGGATACATGGGGCCAAGACCCCTCTCCCTTTCACGTACAATGACAAGAAGCACGGCCTCCTTCGGGCCATATAACCCAAGGTCATGGGCGGAGCAAATATCACAACAAACGAATCTGTCTGGATACATGGGCCAACCAACCATTGACTAAAACTTTGAGCCAAAATAAATAATTCTTCCTTTAGGCTGTTCTCTCGGATATTTGGGCCACAGGTATGCAAAAGCAGCTACTACTCAAGGAAGAAGGGAAATGGTTGATAATCCAATACCCCTGATTTAGAACAATGTTCTTAAAAGTCAGTCACTGGGCTTTGTAAGTTACAGGTCATCTATCTCTCCATGAAGTCAGCTGATAGAGTTGACTTGGCATCTTTAGGAAGACACCCTGAGCTCTCTGTTCCAACTCACATCTTCCTAACTCATTCTTCTCTGCATGTGGTATATCACAAGTCAGTTAAAAATGCCTTCACTTTGGGGGTAAAGGCACAATGTCATAGAAAGAGGTTTCCTGTATTTTGACGAAAGGATTCTAAAGTGAAAAACTATAGTTAAGAATCAATACTTTCTAGTCAGCCTTGTTATGTAACTGAATGGCTGTTGTAAGAACGATAGAAAAAGGTGAAACAGGGACAAAATGAGGATAAATTAAACAAATCACAGGCAAGTAACACGGAGCACTGCAGACATAACTCTCCATCTATTTTTGTTCACAGATAAAGTTCCATTCTCAGCCAGGATCACCAAGCAAAAGAATCAAGCTCTTAGATTCCCAGCACAGGGACGGTAGTCTTTTAACGCTGATGTGAGGAATGGGAGATGGCTCAGCATGAAGTGCCTGCTGCATAAGCAGGAGACCTGAGTTCAATCCCTAGCATGCATTAAATGGGAAAAAAATGTAGACACCATGTCTGTAATCCTAGCTCTGGGGGAGGGGAGACAGGCAGATTCCCAACAGGTTCTTTGGGAGACCCAGCCTCAAAAGATACAGTGGACAACAATCGAAGAAAACAACCAACATTGGCTTCTCGTCTCCATGAGAACATGTACATGCATGTGTAAGCACTACACACACACACACACACACACAGAGAGAGAGAGAGAGAGAGAGAGAGAGAGAGAGAGAGAGAGAGAGAGAGAGAGAGGGAGGGAGGGAGGGTGGGGAGAGAGAGAGGGTGGGGAGAGAGAGAGAGAGAGAGGGAGAGAGGGGGAGAGAGGGGGGTGGAGAGAGAGAGAGAGAGAGAGAGAGAGAGAGAGAGAGAGAGAGAGAGAGAGAGAGAGGGAGGGAGGGAGGGCGAGAGAGGATATTAAATGCTTCAGAATGGGGCTGTAAGATAACAGGTCAGCACTGGATAAAAAGAGGGTTTCTCTCCCCAGCACCCACTGAGCGTGTTAGAGCCCACGGCCTCTCTCTGGTCAAGCAGGGGTTTAGTGTGTAGTATGTGGTGGTATGTGACCAAAACCACAGAAGGGTTTGTTTATCCTCACTCACCTGTGGTAGGAAAGAAAGGCGAGCAGGAACAGGAGACAGGCTAGCACATCAGCTCTGCCCACGACGCCAGCCACCTAGAAGGTGCAACACAGTGAAAAATGTAAAACTTGGAAAATGATTGTCACAGTACCTTGTGGAAGTGCATGTGACTGTAGACATAAGAACAGCACAGCGGAAAGCATGCTCTTTACAGACGGCAGCCTATGGCCAAAACCTCTGATCACCTCTGATGTTACAGATGCTCCATGGTACACTTACAGGAGACAAGGAGAAGCAGAGGGACACAGTTTCCACACTTAACTTTATTTCTAAGTTCTCTTCCACACAGGATCAATTCCCAGCATAAAAGTTTGTTCAGTTATTGACTTATTAAAACATGCTTTAAGGGTTGTGGGCATAGCTCAGGGGTAAAGTGCTTGGCTAGACTGTACAATGCCCTGGGTTTGAGTCTCAATAAACTCTATCCTCAAACATTGAGTGTCAGTCACTGTTCTTATCCCTGGAGAGTGAGGTATGATGGGTCACTGAGTATTCACAGAGTGGAGGGGAAACAAAAGCAGAGAAATCAATATTTTTAACAATGAGGGGGACTCCTGATTGCTACGGAGTATGTTTGTGTGTGTGCGCATGCATGCACACAGATGCATGTGTCTGTGGTTTCTTAAGTCTGTCAGTGCCCCATAATCCACTGCCCCACCTCAGACAAACACAGGCTCCATAGAAAAGAGTCTGATTCTAGGGCTGAGGCTTAGGAAAACTCAAGAGCAACAAGAACCATTGTCTCATGTCAGAGTACAAAAGCACTCAGAAAATGTTAGTTAAAAGGAAAAAAAATCCAAAGAAAAGGGACTCCCACTGAACAAACTTGAGAAAACTTGATTAAAACAAACAAGGAGCCTGATATATGATAAACCACTGAAGAGAGAGAAATCCACATCCACACGGATGACAGATGGGTGATAAAGGTCACAAGTACATAAACACAAACAGCAAATAAATGAGTGAACAAGCAGGAACTCTGCTCCGCTAAAAGGCCAGTCAATGTGTGTGGATAGAACAGCCAAGCTGGAAAATAACCATTGGCTTCTGGAAGAGCAAAGGTTGGAGAGAGCAAGAAGCCAGAAATACCAGTCTATCTGGGAGGGTAACTCAGCAGTGAAGCACTCTTATCCAGAGAACCCAAGGCCCAGGGTTCAATCCTCAGCACCATGAAAATGAACATAAACAAGAGAATAATCGATGGTAACTCTAACTCTAGGACATGAAAGTTATTTGAGATGCAAGGTATCTACATAACTTCAAAACAACTTAATTTTCAGAAAAATAAAAGAGTGAAGACACTATGGAGAGGATATATTAAGGTGGTACACCACATCCCCCGGGAAATCAAAATGAAAATTATCTTCAAAGACACAACAAAAATACCATGCAGGCCTATTCTAGCCAAGGATATACAACTAATCACATGCATGAGAAAATCAGACAAATTCAAGGAGAGACACAATCCATAAGAAGGAGGATGTAAGCATGTTTCTAAACATAAATACATACTTTAAATTATAGCATATTAATCTGCATTAAGATCTGCATTACATTTGTGTTACATTGTATTTTTACTTATCATGACTCCTAATTATGTTACTGCTTATAACTTATAATAATAAAAAATCATAAACTTATAGGTCTAATGTACATATACATGCATTATATACTGATAATGATGTTAAATTTTATACACTTAAAGTGTGTATTATTTATTTAGGTATGATATATATTATTTTTATTTTCAAGCATACATTTTAATATGCTGTGCCTCTAAGAAGTATTTGTGTTATGCATTATATAGTATATATTTATATAACATTTATAAGTTGCACTCAAATATATTAAAACATTTTCTACTACATACATTTTAATATAAACTCCAAATCATATTGAAATTTATATAATATATGATAGAAAGACAGTGTTCAGGACTGAAAGAAATGAAACCATGAATAATTCTCTCCGTGTTAGGAAATACACAACTGAATTATTGATGTGTGGAGGAGCATGAATTATGCAGCCCTCCCTAACTGCTTCAGAAAACAAACAATATTTCTGTAGAGAGGGAGGAAGAGAGGAACGACAACACAAAGCCAGCAAAAGTTAAACTCAGTGAGCCTTGATCAAGACCACAGAGCAGTGTGAGCATTAAGTGCTGAGCATTAACTTGAAGTGCTGCTTGAGAAGCTGGATGGGCATGCAGGGGTGATGAGGGATGCTTTACAAACCAACGTTATTGTGTCCGTAAGGGGTGTGTGTGTGTGTGTGTGTGTGTGTGTGTGTGTGTGTGTGTGTTTCTCTTTGTCTTTTAAGATACAAGATATAAAATTGTAAAGGAGAAACGGGGACATAGTTTTAAAAATATTTCTGTTGTAGTTCGCTTTCTATTGCTGTGACAAGGGACCCTGACCAAAAGAAACCTGAGGAGGGAAGGGTTGTTTCCCTTTACAGCAGACCTCAAGGAGGAATCTGGAGGCAGGAAGTGAAATAGCGGCCACAGGAAACGCTGCTTTCTGGCTTGCTCTCCATGACTTGTTTCTTATACCACCCAGGACCATCTGCCCAAGGACGTCACTGCACCCAGTGTTCAGGGCCCTTCCATGTCAATCATCTAACAAGAAAATGTCTCGGGGCGGTGGTGGCGCACGCCTTTAATCCCAGCACTTGGGAGGCAGAGGCAGGCCATCTTTGTGAGTTCGAGGCCAGCCTGGACTACAGAGCAAGATCCAGGAAAGGCGCAAAGCTACACAGAGAAACCCTGTCTCGAAAAACCAAAAAAAAAAGAAAGAAAAAAAATGGCTTGCCTTCGGGCCAAACTTATGGGGGCATTTTGTTAACAGAGGCTCCCTCTTCTCAGATGACTCTAGCTTGAGTCAAGTTGACAAAAACTGAACAACACAATGTCTCAGGAAGAGCTGGGCCAGAAGCTGTTTACATGGGAGATGAGTAAGGCTGATCTCTCGGGCACAGGAAACATTGTCACCCATGTCGGAGAAGACCCAGGTCCGTGTGCACTGTAGAATCAGCCAATGTGAGAGAAAATAATGTTCAGGGAATCTGAACCACTAACACACTGTTATGAGCACACTGTACAGTCACATGAGAGGCCATGGTGTGGGTGTGGAAGATCACCTGACTTCTGAAACCCAACTGAGACCCCAGTTTGTTACCTCATATGCTAACACTTGACTGCTGTTGCCAATGAGGTGGCATGTGAAGATTTTGGAGAAAGTTTTGTGAAACTCTTTCACAAAATAGTTTCTTCCAACGTAGTACTTCCTGTGTGGTTTATAGAAACTATCCTACATGATATCTTTATTTAGCTTTATTGGGTAGCTTAGTCTATCAGTTAAAAATCTAAAATCTATGTGTATGTATATTATGGATTCAGAGCAGGTCACATGCTGGGAAAATTTCAAATCCATCCTATACCATGAGAAACCTGGACACAGACCAAGAACTGCAAGGGCACAGAGCGAAAGCTGTGACCTGGCATGGCTGCCTGGACCACACACTGTGTTCGTTAACTGGCTAATCTATAAGAAGCTTGAGAGCCATATCAGAGAAGGTGTGTGACTCTGAGGAGGTGGGCAGTGTGCACAGAGGTGTAAGACCCCAGTTCAGATTCAGGCTGAGCAAGGACTGTGCACGTCCCATTGAGGCTCAGATGGGCTCAGTGGCCACTGCTGTCCTGGAACGTTTAACCCAGCAGACACTCAAGAAGGTTAAGAAGACAGCCCCTAGCCTGCCATGAAGTCCTGGGGCAAAGCCTAAAGGGTACTCATCCCAGACAAATGATGTGGCCAACAGCAAGACTTGCAAGTTGATTCTGAGTACAGCAAGGTGGAGTACAGAAGTCACACTACACAAGCAGAACCGGAACTTGCAAAGTGTCTTGAAGCCCTGCTCCTCACTCTGAGCCAATCTGCAGAGAGCAGAGGACTGCGCCAGTTGAATACACCAAGACATAAAGAATATACTAACTGGGTATGCTGACTCCTGCCTGTCATCCCTGCACTGGAAGGCTGAGACAGGAAGGTCACGAGTTCAAGACCGGCCTGGGCTACATAGTAAGACCTCACCTCAACAACATCATCATAATGTAGAATCAGTTCAGAGAGGGTGTGACAGTGTTAGTGCTGATGCTAACAGGCTCCTCAAGAGGCTAAACCACAGTGTACATATTAAATGCCTACTCTTGCACCCCTGTTGATCTTTTTCCTTTTTATTTCTTTTTTACATTCAGACACAAGGCCACATCTATCACAGCAATTGTTGCCAGAAAAGAAAAAGGTTTTGGCTGCAGGATCTGGGAAGCATCACAGAAGAGTCAGGGAGGATTTCGGCCGTTTAAGACCCGGGAACATGACCTGCAGCCAGAAAAGGCACTCGCACTCATTCCTCTTGGAGGGTAGGAGACCCTGAGGCGGCCGTTCTGGAAGAGGAGGCAGAAGTGACGGGGCATGTGCAGTCAATGGAGAGACTGCTGAGAACCACACACAGCAGCGGCGTGAGGGTGAGGAGGTGAGGCTGTCTGTGGCAATGGGGACGAACCTGCCGTGTCCGGACATAAAGGAGCAGCCAGGCCACTCGTGGAGAGTAGAAATACATGCACATTTCTCAGCCACAAGCTTCAGGCCTTCATCACTTGGGGCTGTTCTGTTAAAACCCTGTTAACACACTGGAAAGTGCCAGTGAATACCACTGAATAGAATCTAAAACAGATGAGTCTCTCATACCCCAAATGCTCGACACCAGAAATGTCTCAGAGTTTGTGTTTTTTAATTTTTATTTATTTATTTTTTATTTTAGAATATCTTCATGCACAAACAATGAGGTGTCTTGGGGATGAGACCTAAGACTAAACACAAAAAAATTCACCTATATTTCTTTATATTTTATACACACAGTCTGAGGGTGAACTTATACAATGTTTTTAGCATTGCCATGTTTCAGCTGTGACCTGTCATGTGAGGTCAGGTGAGGAATTTCCCGCTTGTAACATGTCAACATTCAAAAAGTGTCAGGCTTTGGAGAATTTGGAATTTGAGATTTTTAGGTTAGGGGTGTCTGAGCTGTAATGGGCATGTGGACCTGTCACACAGAATAACAAAATCACAGCATAAAAAAAACCAAAACGGGTGGCAAATGCCCATTAGAACTTCATTTGCCTTCAGGTTATAATGTGTTGTTTTAGGAATGCTATGGACAGGGTTTATATCAAGCAGACTCTGTATAGAGTTACAAGTATTTATTTTATCTGCAAGAATGAGCTCCATTAGCATCAGACAAGGCCAGGAACGTGGACAAAACATGTGACAACAGCTAAGAGCCAGACCAACTGATTAGATCAGAGCCAATTTTCTCCTGAGCCCTCCTGTTCGGATTTTAGAAATGCTGGCTTTAATCTTCAAACTCTCTGTGCCTGATCTCACTTTCACTTCTGCAGACCAGTCTCTATGATGCCCAAATTTAAATTTTCATAGGAGAATCACAATAATTTCCCCAATATTTTTCATGATTCAGTATTCAGAAAGGCATAAATTTCAAAGAAATACAACATTGGGAAACCTGCCCAAAAATATCCCAAGATCTGCCCAAGAATCTCCAGGACTTAAATGAGGTAGTCTGGTCCCCTTCCCTCCCTGCCCTGAGGGACACCACTCACCATTTGCATTCATTCAAATGTTAGCTGAAAGATGAGATTAACCAATGTGTCTCACATGCTTAATGTGAACTAACTTTTCTCCCCTGTTTCTCTTGCATAGGTTTGTGTGTCTAGTCTCGGGCTTTCTGTGAGCTGTGTATAAACCAGGGGAGGAACTCTGCTCCCCATCCCTACAATCTCCTGGCAACTACAAGCCTAGACTCGTTAGTTATTAACTGCCTCACTTATAAAGCAAGCCACATCAGCATGCTGACATACAATCATATCGATGCTTCTAAACCAAATTCTACCCCCAAATTTAAATTTTCCATCCTTCCTGGAACAATGTGACATATGGTCCCATTTTCAGTCTTTTTTGACAAAGATGACTGATTTCCCAAGGCCCCTGTGTCTTACTGTGCATGTTTAATAATTTATCACTAATTGTCTATGAAGTGCATTGCTTCTCCTATATCTCTGTCCTCCTCCCCAGAAACCCGAGCTTCAATCTATAATTAAACAGGGACTCCATTTCACTCTGTAGTGTAAATGGTATGTTGGGTCAGGTTTGTTCACCTCTTCTTCAGAGCTGCTTCATCTTGCAAAAACAAGTACCTTCCCAGTATCCTTTTCCAAATAACGGCCCAGCTCTTCAACACCTATGCCTCTTTAATTGTGTTACTATGGACTTTTTTATTAGCACAAAAGCCCCTGGAAACCCCTTTCTAAAGGTCATTCTGCTAATAGGATTTGTCTGTTTTTTTTAGAATCCATCCTAACCTCTGTCAGCTCTTGATCACACTGCCCAAGGTTGCCTGGCATGTGCACTCTCTCTCATCAGCCATTGAATTAAAACTCTAACCACACAATCAGTTGATCTTTCCTACAGTAACTGTCCCCAAGCACAGTACAGCTCTGTGACTGTAATTCACAAATTGTCAAAATTATAATATCATCCTGGCCTTCGAAATGACCAACACTGCCAGGAACAGAAATCTTTGGTTATTTTTCTTCATATCATGTCCACAAAGTGCACTGGAAAGTTAAGTATTTCTCATCTACTTAGGTTCATACATAAAATTGATAATCATACTTTTAAATACTAAAAGAATCTAACCTCTCACATACCATAAATACCGACATTTTTAAATTAGGCTTTATTATACCCAAGGGAGCCTGAGCAGCTCCAGCTGCCTCACCTTCCACCTAAACAAAGGGGTGTTTAATTATTTTCTTTTCTTAGTTTGTTGAGACAGCATTTCATGTACTCTAGGTTGGCCTAGAACTCTGCACTACATAACCCAGGATGACAGTGAACTCTTGATCTCTCTGCCTCCACTTCTCAAGTGCTGAGATCACTGGCCTGGTACACTTGCTAGGGAGAGCATTCTTTCAGTGGACACCTCTGGAGCCTTCTCTTCCTGTGAACTTCTCAGCACTACTCCCCCTCAGTATTTTCTCTTGATGCATTGCAGACTAATGTTTAAATATATTTTATTTATCAGATTACCTCTCTATTGAAAATGCATATGGATTCTTTTGGTGCGTGTGTGTTGCAAGACGTGGAACTCAGGGTTTCATACACACTGGGCAATCACTCTACCACAGAGCTATATTTATGGTCCTAAATTATCTTTTAAATTTCCTGGGATAATCATAAATCTCTACATATTATATTTTAATTATGTATTAGTATTTTTGGTTATAATTCATATCATGATGAAAGCAGAAAAATGTTAAGCACTAAACACAAAGGTGTACAAGTTACTACATGTGGCTGGTTTTGGTATCTGTGGCTAGTCTACCTTTTTGTAGAAGATTAAGATAGTGTGCAACACAATTCCAAGTCTGATTTCCACCTTATAGATGGTTCACATGCACAAGAACGGAAGGATGTATGCTATAGGTGTGGCTTAATGCTCTGAACTCCAAAGTCAGAGGCAATTACCACTTAGGGATCTATTATCTCATGTAATGTTTTATGATCCATAATTTAACAAGTCAGCCATGTTTGACTTGAATTTGGACAGAAGCAATGAATGTAAGCACATCAGCCTTTATAGCGATCTGCCATCAGACTCTCCTCTCACAGTAAACATTTCACAGAAGTATAGTAAACAGCTTTACCAAGACACCCTGGAGGACTGTTACTTACACGTCAAACTCTTCCACTTATAGGAACTTTGCCCAGTCTAACACACACACACACACACACACACACACACACACACACACACACACACACATTTGTCAAACCTCAAGCTCAGAGACTTAGAATTCTGCTCATGAAAACATAGCCATCATATGCCAAATTGGCAAGACCAGTCCTCACAGTAATATCAATTAATTGAATCAGACTTCTCATGCCAGTTCAAATAAACATTCCATGGATCCCTATGGACACTATTTCACTTCTGACTCAGAACTTTAACACAGAGTACCACCCAGTACCTCTAACACCAGGTTGTCTTCTTCACGGATATAGGCATAGCCAGGAAGCCCTTCTCTACGACTATGATGCCTTAATTGACAGAGGCATCGCAACACCCACACGTCGAACTGTCCTTTGCAGGGGTCCCGGAGGTGTGCACTGCGGGGACATGGTCAGATCACAATGCATGAGCATTCCTCATCCAAATGAGAGAAGAGACCCAATGTGGCATCTTTACCAAAAGTGTGCTCTTGGGTAGATCTTCAAGAAAGCATCCAGGTGCCAGCAGAGGCATCACAAGCCATTCTTGGGAAGCCATAGTGCCTATCACCTACTGGAAGGCTTCATTCTCTGAAAACCTTGATGCCTGTGTCCCCGTCAGAAAGCTTTTACTACCCATAGCAACACATATAAAAGAAATCAGCCACTGCTACTAAGACTTGACACAGTGGTTTCATGGCACCATCTCATCTAGTGCATGATGAACCAAACCCTTTTAAAAGAGCCACAGATCCAAAAGCAATACCTTCTGGACAAAGTCTTTCTCACACAAAATTAGTAAACTTCTTATTGAGTAACTCGGAAAGCAATCTCTAAGTCCACCCTTGTACCGTGGGAGAATGCCATCAGTCTAACTTTCTTCCTGCAGCACCTGCAGTTTCATAATATAAACACAGGCATGAAGCAGAGCAGGGGTGGTAACATGGTGGTAGAGGTTTCACAATGCCCTCTGCTATCTAAAAGCACACAGGATTTAAAGTTTTTGCAAATAAAAAATTGGAAGTGTCCTTTACCTCCTATAATAATCACAGCCCCTATGAAAAGAAACAAGTGAATGCTGGCAGAGCCGATGTGAACATTCTAAAAGCAGCACTGGCAAGCAGAAGGGCACAGAGGTCAAGCTAAACATGACACGGGCCTTTCAGGTCATGAGATTTGAAAGGGGAGAAATGATTGGTTTAGCTGATATATGCAGACAGACGTTTGGCTGCTAGTGGTCATTATTTCATAGCGTCCGTTATACTCACCGCCTCGGTGTGGACCGGGTGCACTGCAAACAGCAGGGCTGTGACAAAAGCCAGTCCACGATTCTTGAAGACTGTTTTATCACAGGTATACATCAGCACGAGGGTCACCAGGTAGTGTAGAATGACGTTCACCACATGAAAGTAGAAAGGGTCCATGCCAGTCAGAAATATGTTTAGCCTGTAAAAATCAAAAATAGAGCAGTCTGTATGAGCCGTAATCACAATAAGAGCACAAGAGATCCATCCATCATTTAAGAAGACAAGCTATTGGATAATAGCTTCCAGGGACTCTCAACACTTTATACTTGTGGATGGTCCAGCTTTTTCCTATCTCAGAACTGGCTCATCTACAGAAATCAATGCAGAGACAGCACATTGCTATTCAGGGAACTTGGACCTCTCAAGGAGGCTAATAGACGGGCATCACTCCATGACTCACCAAAGCCCTCCCTTCCTATTATTCTTGCATTTACTTCTAGCCCAGAGGAGGGTCCCGAGTGCTGGTGTCAGAGCCTTGGCCCTGGAGATGAACAGAAACCAGGAGGCTGCAATTGTATCTCAGCCAGGACAAACCAGGCATGAATGTGTGCTCTCAGCCATGGTGCCACCAGGAACCACGTTTCCAGATTCTACATCTGGAAGCTGAGTCTCATTGCCACCCCACACAGAGCTCGTTAGCAATGCTTGTTACTATAAGCTGCAGCTAAGACAACACAAAGAGCAAACTCACACGAGGTTTCAGCGTATGCAGTGTTTTTCTTAATGTTTATTTATTTTGTATGTGCATGTCTGGGGGAGGGTAGTGGAGAGGGCAGGTGCATGTGTTCACACATGTATGCCACTGTGCACATGTGGAGGTGAGAAGACAACTTACTGGAGTCTTTCTTTCCCAAAGAAAGATGAAAGTTTTCTCTTTCCACCATGTGGGCCTCCAGGATCAAGCTCAGGTCATCAGGCTTGGCAGCCAGCCTTTATCCACTGAGCCATCTGGATGGCCAGGGTTTGTTTTTTAACACAAGCTCCCACTGATCTGAGAATCTGATTGTTAACACTATGATAAGCCAACTAAAAGCAAATCACAAACAGAAGGGAAATCAGGTGCTCATCATAAGAAAAAAAAAAAAAAAAAAAAAAACCACTCCTTCATGGCACCCAAACACAGAGCAGATACATCTAAAGGTCCCCTTTAATAACAGGATACAATGTTCCCAACTAAGTCTGTAGAGCAGTGGTTCTCAACCTTCCTAATGCTGCGACACTTTAATACAGTTCCTCATGGTGTGGTGACTTTGGTTGCTACTTCATAACTGTAATTTTGCTACTGTTGTGAATTGTAACGTAAATATCTGTGTTTTCCCATGGTCTTAGGTGATCCCTGTGGAAAGGTCATTCGACCAAACGGGTCCCAACCCATAGGATGAGAAACTGCTGATGTAGAATTATAGAAGAAAAAAAAAATCCCAAACAAAACCTCTTGCTGAGCTTTGGTGGCACAAACTGGTAATCCCAGCACTAGAATAGTTATGGAAAGAGGACTAGTGTGAATTTGAGAGCAGTGCAGGCTACAGAGGTAAGCCCCTTCTCAAAAACCCAAACAGAAAAAGTACTCTTATGCAGGGCAGTCTGATGGCCCAGAGCTGGCTGCCCTCCAGTCCATCACACCAAAACAGCAACCCCAGGTCTTCATCCTAGTGCTCTTGACCTGCCCCTCTTACAACACCACCCTCTTTGCCTAAACAACCAATCAAAAATGTACAAGTCACTCTTAGAGATGACATACGTGGGTTCTAAACAGCTGGCTTGATTTATGCACAGCTTGGACCTTCAAAACTCTAAATATCCCAGACTTCATTTGGGCACCACAGTTACTGGCTGTGTTCGTTTGAGAAATATCACTCCCATAGCCTTGTGTCCCCTGTTGGTGGCACTTTTGGGGAGGTGTAGCCTTGCTAGAGGAAGTACTTGACGGGAAGAAGGATTTGAGGGTTTAAAGCCTCCCTCTACTTCCTGTTCTCCTACTTTGCTTCCTGTATGTAGGTGAAGATGTGATCAGCCTGCTTCCTGTTCCAGCCATTTGCTCCCATGCTTTCCCCACCACTGTAGACTGCACCCTCTGGAATTGTAAGCAAGTGGAGATGGGATTCCCCAGAGCAAACGGGCTAGCAAGACTAGCCATTCTGGGAGCTCTGAGTATACAGGAAGCAGAGGAATCCCTAAGTGGATGTGTATTGTTGACATGGGCATGGCCATGCCAAGGACTCCAATGCCTCAGCCCCACGGGAATGGCAAAGCCTTACCCAAGTGATGTTCACCTACAGAGACTTCCCCTGTGCTGACCTAATAAACACACTGAGGTTCTGGGTAGCCAGGGGTGGTGCCTTCCATTCATCTGATCCCAGCTTTCCTATACCCACATCTGTGTATCTGTCCTTTCTTCATTCCCTCACTGCTCATAATCAGGGTTCCAGGACTGGAGCAGTGCAGGTCATGGTATCTAGGTTTGACTGAGACAGGGTTTCAATCGATAAAGTAGAAGAATGAACTAAGGATGATTGATTCCTGGCATCAATCTCGGACTTCCACAAACATATTTACACACACATCTCATAACGTTATTTATAAAATAGCAAGATCTGGAAAGTGTAAAAAGATAGAGGTACATAAGTTTGAGATAAAATGCTAACAAAAATTTCAAACATAACCTATCTGTGAGCAGAGAGCAGAGTCTCTGGCTCTGGAAGCCAATATGAGTGTACAGAAGAAAAGGGGTTAACTGATTAAGTTTCATAATTTAATAGAAGAGGGGCTGTGATCGATGCTCTGCATCTATGTCTTAACAGAGACATCCATCAAAATATCTTGAAGTCTGCCTGCATACATGACAGCCCAGGATGGATTTGCAGCCAATACAGAGTGGAGACTAATACATCAATGTCCTCCAGGACTGAGTTCTCCAGTGCCTGTCACAGTGCCCTGGTGTTATCTCTGATCTGCCCAATGCCACTGCCAATAGCTCAGTGTAACTACAGAATCCACACTTACAAAGATTACACACTGTCTATGCTGAAAGGGGAAGGGGACACTGGAAGACTCGCTGAGATTCAGGGGCAAAGTGGCCACAACTGTTCATGTCAACACTGTGCTGGGGGCTAAAACACACTGGGTACAAAAAAGAGCAAAATACTTTGCATCCAGATTAGAACTGTATATATCCTATGGCCCAGAGGGGGTTGTTACACTCACCTGAAAAAGTTAATGTTCTCTAGCCACCAAGGCAGGGACAAATCCAACAGACAGAAAAAGAGCCACAGAACTCAACAGTTTATCATTTCAGTTTATTTAACAAAATTTGCTAGGTACTAACCACATGAGGCAGAGCCCAGAGAGACAACAAGAAGATATGGTGTCTACAAGACAACAAGAAGATATGGTGTCTAGGGTTAACAGAGTAGTGGGAATAAGAAATGAACATGCACAGAGATCATCAATAGTGGCAGAGCTCTGGCAATGGAAGGACCTACCAGGTCAGAGCTCTCAACGAGGGAAATGTTCTCCAAGGGGAAAGAGAGGCAAGACAGATGGTACCCAATGTGGGGCAGCAGGGCTGAGAGAGCATCTTAGACACTGGGGTCACCTGCACGAGGGAGCTTCAGGATGGCGGGGGCCCTCTGAAATGGAATCTCAGGAAGGTGGGTTTGGAGACATGAGGGATGCTCAAGCTAGAGAGATACGGTGAGCAGAAGTGATCAGCGTGCAAGGGACCTGATGTTTGTGGAGCTTACAACGTTGCTCTCCAGTGTCAAGAGCAAGTGTCACTCATGGTTGTTACACAGTAAATACTGCAGTAGATGATGGATGGACAGATGGATGGATGAATGAAACGTTGAGACAATGCACTTACTCTAAGTCTACCCAAGGAAGAAAGCAAGATTTAATTACATTAGAAACAAACTCTCTCAGGCCAGGTTCCCCCATAAACAGTTTCTTTTCATCTTTATACATCTTTTCTTTTTTAATCAGCCAATATTTTTTAAAGATGTTTGTATACAAATACTTCAAATTTATTTTAAAATATTAGAAGACTTGACAACTCCAGGCTGCCTGTGCTACATGGGAATATGTGGGTACCAGTTTCATTAGGGCAAATACTCACAATTAGCCATAGTCTCTAGTGTGCTTCTAATGAAAGCCACTCATTTATGATGATACGGTAGACTAAAAAAAAAAAAAAAGACAGCATGCCTATTGTTTAAAGAAAAATAAAGTATATTCCTAGAAAAGAAGGTATTCCCATGTACCTACAATGTAAAGTACTATACACCAAAGAACAAGTCAGTCCCTCAGTAACCCAGTCAACTGACACCTTCAGCAGCTGAGATTTCAACCTCTAGAGCAAAAGAAGGCTTCAGCTCAGAGAAAGCTGTAGCATGGAAGTGTGATGTTCTGTCTGGATTATCAATTTGATGGGATTTAGAGTCACTTAGGGGACATAACTCTGGGTCTGTCTATGGCACTGTTTCCTGAAAGGGTTGAGGGGAGACACTTTAAAAAAAAATCCAAGATACAAAGAGATCCAAAGAAAAGGCAACGTAAGTCTGCCTGCCTCTGCTTCTTCCCGAGTGAGTCCGTGGCTGACATCAAAGCTTCTTCATCCTCAGCAGCTCTGCAGGGCCCATCACATTGGGACTGCCAAGGCCTCTAGATTCAGGGACTGAGCAGCCACAGGGCACTCAGCTTCTCCAGCATGCAGGTGGCCCTTGTTACCTAGCTTCTGCCATGTAACCCGATCTAACAACTCTTTTACACTACGCATACATCCTATGGGTTCAGTGCCTCTAGAAAATTCCAGTGCATCTGGTAAACATTTAAAATAATATGTGTGCCTGGATGACCTAAACTGCCCACCGGAGCACAGTGACAGTCCCTAACACCATCTAACCAGAACAGCGCCTCGGTTCCAGGTCACCCTGACTGTACTCCTCCAGGCACTCGTTAACAACTGTCTTCAGGAATTATGGGCAATTTTTCAGAGACTTAAGAAGCTAACTTCTCTCCATCTTTGGAATCCATTGCATTCAGCACACAATAGATTCTAAAAGAAATCTGTTGAATAAACAAATGAATTTAAATTACACTGGGAGTCGGAAAGGCTCATCTTTTCCTTTCAGCTCTAAGAATCTCTCATTTATTTGGCTTAGTCTTCATTTCTCATTTAGAACTAGGACAAGCAGTAGGAAATATTTTTTTCTGAAATAATCTTAACAGGAATCTCTGACCAGCCATGAGCCTCTCAGTTTAATGGACTCCCCCTTCCTCTTCCTACACAGCTGACCAGGAGAATGGAGCATGAGCTCAGAGCACTCAGATGGGCTGATCTCCAGGACAGCCACACCGGGTCCCAGGAAAAGTTCCAGCGCCCAATCATCTGACACCGAAGGAGGACAAAGGCAGAAGGGGCATGAGCTCCTTGCCTCCTCCCTCTCACCATCAGGAGCTTCAGATAAACTCCCATTTCCTTTTAGTATCATTTTAAGAAAATATCCTGATCTAGGGGAAGAAGCAAAACAAAACTCAATCAGGATGGATCCCAGAAAGAGAGACTTGTGCTGGGGGACATACAGGGTCCATTCTCAGAGGCCCCCGAGTGTACTTCAGTCTGCATGCTCCAAATCCATGAAGGATCCAGGTCTGGAAACTGGAATAGAGGGAAGGACTTTCCACTGTGGTAGCTCCAGTGCGCTCCTGTGCACCCACCCCACCCCACACACACCCGTATTTCCCCGGTACAGGTCAAGCAACGTTCTAGGTCAGTCTCTCTACTTTGTTCAGCTTCCTTGGCTTGAGCACCTGCCAACCCCACAACCCCGGTGCAGTCCAACAACTGAGCACCAAACTTGTTTGTGCTGCCTCTCATGGGAATGAGTCCTGGTTGGGCATTCAAGCCCTGAGACTCAGCCTCCTGTAACCTGGGGTTTCTTTACTAACATCAGAAAGCCCCTCTCCGTGGCAGCCCCCCTACACATATGCAGACCACAGCCACCTTGCAGAAAGGAACTGTCCCACAGCTTCTCCATTCTGTAGTTGTCCCATCAATAACGTCAGTCTAGTGCCTTGGTGAAGGCAAAGCACCTGACCCTCCCTCTCAGGGGACTATAGTGGAACAGAAGATATGAGTGCACGCAGCTGTCGGTGCCTGGAATATGAGCTACGTTGTACCAAGGACAATGTGACACTCGGACCTCCCTAAGCATAGGTCTCCACGGGGTGCCAGTGGTCACCAAGCTTCTCTGTGCGACCTTCAACCATGACTCCCTGCTCCTATCCCATCTCAAGAGAGTCGAAAGCAGATCTGAGAGGAAGCCTGAGATCTGCACCCAGCAGAGAACTAGCAGAGCTAAGAGACAGAGGTCTCAGACCTCAACTGAGGGCGCACAGGGTGAGCAAGTTCAACAGAAAACCCAGTGTGCTCAGCAGTAAGCATTCTTTTCCGAAAGAGAACTCAATCAGGAAAGGGGGGAGGGGCAAGTGTACTTCCTCCATCATTGTTTCTTGTGTGCATGTGTACCTGTGTGCGAGATATCGATGTGTGTGCATCTGAAGAAGAGCCTCAGCTGCCATTCCTCAGCTGCCATCCACCTTGTTTTTGAGACAGATCACCAAATAGGCTAAGCTTGCCAGCCAGCGAGCCCCAGAGATCTGCCTGGCTCTGCCTCCCCAGTCCTGGGTTAATAAGCACAGTGTTGCTACTATGCCTGACCTCTCCATTTCTTCCTTCCTTTCTTCCTTTCCTTTTTTAACATGGGTTCTGGGAGATTGACTCAGGTCCTCATGCTTGCCAGGCAAGCATTTTGCCTTCTGAGCCATTCATTACTCCAGTGGTATCAGGATTTACGGTGCTTTTCCTGGGTGCCCACAGCCCAGTATGACCCACCGAACATGCCCATCTTCCGTTGTTTCCATTTCCCCACCTCTAACTAACTGTCCTGCGGTTGTCAGGCTTGGGAATGGTTTCCACGGTCACCTTAGATCACTCAACCAATAAATAAGACCTGGTTCAGCTTGTTTCCCCTCTAAGGCGAATCTCATAGACGCTCAATCATCTAGGCTCTCTTCTCTATCCCTCCAGTTCTAGACAAATCGACAAATCGTCACTTCATCCCTCTGAAGAAACAAACTAGGCAACTGACGGCACCACAGTGTGGAGGGGATCCGGTTCTGACTGGATCCTCTCCTCCTCACTGGGCATGAGAAAGCTGCTCCCCAGGAGAGGTGCCAACCACCATCACTGTCTCCTTGGCACTCTGAGTGATGACAGACTAAAGGGAAGGCCATTAAAGGGGGACCCGGGCAGGAACATTGGTGACGCCACAGGAAAGAGAACATGGTCAAGAAGAAAACTGTCAAGAGAGAATCAGCAAACAGCTAGAAGCGCCCAGTGTCACGTATCTTAGTGACAGTTGTAACTAAGCTGCTAATTTTGCACTTACTTTCTTCGGGAAGGGTGTGTTCTCTAGCACCCCTGGGCACAGTCACGGGAAATCAGAGTTATCTCCTCTTGAGACTCCTGACTCCAAATATCCCCAAAGCACCTTCTGACCAACTGCTGTAAAACCAGGGCTTCCCCATCTCCCTCCAGTCCTCCAGTTCTCCAGAATGCCTCACAGGATTAAGGAAATTGCTGCTCCACAGGAGTGTTAGAACAAAACTCAGGACCAAGGGCAGCTAGCCATGCCTGGCAGAAGGCCTGGAGAATCCTAAACACACACCTGCCCAGCCTCAGACGCACCCAGCTCAGAGCATCAGGGTGGCATAGAATCTACCAGGGATGTGTGAGCGAACCCTGGTTGGGGTTTTACTGGGGCTTTATTATTTTAGGCTTCATTATTTGGCCCATTTGATTGACACAGGACTGAAGTCAATCTGCAGTCCCCTCCCCCTCTTCAAGTGGGAGGTAGAGCCGATATCACACAGCTCAAAGCCCATCTCTAATCATTCCTGGTCTTTTTAGCTCCATTTAGCGCATAGGGCCCACAGTGCGTCACTCGCTCCTCAGGCGTGGTGAACCCATTAGTCTACACCCTGAATAATATGAAATTCCTCACATTGAGAAATCCCAAGGGTTTAGAAAGAAGGTTTCTCTGAAGGAAGCCAAACCAAATACCAGACCAAATCTAGATGGCTGGACCATCTGCTTCCTTTGACAAGACTCTGAGGTCCCTGTGCTCCACCTGGTGACTTTAGAGAGAAAGCAGGGCATTGGCATGAATGGATCTTAAGCCTCCACGGGGAAAAGCGGAGGGTACAACCTCAGAGGTACAACCCCTGCCTCCTGCTCTGAACTCGCACCATGCACTCTGCTACTATGTGTGCTTCGGTGGTGTCCTGGGGGAAGGCTAAAGATCACCATTCTCTCCACTTTATACCAGCCATAGTCATCCTTCTACAGCCAAAGCTGCCCCTGACCTGAGGAACACAGGGCCCTCAGGGATCCTCTGCAATGTCCAAGGAGATCCCCCTCTGCTTCCCTTTTCTCTTCCAGAGAGGAAGGAAAAAGGTGAATTGAGACAGAAAACTGGGCTGGAGTATGGTGATGCTTTATTTGTGCTGAAATGTGATTTTATTTGTATGTTAATAAGTAAAGTGCCTGGGGGTCAGAGCCAATAACTAGCCATTTAGCAGAAGCTGGGCAGTGGTAGCACACACCCTTAATCCCAATCACATGACAGGCAGATCTCTGTGAGTTCAAGGACACCACCAGCATGGAGACACATGCCTTTAATCTCAATACCAACCATAGAAGACCTGGAGGTCTGTACAGACAGGCAATGACAAGGAGGTCATGTGGTTGGGTTTAGAACCAATGAGAAGGCAGAACAGAAAGTCAATAAAAAGACACACAGGAAGTAGTTCTCTTGCTGAGGGGAAATGGCAGTGAGGGGTAAGAAGGCGGTTTTAAGTCTCAGCTCTTAGCTACTGCTCTGACCTCTGGGTCTTTTAACTCTGCATTTGGCTCTGTGTTTCTTATTTAATAAAACTGTTCAGAATTACACCTACTCTGGAGAGATGGCTCAGTGGTTAAGAGCACTGGCTGTTTTTCTATTTGAGTTGGGTTTCTATTACAGGAAGCTTACAACCCATCACTCCAGCTCCAGGGAGATCTAGCTCCCTGTTATGGCCTCTATGGGCACTGCACCCCAGTGCATATATATACATACACATACATACATACATACACACACAGATGCACATACAGATGTACACACATACAGACACACATACAGAGAGACACACAGACACACATACACATGCACACAGAGACCATACAGACACATATACATACATACATACATACATACACACAGATGCACACACATTCACACAGGCACATACATACACGTAGGTACACACACAGAGACACACGTACATACCCACATAATAGAGACAAACAGATACATACACTCAGAGACACACGTACACACACACAGACACAAATATACACACAGACATACATACACATACACAGAGAGAGACACACACAGACACAAAGACACACACAAATATAGACACATACACAGACACATACAAACACACAGACACAAACCACACCCACACTCACCCCCCACACACACACATCTTTTAAAAAGACAGGAAACAAGCAGACTTCCCATGCAAAGAGTGCAGCCCCATGTTTAATTCTTCAGCCCTGCTTCACAAGCCGGGCAAAGTCTGCATGTTATAGACAGACAGCTCACAGGCAAAGTCTGTGATGTTATAGACAGACAGCTCACAGGCAAAGTCTGCATGTTATAGACAGACAGCTCACAGGCAAAGTCTGCATGTTATAGACAGACAGCTCACAGGCAAAGTCTGCGTGTTATAGACAGACAGCTCACAGGCAAAGTCTGCATGTTATAGACAGACAGCTCACAGGCAAAGTCTGCATGTTATAGACAGACAGCTCACAGGCAAAGTCTGCATGTTATAGACAGACAGCTCACAGGCAAAGTCTGCATGTTATAGACAGACAGCTCACAGGCAAAGTCTGCGTGTTATAGACAGACAGCTCACAGGCAAAGTCTGCGTGTTATAGACAGACAGCTCACAGGCAAAGTCTGCGTGTTACAGACAGACAGCTCACAGAGCAGAGGCAGAACACTGAAACCAGTGACAGAAAATGACATCGGACAGCAGTGGGTTTATGGAGGGCTTGGATGAGGACAGTCCCTAGAAGATTCTTGTGCTGTGTGTGTGTGTGTGTGTGTGTGTGTGTGTGTGTGTGTGTGTGTTCCCAAGATGGTGGACCAAACCCGCAAGGGGTGTTCATGCCTCAAGGGCTCTGACCTAAGCATGGATTTTCCAGCACTGGACGAGTAATTCGCTAGTTATAGGGAAGTGGAGTCTAGCTGGAGAAGCAGATCACAGAGCACGGGCTCTCGGGGTTCCATCTGGTCCTGGGCTCCTCTCTGCCTGACTCCCTGCTTCCCACAAATGAGGCAGCAGCCCTACCATGATGCTCTGCCTCATCACAAGAAACCGCAGAGCCAGCCAGCCACAGACTCGAACCGTGAGCTACAACCTTCTTCCTGCCTTCTCCACTCTCAAGCATGTTGTCACAGTGCCGGAAAAGTGACTGACAGATCAGAGTAAGAAACTAAAGGTGAAACGCTGAGAATGTTTAGATCGGGAGTCCTGAGCAGGCCTCCATGACAACGTAATGTCTATGCAGACGCTGAAGGCACAGAGGCCATCGGCAGCGGCAAGTCTGGCCTGTGAAGGAAGCAAGGGCTCCAGGGGGCTGGGTGGAAAGGACAGCCTAGACGTCAGCGTGGGAGTCAGGAGTCAGGACTTCGCAGGCAGAAGCCACATCTTATCACTGGGAGGAGACACACTACCATTCCTTTGGCATGACCAAACATTCCTCAGTCCTCATAAAGAGGAATGGCTAGACTGAAAGTCTGGAAAAAATAAGAGTGTGGCTGCAAAGGAAAATAGAAAGACATTGGTCAATAAAAACAGACTGCTTTTGAAGGCAATTCTATTATTACCTTCAGGGACAAACTTGTAGAAAAAACCCACAATCCAATGCTTGGTTCCTCTCCTTTCCTGCTCTTCCTATACAGCCAGACTGAGGTCTAGACTTATCTATGAGACCATGATCACAATCTCTGCCTCCAGTGCTTTCTTAATTTAATATAGAAGTTTCATTTTTTTAAAAAAATAATTTTCCCCATAGAGACTTTACTGCCTCCAATTCTTTTTTCCTTGTCTGTGTGTCCATCACAGAATGTCTGGGTACCTTAATCAAATATTCCAGGCCATCTTCACTCTTGTCTAGAGTATACAGAAAACAGTATGACCCAGCAGAGACAAAGACCTCAAAGGGGTCAAATCAGCAGGAGGAGAGCCAAGATGAACATTTCAGTGTTCTCGGGTACAGGGCATGGAAGCTAACGCTTGCACATTCTCAGAGTTGGAAGAATTCTATGACTACTGGTAAAATCTCTCATTTTCAAGCATTAAAGCATTGCAGGTCCCCACAGCCACACATATTAACATATTCTATTTTTTAGCTCTGACATTTAAACCACCCACTTCACTCTTATGATTTATGTTAGCATCAGAAGCATTCAGTAAAACTTTAGAGCAAATAATGATCTAATAGCCTAAACATGGAAAGAAAAACCCTGAGTTTAAGGTCCTGCAACCAGCCTAACTTTCCCCATCTTCAGTGCTGAAGACCACGGGTTCTTTGTTGAGTCAGGCTCCACTCACCGACTGAATGGAAATTTCCACAGGAACCTCTTCCTGAGAGGAAAGGGGAAAAGGATAAAATAAAAACACGAAGTACCTTTTAAATCAATCAAGGCAATTTCAAGGGGGAGTTATGGGCACTGTGGCCTTTGGTTCTGTGTCAGTTAAGTATCTACAGAGAAACTTAATGCATTCCTCCTGATTTCAGAGGTCACACCCAGGGAGGGAAATGACATTATGTCCTTTACAGGAACATGGATGCAACTGGAGACCAGAAAAGACAAATATCAGATGTTTCCTCTTGTATGTGGAACTTGGATTTTATATAGATATAAAACCACATATATAATACACATATGCATATACACACAGATATATAACATGCAGGTATCTGTATATTTACTATGTAGAGAAGCAGTAGGAACTAATGGGAGGGGCAGCCAGAAGAAAGAGGAGGGTATGGGCTGAATACGGTGAAAGCACAGGGCGTACTTGAGTGAAAACAGTCTGTTAAGTCCCCTCCCCCATTATATGCACTGAATGAACACCAATAAAAAAAAACTTAAGGATAAAAACAAGCAGAATCAAAAGAACGTGAAGACTGCAGAGTAAGTTTTCACATGCTTTGTTTCTTCTCTACTATTGTCTAAATATATTCCTGCATGTCCTTGCTCACGAGCAGAGGTGACTATTTGCAACACGTTGGCAGAACCCCCAGAAGCAATCCAGAGAAAAAATACTTACAATAGCCACATGAGAGGTCACCATTACTCGCCTACAAGTCTGATGCTTGGGTTTGGAAGCCAGCAGGGCAGCCAGCGGGGAGAGAGGGCAGTGCAGAGGAAAGCCAGGATGAGCAAGAACCACAGACAACATGCTACATCTCACTCTCTCTTTCTCTCATTCTCTCTCTCTCTCTCTCTCTCTCTCTCTCTCTCTCTCTCTCTCTCACACACACACACACACACACACACACACACACACACACACACTGCCCCTGAGGCCCCACCTTATCAAGGCAAACTTGCAGAAGGCCTGACTCTTCCACTCTAGCTGCTCACACCTGTGCTGGCATTCCCAGCCACCGAGGAAGCTCAGGGGAGACTGGAGGCCTGTGACCTGAGCTACTGTGGTCCCCACCAGGAGCAGGCAGCACTTCCTGCTCAAGCTACACAAGACTCCGGATCTCAGCCTGATCATGGCCACTTCCCTCCCACCTTCCAAACCTCTCAGAAATGTCTCCTGGGGTCAGCCCTAATACAGAGTCACCCTGGGAAGAGGGATCTAGAGACAGTCACAACAGAGAGAAAGTGATGGCATATACAATCCTGTCACACCTTGTTTCACTGCTGTAGGCTCTGCAACTGTATCATCTGGTCACCTTTTCCTCAGTCAACTTCACCTTTTATGTGAGAAGCATGACAAGGCTCTTTACTATACAGGTATATGTTGTTGATTGTCTTTACTCTGTGGTCTTTTGGGGAGGCCTGCCACCCAGCTCCCACATAAATCACACAAGGAGGGTTATACTTCATTATAAATGCCCAGCCTTAGCTTGGCTTGTTGCTAGCCAGCTTTTCTTAACTTAAATTTTCCCATCTACCTTTTGCTTCTGGGATTTTTTTCTTTTCTAACTTCTGTATATCTTACCTGCACTCTTACTCTGTGATTTGCTGTGTGGCTGTGTGGCTGGCCCCTAGCATCCTCCTCTCTTTTTCTCTCATGCCCTTTCTTCTTTTTTCTCCTTGTATTTATTCTCTCTGCCTGCCAGCTCCACTGATCCTTTCTCCTGCCTCGCTATTGGCCATTCATATCTTTATTAGACCATCAGGTGTTTTAGATAGGCAAAGTAACACAGCTTCACAGTTTAACAAATGCAACATAAAAGAATGCAACACATCCTTGCACCATCAAACAAATGTTCCATAGCACAAACAAATACAACACATCTTAAATTAATATTCCACAGTAGGTACAGTGTTATTCCTTATATACAAGCATTGGTCCAGCAAAAAAATTATATATCAGTTGATTATGTTTGTTCTTAAGAGAGTTTCCATCTTTCAGTATGTGACATACATTTAATATAGAGAGATTATAAACTTACTTTTACTAAGAAAAAGAAAAAAGTTTATATTTTGATTTGGAATTCTATGAGAACAAAAAGTAAGGCACAAAAATAAGAGAAAATGGATCAACTCTGGGACATTTATAGAGCAGACTACCACTCAGAAATGAAAAGGAACAAACTCTTCATTGCACAGAACCACCTGAATGAAGCTTCAGAGAAATGCTGAGATTTAAAAAAGAAAGAAGCCAATCTCAATAAAGTGTGCGCTAAAAAATTTTGCTTATATAACATCAAAATGATAAAATTATAGAGATGGAGAATTAGTGGTCAGGGTGGTAGTTTGTGGGTTAAATGTTAGACTTTAGGTGTGTTGATATGATGAGGAAGTATAGAGTTCACGCGATGGAAGTGTTCTAGACTTTGTAACTATAGTAGAATCTCAGAAATTGACACCTGCCATAAAACTGCAGAGAACTAAATATACATCAAAATAAATAAAATACCTATGCAAAAGCTGGTGAAATCTACAAGATGGGGGGGGGGTGGATCCTAAGGATTATATCAATGCTATTTCCTGCACCCAGGACCACTAGCAGCAACACCCACAATGGGCTGGGTACTCCCATTTCAATCACTAATTACGAAAACGCCCTTCAGGCTTGCCTACAGCCCCATGTCATGGAGGCTTTTCCTCAACTGAAGTTCCCTCCCTCACAGATGACTCTAGCTTGTGCCAAGTCGACACAAAAACCAGTCGGGACACTAGGCCAACGCTTGGCTCATACCAAATGCTCAAAGTGGTTCTTTCCATTCCTTTTTGCAGGTTTAGGTTATACAGGTCTAACTAGACATGGCAGCTCACTGAATCTGTAATCTCAACACTGAGGAGGCTGAGGCAGGAGAACAGCCATGAGTAAAGAACTATCCTGGGCTACATAGTGAATCCCAAGCCAGCCTTGGGTATGGAGTGACAGCCTGTCTCAAGAAACAAACAAACAAAAAACAGGAGGAAGAGGAAAGGAAAGAAAAACTATTAAGTGTCTGAAGTCTTCAGGGCCCTTCAGTCCATGCTACCGCACCAGAACATGGGTTGCACCTCATTGACTACTCAAGAGGTGGCCACTCCGATTGAAACCGACCACATGAACAGGACTGGTCTGCTTCTCTTCATGATAAGGTAACTATTCCAAGTCATACCCTGTTGCTCTCTAGACTCACAACTCAACTGGCCCATTAAAAAAAGGGGAGGGGCCATTGCTGTGCCTCTATTTGCTTTCTGTTGCTGTGATGAACACCACAACCAAGAGAGAGAAGGGTTTCTTTGCCTTACATGTCTGGACCACAGTTCCGTCGTTTAGGGAAGTCAAGGCAGAAACTCATGCAGAGACATGGAGGAACACCCCTTACTCAGCTTGCTGTGACCACCTGCCCAGGAGTGGCACCACCCACAGTGAGCCGGACCCACCCACATCAATCATTAGTCAGGAAAATGTCCACACAGGCTTACCTACCGACCAATCGGATGAGAGCATCATATTCTCAACTGAGTTTCCTTCTTCCTAGATGGCCCTAGCTTGTGTCAAGTTGACAAAAAACAAAACAAAAACCCACAAAACCAAAAACAACATAGCCAGCACTCTTCTAGCAACCCACACAGCAAAGGGCCATGTTTTAGAAACCAAACTTCTCTGCATAGACAATGAACACCCAGAAGAGGTTGCATATTCCCCTTCCCCTGCTCTGCCACCCTGCCCATCAACCCAGCCAGCGTCCCCTTCTTCACTAACCGGCCCCCACCAGGGGATGAAGTCAAGCTGGTGATGTAAGAGGTGGAGTTTCTGCACACCCTCCCTCCCTTCTCTGCCCTGGCAGAGCTCCTATTAGGAACTATTGAAAACACTTGGACAGCCAGCCCCGAACACGTACACATCCTCCAGCAGGCATTCAACCCTGGCCCTTCAAATGGAAACTGCTCAGGCCAGGGCCTAGGGCTGTAAAAAGTCTGCATATGGAGTGCTGTGAGCTTATACAGCTTCAAATTAATCAACAGCCTCACCTACTCAATGAAAAAGCCCACCAAGGAAGCGTTCCTATTTTTAAGATTAAAAAAAGAAAAACAACTGGGAAATTAAAAAGGCTGAGAAACTGCAGCTAAGGCTACCTTGGGTTGAAAATCTACACAACTTTCCAAAGATAAATGTTTATAAAACATCCGCTTGGGAGTCAGACGTGTTATTTTCTCAGCCTCTTTAAAACATTAGTTTATTTGAAAGAATGACGTGAAAGCCAACTGCCGGGTTTCCTTTTGTAAGTCATGGGGCCTGAAGGTCCACGCTGACTGTTACTTTGCCAACTGTTCCCAGAGATCAGTGCCATGAACTACGGCTCCGATGACAAGGATTGGAAAGCAGGTTTCGGGGCTAATACCCTGTGAGCTGTTGAGTCCTACTCACTCACACCAACTCAAATGCGGAGTCAAGTTACACTGAATGGAGTTCAGCTCTTGGGTTCCAGCCCGTTCTTTCCCCAGAATTCTAAATTCAAGCGGATACCCCACCCTACTAACGCGTACTTTCGGTCCGGATCAACTACTTCACACTAGAAATGCTGTGTCATGATTCCGGAGCTGGGGAAGGGTCTCTGCGACCCCAGGCAGGTGCCTCACCACGCGTACGTACTCGGCGTGGGTCCCGGGGGCTAGGCGCCGCGTGACGGACTCGGAGGCTGGGGTTGGAGATGGTCGGGTTAGGGAGACTATCAGCGGCCTAGTGCGCAAAGCCTGGTGCTCAGGGTAGGGTCCCTGACCCCTCTTCTCAGCTTCTGACTGAAACACTCACAGCCTGGCAGCTCCAGGCGCATCCTAGGCCACCTGATCCGGTCCCCTCTACTAGTCATCTGCCCAGCAGTCCAACCTTCCGAGAGAAGCTAACAACTTGGAGCAACGCCACCCTCTGGAACCCTCCGATCGCCAGGAGAAGACCGGGAAGGGTAGGGAAGGGTCGGGTGCGAAGTCAGGTCTACCAACCCTGAATCCTCGGGAACCTAGCAGGGAGAGCGCAGTCTCAGGAGAAACTCAGTTCCAACTCTGCAGCCGGTGCCCCAGGAGCCAGGAAGCGCGGGAGAACCTAGGCTTAGCTGAGAGGACCGGGCAGAGCAGGGAGGTCCCCGAGTACCGCGGAGAGAACCCAAGACAGAAAAACAAAACAAAACAACAACAACAACAAAAAAAAAAAACAAAAACAAAAACAAAAAAAAACAAAAAAACAAAAAAAAAAAAAAACGGTGCAATGTTTGAGAACCGGGGCAGAGCCTTCAGAACCTGGAGCTGATCCTAGTAAGGACCAGAGGCAGAGCCAGGAGGACTCGGGACAGAGCCTGGCACAGCAGGATCGGGGCCAGAACCGGGAGGGTCCAGCCAGAGCGACGAGGTCCTGGGGCAGAGCGCAGTGAACCTCGGTCAGAGAGAAGCCCGGGCTTCGCTGACAGAATACTAGACAGAGCCGGGAGGACCTGGAGCCGAGTAGAAAGCACTGAGGATAGAACCAGGAGCACCAAGCAGAGGACCTGGGGCAGAGCCAGGGGAACCCAGATGAGCAAGGAGGGGCAAGCGTAAAACATAGTAGACCAGGCTGAGCCGGGAGAACACGAGGTAAAGCGAGGAGGACCGGGCTGATGGAAAGAAGATCTAGGGTAGAGCCCGGAGGACAGAGCTGAAAGGGGAGGGCACCCTAGAGGAGGTACGAATGGATCCGTCGTAAGTGCCCCCGCAGTGCCACCTCTTCTCCGGGGACAGGTGAACAGACCCCAGGGCGCACGGGGCTCACCTGAAGGACAGCACGCACAGCGGCCGATAGGACTTGTGGCTGGTGCTGTCCGCCAGGCCTTTGCCCCAGAAGTCGTTGGCGAAAACGGCCCAGCGCAGCGGGGTCCCGGGCCGCACGTCGGGGTTGTTCACGATCGCCCACACGTCGTCGTGCACAAACTCGCCCCGCAGTGAGCGGCCGTAGCACAAGCAGCTGGCCCCGGCTAGCAGCGCAGCCGCCCCGGCCGGAATCAGCCCGCAGCGCGGGCGCCGCGAGGGCGCGCGCTCCCCGCCGCCGCGGTCCCCGCGGGTCACCAGCATCGCGCCGCCGGCACGGCCGCTCCCGCGCGGCGCGCATCCTCCCCGGCCGGGGTCCGGGCGCGCGGCGGCCTGCGTTGCTCGGGCATCGCGCGCCCACTCTCCCCGCCCGGGCGCCCCGTGCTCCGCCGCCGCGGTGGCCCAGCTGCAAATAAACAGCGGTCCCCCCGCCTCCCCGGGCCATCGCCGCCGCCTCCGCCCACTGCGCATGCCCGCTCGCGCGCCTCCGCCTCCTGGATCCCGGGACCCAAGGTCCCTAACACCTGGCCTCCGCCCGCGGGCGCCGGGTCCCAAGCGACTAGAGCGCGCACAGGTGGAGCGGGGGCGCTGCTGGGCTGGGGGTGAGGGGAGCGGCATGCGGGAAGGCCACTCGGGGTCCCTCAGGGTACGCCCAGCTGCTCTCCCAGACCTATCCCCAGTCCATCTCAGCTGCGGAGGGACAGGTCTCCGCCGCCTCCTGGCTGCGAGCCGGGATGCTTAGCAGGTGCGCTGTCTGCACCCCAATACCGTCTCTCCCCAGAGAAGCTAGAGATTAGACACCCGCAGAACAGCGCGAGGACACGCTCCAGCGCCCGCAAGGCTTGAAGCCTTACACCGCGTTGCGCCCCAACCCTGGGAACGCACGCAGCGGTCCCTTCCACGAAGCTGAGGGGTGCATGCCAGGCTGTGGACTACCTCCTTGCAGTGTTGCATTGCTGCTGCTGCTGCTGCTGCTGCTGCTACGGTTTACAATAAGCCCTGGGTTTGATTTTTTATTTTCGTCCGGCTGACTCTTCCTTTTGTTTTTCCTTTAAACTCTTAAGCAATGAGAGGCGCCGAACACATCACTTCTGGCTTTCTTTTGGTTTTGGTTTTGAGACACTGCCTTACTCTGTCGCCCTCTGGCATTGGTTATGGAAGGAGCCAGGCTGTCTTCCTGCCTCAGCCTCTCTGGCCCAGCTACTTTACCTGCTGTCTTACTGGATATCTTGGGTGTGACTATTGTCTCTTGAATAGTGCATGCAAGACTGCCCCAGCCCTGTCAATACAAATTAAAACTGCAGACGCCCTGGCACTGCCTCTGACTCAGAAACTTCCTGTCTTTCCCCAAACTGTGCTACTTTTGAATGCCAATCACAATATGTAAATAAATGAGGTGTTCCAGAGTAACACCCAAATTCCCCTAGAATTGAAAAGCCCGTTAATTCTTTCAGGCCGCTTATGAACTGACGTGGCTTTAATACTGAAGTTAACTGAGATTTCCATACATCCAGACCACAAACCTCAAAGTAAAGTCACCATTGAAACAGACAGACAAACAACGACAACCAATAAAAGAAAAAAAAAAAAAAACACCTTTGGACAAGAAAGAAAAGAAAATTGAAACGTAAAGGAGAATTTGTTCTTTGGCAAGAGGGAGACCATGTGTGAGAGAGACTGACTTGTATCCGTGTGTGTGATGATAGATGTATTATGTGAGAGACTATGTGTGTGAAACTGTGTGTGAGAGAGACAGAGACTGTGTGTGGTAGACTCTCTGTGTATGTGTGAGAGAGACTGACTGTGTGTTGGGAACACTAAACAATACAAGAGGGACATTTCCCAACCATAACTGGCTCTCTAGACCAGTAGCAGCAGAGCACTGCCCCGTGGAAACGGTCACTGGTGATAGGCCAGTGTGTGTGTGACGCATAAGAGCTATCTAGGGACAATGCCCTAAACCCAGGAGAGACTCCAAAAACAGATTCTATGGCAGTTCACTTCCTCACAGCACTCATGCTACCTTCTCAAGAGGAATGCTGCCCCATCTCAGCAGTTTGGGTTTTTAGGTGGAGCAGAATCAGGGCTGTCAGTGATGGTGACCTCGCTGGAGGGTGACTGGAGCTGAACCTGCAGAGAGAGGGAAGAAGCATTCGGGAAGTAGAGACTGTCCCCCAGGTTCCGTGACATTTGCACTCTTTACTTCAAATGTTGGATGTGAGGTCCATTCAGAATCAAGATGTTCCCTGACTTACAAGGTTCAGCCTAGAGCCTTCCAGTTTGGCAGTGGTGGAGAGCCATACGCCTCACAGAAACCAAGCTTTGAGGGTTGGGTTTGGTATTCCTGAAGCTCCAGGAAGCCCCACTGACACCGTGGTGTTCAGGTTAAGCTTGAAGTTCCACAGGTTGGAAGTATTAAATGTGTTTCGACGTATGACATCTTCAATGCCCAACACATTGTTCACAACATATATTGTGAGCCCGGGAGCACCTGTAGGGAGATTCTCCTAGAGCCTCATTTCCTAACCCAATCAGCTCTGGGCCATAGAGTGCCGGCATCAGACAGAACCAGCCACCAAGCTGGCTGCTCCCCTCTCCAGGTACAAAACACTCAGCTAGTAAAGGGGACCAAAAGTAAATTAGATATAATATCATATCTTGCTACTTAGTCTCCAATTATTGTTAAGATCTTGATAACTGCAGGAATACTACCTTCTAAGATATCTGTGTCCACCCAGAGCCATCTAAAACAAACAATCCCAGAAGTGCCCTTGAGGCTCAGCCAGAGTCCTAGAGGTTTCACATCTGCAGGAGCAGCACCCAGCAGTCAAACAATGGGGGGGGGGCGGGGGCGGGGGGCGGGTATTTTGCATTCAGAGCTCGGCACCTTCTTAACTCTGATATGGTATTTTCGCAACACCCCTCACTGACACTCCACCCCTCTCCCTGCACACACGCAGTTGGCTCCTGAATATCAATTCCCACTCAGCTCCTGGCTGCATTCAGGGTTGAGCCTGATCCCTTTTCCCACAGCAAGATCTTGTTGCATGGTTCTATGCCTGTCACCATTATCCAGAATAAAGTCAGCCTGACTGTGTTTTAGCAAGTATCATTCAATAATTTGTTTTTCCTTGAATAAGGTCGACTGTGATTTTTTCATCCTAACAATACTCCCTAATCAGGTAGGTTATATACAGGAGATCAAGTGCAATGTTACAAAGGCAGAAATTTAGCAAAATGATTGACAACAATACTTTAAAATATTAATTTTTAATGTTTAGTAATTTAAATATTATCTCTTCTTCAAGACAACGCTGTAAGCAGCAGTGCTCCAGACTTACCCAGTACCTGGCAGTGTGGAGAGCAGTCTGGGATGTCTGCAGGAGTAGCTGTGGTCTTCCTGGGTCCCAGACTGGTGGCTGAAGAGATTGCATCCCCAGGAGATAAGATGGACTTGACATGGAAGTAAACTGGCTTCCCTTTCCATCCCTGGGGCTATACAACAGCTTCACATAGCAAACAGGAACATGTCTCAAAAACATCTGTTATCTTTAACATTCCATCACTTGGACAGCAAAACTTGTCACCCTGCTCCTACAAGACAAAAGTACACATGTGAACATTGCACTGTACCATGTAGAAGAAAGAAAAATACCTTTTTCCTCCTGTCCTTTTTGGCTTTATCTGGGTCTACACAATAGATGGCAGATTAGCAGGAAAGGCTTTAAACTGATTTAATATATTATTTGAAAGACCCAAGAGACATACAAAAATGAAGTTGAGCCTGGTATATATTTTTTTCACTATCTTTTATGTGAATAGATGCTGTGGGATGTTCTGTATGTTAAATTGTTGCTCTGATTGATTAATAAATAAAACACTGATTGGCCAGTAGCCAGGCAGGAAGTATAGGTGGGACAAGGAGGAGAATTCTGGGAAGTGGAAGGTTGAGGCAGAGAGACACTGCCAGCTGCCACCATGACAAGCAAGATGTAAGGTACTAGCAAGCCATGAGCCATGTGGCAACTTATAGACTAATAGAGATGGATTAATTTAAGATATAAGAACAGTTAGCAAGAAGCCTGCCACGGCCATACAGTTTATAAGTAATATAAGTCTCTGTGTGTTTACTTGGTTGGGTCTAAGCGACTGCAGGACTGGCAGGCGAGAGAGATTTGTCCTGACTGTGGGCCAGGCAGGAAAACTCTAGCTACAATTAGATGTGTTTTGCCGGCATGAATGTCAGCGTACCATGTGCTTGTAGTGCCAACAAATGCCAGAAGAGGACTTCAGATCCCCTGGGACTTGAGTTATAGAGAGCTGTGAGCTGCTATGTGGTGCTAGAAATCAAACTCTGGTCCTTGAAAGAACAGCCAGTGGGCACTCTTAACCACTGAACCCCTTTTATACCCTAACCTGGTGATTTGTTTGCTTGTTTGTTTTATTCAGTTTGCTGGAGACTAGATAATCATGGGATAGGATCATGCTAGGACAGATGGTGTGAGTGGCAGTAGTAACCAGGGAAAGTTGGCAAGGCTGATCTGCCACCGCCTTGCACAGCTCCTAGAACTAGACCTGACTGGGGCAGTGAGGGAATGAAGAAAAGACAGACAGACAGACACAGGGACACACCAAAAGTTGGGATCAGGTGGGGAGAGCTCTCTGATGAGAAACCGCAGCACCCTGGAAGCTCAGAGAGTTTAATATAGATATATATAGTCGATCAGGGAGGCAGAGTTATTGCATACAGCCTAACAAGAGGTGGGGTTATTATATACAGCTGAACAAGGAGGCAGGTTTAACTAATCTCAGTAGGAGCAGGCTCTGGAGGGGAGTAAACTTCAGGCCATAAATATCTGGGGGGAAGAAAGCTGTACTGGTCATTTTCTGCACACACTATCAACATTCACATTTGGATCAGGAGGGAAAGCTTTGCAATTTCCCATGGGTCTGAGGCTTTAGGATCCTAGATGTGTGGTGCCCATGTCTATCAAACCATACACACTCATCAGTACTTCACACACACACAGAGGGCTTCCTCTGCTCCCCACACTAATCCAGTCAGGTTCACTCTGGAGCCTCCATGTTTGGAGACGGACACCTCTCCACCTCTTAAATTCTGGCTGTAACTGCTCACAGCTTCAGTGTCCTGTCAGTGACAGTCCAGCACAGTTCCCCAGTGTGAGGCCAGGTCCAGGGGTGAGGTGTGAAGTCAATGGGGACATTCCCTCAAGAAGGAGTGGCCCCTAGTCCTTCTCTTCTCTTTTGTTTCTCCCGTAAGGCGAGGGTGTTTGTCCCTCCACATACTTCCCACCATGACCAGTCTAAAGCAGTGGGGCCCACTGACTGGGAGCTGCAGCCTGGGAAAGTGTGAGACAAAAATAAACCTTCCTCTTTGAAGTTGATTGTCTCAGACAGGATCAGTCCTGTGACCGGCTTCAGACAAACGCCCTTCTGTACGTTCAAGTGAAATGTCCAGTGCCCCGAGGAGCCATGCCGTGGGATGAATGCCCTGATCCCCATCAGTGAAAAGACTGACTGAGTTCTCCAGAGAGTTTGGAGTCTCTGCTTTGAAACTGCTGCCACATACAAGTAAATATGCGCTGTCTTGGAACTTAAATTTAAGTCATTATGCACAACAGAAAAGAACACTGTTTTCACATGAGGCAAGTGTTACATGCATATATTTTTATCTTACACTTATAAATCAAAATGCTACTTTTAGTTTCTCATACACCAGCCACAATTTACACAAAATGTCAGAAGCACTAAAATGCCATTGTATAAATTTACACTTAAAATTAAATCCAGAGTCACACAGAACAAGGTTGTACGAAGAGTGCAATTTATAGGTAAAACTCCTGGGTCAGGTTCATGAGCTCTACACAAACTTTATATTTTGAGATAATTTATCAGACATTTGGCCCAGTGCTGCTGTGGCCTGTAACACATTCTCAACAGCTCTTGTAACCACTGGACCAGCAGAAAGAAGTATCTCAAAGTCAAAGATGACCAAAAAAAAATTCCTGATCATAGTATTGATCAGGTATGATGCTCACTCAGGTCCACCTTGTGCTACAAAGGTGGCAAGACCACACAGAGACAGAGAGAGCGCCTCGTGGCAGTGCTCTACGGGGTTTCCAACAGGTGGAAACCATCTGTAAATAAGATCAAGAGCTTAGGAATAATAAGGCAACGTTAAAATGATAAGTTTTGAGTATTTGTTGTTAGCGGTGGGTAAGAGGGAAGCCGAAACACAGCTGCGGTTTGAAGAGATCTTTTCAGAGACGTCTACTGGGTAAAGTGGGATTCTTGACTTCAACGCAAAAAAGAATTTCAGGATAGGTCATATGAAGCAGAGCTTGAGTTTATTAAAAGAGAATTTAGCATAGACTTAAGCACAGGCATTAACAAAATAAGAGGCACACAGGAGAGGATAATAATACACATATAAGGGAGAGGCCATGTATGTGACATCTGAAGTTACATTGTTCAAAGAATTTCTAAATCTTTCTCTCTCTCCTCCCTCTCTCCCCTCCCCCCTTCCTCTCTGTAAGTGAGATGTAGGGCGGTTCCTGAGGCACTCCAGACAGCTGTCAAGGTAAAGGCACAGCTCACAAGAGGGTGCACAGGGCAGTTAGGTCACTTTAAAAAAAAAAAAAAAAAACTACAAATAAAGTTCATAGTTTTTGTTCATGAAATTCCCAGAAAATTGTAAATTTAGGGCTTTGAAAGGAGTTAAGAGCATACTTCAAGGTCATGTGCATGCAAGCCTTAAACATGGCTCATTGCTATTTTAACATTCTTGTTTGAAAATATCTCTATATAAAAGGAATGTTGTGTCTTTGTAAGCCACCTTCACAGCAAATGTTAACTGTGCTGAATTATTGACTCTCAGCTGGTGAGCTACTGGAACCTAACTCATCCCATGTCTCCTTAACTTCCTGTCTTTCTATCCTCATTTATTATTTTCATTTTTAAAACTTAATTTTTTATAAAGTCCATGTTTAGTATCTGACTCATAAAATCCCTCAGTTGACTCTATTCCACCGTTAGATAGAATAGTATTGGCTGTGATTGGAGTTATAGTTTTGTAACTTTGAATTAAATGGTAAATATTGGAAGGTTATCATATTTTTTTGAAGAATGAAGTTCTCCATAGACAAGTCTGGCCTTTGACCTTGGCCCCTGGGGAGTATCTAGAACATTCTGCCTCACAGGAGTCTCTTTGCTGGTGGTTCAATGCTGGATCATCTAGCGTGGATTAAGGTGGGGTTTGGATCACAGCCAGCATATTATTTCTGATCTCCAGGGAAACTAGAGATACCAAGTGTGCTGGAGACCCATTGATAGAAGCTCAAAACAAGCCTCTCTGGCATCAGGATTGTTTGGGGCTCAAGGCAATGAGCTCTGGCATCCTTTCTATCCAAAAGCAGGACATCTATGTCCATTTCTAAAGATAGCTACCTCTAACAGACCAGGAAGGGAGCTCCTCGAAGACTAAGGACTGTTAGTGTCACAACAGACCTTACTAAACAATCCATACCTGCCACATGTTTCCTCCCCTTCTTCCAGAACCTTACTCCTCTCCTCCAGAAGCAAAGAACCCCTTCTTTTTCTGTGCTTTAAAGTGTATATTAGCAGGGGCCAGAGAGAGTTCAGCAGTCCAGAGCCCGGGCTTCATTCCTAGCCCCCACATGGTGGCTCGCAACCAAGTGTAACTCCAGCTCCAAGGGATCAAACACCCTCTTCTGGCCTCCACGAGCACCAGGCACACACATGGTACACAGACACACATGCAGGCACAACACCCATACACATAAAATAAAATAATCAAAATAACTTTAAAAATAAAGTTGCATATTGGCTCTAAATTTAACTGCCTTTTCGCGTCGCAATCCTTTGGAAGCTCCCATGCAAATACGTGTAATTAAATCTGTTATTTCTCTTATTAATTAGTCTTTCTGTCATTTAATTTGCAGAGTGCTTGGACAATGAACCAAGGAGGGCAGAGGAAGGAAAATTTTCTTCCCTACAGGTGTTAGCTCCAGTCTGGAATGCTGAAGACTGAAGGTCGGCCACACACAGATCATGTGACACCAAAGCTTCAAGTCAGCCTCCGGGTTGGGAGCCATCCCTGCACATTGTCACACAGGAGAGTGGCAGCAAGTCCTGGCTCTGGGGGGGAGCACAGGAAGCCTGTGTCTGTCTCTTCTGGATACCACCCAGTGTGCTTCTTCCATTGGCTGACCTTCACCTGTGCCATTTCCTGTAACAATCCATGGCTGGGAGTGTAACATTTTCAATGAACTCTGTGAGCACTTCTAGCAAACAGCCAGATGGACCATGATTTTAAAAACTTGCAATTATTGTCCTTAGCACTGTTTCTCTACTTCTAATTTTTTTCTATACTACAAAAATGTGTGTGTGTTTGTAATAGTACCTTTCCATCTGAACCACCAGCCCACAAATAATGACACAGAGACTTTTTATTAATTATAAAAGCTTGGCCATTAGCTTAGGCCTGTCCCACTAGCTCTTATAACTTAAATTAACGTCCTTTTATTAATCTACATTCTACCACATGACCCAGTTATCTCTACTCTGTACTATATGTCTGGCCTCTTCAGTGTCTCCCTGGCATCTCCTGCGTGCCTAGAATCTTCTTCCCTCTCTATTCTTTCTCTGCTAGGAAGTCCCACCTATACCTCCTTCCTAGCTTTTGGCTGTTTAGCTCTTTATTAAATCAATCACAGAAATATATCTTCACACAGTGTACAATATCTCTCATCATGTGTTCATTGTGTGTGTGCACGCAAGTGTGTATGGGGGGGCAATATGTGTGCATATGCATATAATAGTCACAGGAGGGCTTTAGCAGTCATTCTCCAGGTCTTGTACAATTTATTATTTAAGACTGTTCGCACAGGCCTCAGAGTCACCAACTTGACTAGTCTGGCTGGCCGCTGAGCCCCAGATACCTGTCTGCCTCTCCCATCCCTAGATTACAGATTTTTGTCACAACCTGGCTTATTTTGTGCAGGCTCTAAAAGATTGAATTTTGGTGCTCACGCTCATGAGGCAATCTCTTTACCAACTGAGCCATCTCCCGAGCCCCAAACAAAAGGTTTTTAGTGGGTACCGACCCAGTCCAGAACAAAGATACCCCCCAAACCTGCAGTGTTAAAACCTGTTCTTTTTCACCACTGAGAGTCTCTAGGAAGAGTTTCAAAAATAAACAAAGCTTAAAAAAGTAAATAAATACCCCTTATGTGGGGCTGCTGGGGTGAACATCGAGTTTGTAGAGGAAGCAGCTTAATTCCAAAGGCTGTTGCACAGAGACTGGACAGTGAGAGCTGAGAGTCTGGTCCGTCTATGTAAAATATTTATTGCACTCATCAATATTAAGTAGGTTGTGTCCCAGTCTGTACAGCCAGGCTTTGTTTTAATGTATTAATTTAATGCCACCTCTTTACATTTTATTAAATTACAAAAAATGATCTCATTAAGGAATGACCCCCTCACAGAGGGTCCAGGGCCCACTCTGCCCCAACATCACCCTTTAGCAGCTTCAGAGACATCATTTGTGGAGCCTGTTTTAAATGAAAATGAGAGAGCCCTTGTTTCAAAGTCACTGAGTTTATTTCTGTGACCATATAACTGACCAAGAGACCATTCCAAATATGCAAAGAAAACAATAACTCTATGGCAATGGGTAAGGCTGCCATATATTTATATATATGGCACCAAGCCAATATATAGTTAGAATAACCTTGAATGACTGATCCTCATGCCTCAGCCTGCTAAGTTCTGGGATTACAAGTGTGTGCCACCATGCCTGATTGAACTTGGGGCTCTGTGTATATTAGATGAGCTCTCTCCACACTAAGCCATCCCTGGGTCTTGCAGGTTTACATCACAGCTCACCAGTCAGAATGGTCTAAGCTATGAGCTCAAATCTCCCTTCCCAGTCTGTTGACAGGAGTCTGTAGGAAGAGCAGGGAGAGATGCTGCTTCCTGGTGGATGACCAGACAACCTGGCTTCTGGGAATTGTTTATGAAGGGCCTGGAGGCTTCTCCTGATTGGCAACCCAAGGAATTCCATCCAGGTATGCCCAAGTCTTAGCCAGTTTCTTTCTTTCTTTCTTTCTTTCTTTCTTTCTTTCTTTCTTTCTTTCTTTCTTTCTTTCTTTCTTTCTTTCTTTCTTTCGTTCGTTCGTTCTTTTTTTTTTTTTTTTTTTTTTTTTTGGTTTTTTGAGACAGGGTTTCTCTGTGTAGCTTTGCGCCTCTCCTGGAACTCACTTGGTAGCCCAGGCTGGCCTCGAACTCACAGAGATCCACCTGGCTCTGCCTCCCAAGTGCTGGGATTAAAGGCGTGCGCCGCCGCCGCCGCCGCCGCCGCCGCCGCCGCCGCCGCCGCCGCCGCCGCCGCCGCCGCCGCCACCACCACCCGGCTTAGCCAGTTTCAATGGCAGGCATCCCACCAACAGTGGAAGCCTTTTGAGCACTGAATGTAGCTGTGTATACCCACAAGGCCAGGATTGCTTCAGAGGGAGCCCTATGCACAGAGTTTTCCAACTCAATCTTGGGGCATCCAGAATTAATGGGCCTGGGGAACAAAGGACCCAATACAGTTCCCACCATAACTCAGTGTCTGGCTTTCCACCCTTTTATTAAAGGAGATGGAGAGCCCATCACAGGAGTTTATCGCTGCTGAGAAATGAAGGTTATATCTGGAGATAAACCTCTCCCCTTGGGAAATAACTGTCAGCCATCTTTCCTCACTGTGTTGTCTTATTTCTCGGACTATTTTTCCACATGTGAATGAATCAAAAGAGATGGAAGTGACCTTTCAGATCCACTGTAGCTTATAAGAAATGAAAAATGTCTTTCAGTTTCATTTTTGAACATTTTTCTTGTTATTATTTTTTCTTTACTTCTTTTTATGGTAGTTTTAAATGATTTTAATCTTTACTCATCTCAGATGAGAGCAGAATATTGTGTCTTTTCTGAGTCCTGCCTCACGGTTGGTCTCACAGACTCTTCTTTCCTTTCCTGTTTTTCTATGGTTTTTGTTTCCTGGTTGTTTGTTTGAGGGAATCAGGGAGGGATTTAGCCAATTGAAAAACTTATTTCAAAGAATGAGCATTGCGCCTGCCTCTAAGGAACTGCAAATAACGCTGCTCACTGCTGATGCGCTGTGCGTATGGAAACACCTAGTTATTATTTTTCCTGCTTGTGTTCTGCCCAAGATTCAGATAACAGCTACAGAATGGCAGCATCCAGAGTGGTGGGGATGTAAACCCATACCAAAAACTTCTTGTTCTCTGAGCCCATAAAACACCCAGCTAGCTCCAGAGGCATCGTCACAGCCAGATCCACACACCCTCCATGGATATAAAGTTAGCACCTTAGAGAGTACTCTCATATCTGTGTACTGTCTGTGTCTGCCATCTACTTCATGCTGAGCTTTGGATGTTATCAGTGTCGTTGGAATAAAGGTATTTCTACTACAATTTTAAACAGGACTAGGAAGATTCTAATTTGGTATTTTAGAGGCAATTTTCATAATAAGTTTTCTGCAATTAAGTTGCCATATTAGGATATTTCTATGAACAATATACCTAGAAAGTGAGAAACTCCATAAAAAATACCATTAAGAACTATTTTAAAGACATTTCTGCACAAATAAATGCTCTTACAGCTGACTCTTTTTGTCTTCCCCACAATTAAAATTTGTTCTTATGGATAAAGATGGATTCTATTTTGTCTCTGCTCCTTTATTGCAGTGAAATTTTGATTCTCCAAGTCTCACACCTGCACGGGAGCTAATTGCTCTCTTCTGTTTCCAGTGTTTTCTGGGCAAGCTGTACAGAGAGCAAGACTTCCTGGCCAGATCGCTGCCAGACAACGTTCCAGCACTCTGATCTATAAGAGAAGCTCCAGCGCGCTAGGCGGTGGGGGTGGGGGGGAAGACAGCAAGAATTGAGCAAAGCCAGGAGCTTTGAGGATGGCCTGGCGCTCAGCTAGGTGCTCAGAAAGGCAAGCTTTGATGGAAGATTATGAACCCGATGGAAATTCAGTTCCCCGTTTTCTCCCTGCTTCTCTCTCTCACTGCCTCTGTCTCTCCTCTGTCACCCCCCAACCCCCCCACCCCCCCACCCCCGCCTTTCCTCCACATTATTGTGAAATAGAGAACCTATTACAAAGCAGTCCTGAAGTGTCTGCTTCCCAGTCCCAGACCATTCTGTTATTTTTGAATGACAACATGGCTGTCCACCTACCTCAGCTTTCAGGGCCAGGAGTATGTTCATTGTCCATGAGTCACTAGGCTTCTCTGCTTTCCTTCCTTCCTTCCTTCCTTCCTTCCTTCCTTCCTTCCTTCCTTCCTTCCTTCCTTCCTTCCTTCCTTCTTTCTTTCTTTCTTTCTTTCTTTCTTTCTTTCTTTCTTTCTTTCTTTCTTTCTTCTTTCTTCCTTTTTCCTTCCAGCTTGAAGCCAGAATCAATGTATTATCTCCCACTCAAAAAATGTGTCTGTGTGTGTATGGAGGGGTATTTTTTCCAACATATTAACCTTTACCTTCATGGCTTAAGTTTCAAATGGTCACTTCAGAGGCTTGTTTTCATATCCCCTCAGTTATAAAAGCAGCATATTCATAACACACTGGCAACACCCTCTGCTATTTTATCACTAACTTCTACTCCATTTTTTTCTGCTTAATTTTGGAAATCCTACTAAAGCTGGGTGTATGGTAAAAATAAGCTAGCATAAAATAGGAAGGAATCATTACCCAATGTCAATTCCATTCCTAGGAATTTCAAGAAAAACTTGGAGCTTTAAAAAAGAAAGTTTATTTTATATATGTTTTCTTGAGTGTATGTTTATGCACCTTGTACATGCAGTGGCCATAGTGGCCAGAAGAGGGCATCGGATCCTGGGAACTGGAGTTAAGGATGATTGTGAGCCACCCTATGGGTGCTGAGGACTGAGTCCAGGTCCTTTGCAAAAATGGCAAGTACTCTTAATCACTGAGCCATCTCTCCAGGCTGGAGCTTTTTATTTATTTATTTTCCTTTGTAATTTCAAATTTACAGCTGACTTCCCTTTGCCATATCCATATTAATTCAAAGGTTGGAAGAAAACAGCAGACTAAGGCTCTTTGTACCAATTCCTGAAGAAAATGAAAATGCCCTGGGCAAAAACAAAATCAAGAGAGGCTTTCTTTCTCAGAAACAGGTCTAGATAAACCAGACCAACTCTTCCTCTGAAGATGACAGAAACCCAGACTGAGCAATGACAATGACCTCTGTCTGCCTCGTGACTTCTGACTAACAACAGAGAAATGCCCGGCCAGGGGACAGTGTCTCAAGCTCCATGTTTGTGGTCTCTGTTGTACTGGGATGAACAAGAGGCTGAGCCAAGCATGGCCAGTACCAGACATTCCTCAAAGAGAAGGTAATTTACCTTGTGCATTGCGGCATGTTTAAACCATCTTTACATTACTGTAAAAACGGTCTACAATGATCACTTATGAATCAGAGGTTCACCTTGGTTAGAGAACTGAGTATGATGTTGTTGAACCATGTTGCTTTGAGGCTGTGATGGCACATCATGGCAGGAGCATACTATAAAGTAAAACTTCTTCCTTCATGCTGGGAAGCAAGGAGAGTATAAGGAATCAACCAGGGTTCCACAGTGCTCTCTGAGGACATGCTCCCAGTGAACTACTGACCAGCAAAAGTCAACCAGAGTCATTGTTGCCACAGCTCCAGTCATATACTCTGAGCTGTCACACAATCTCTCTTGAAAACAGTTTAGAAGAATAACCAAATTTCCCAAATAGGACCATCTCATCTGTCCTGAGAATGCTGCTCCTCCCTGATGTTCCAAACTCAGCCGGGTTTCAGTCTCCCTTCCCTGCCCAGTGAGGAAAGCAGTTTCCCAGGCCAGTCTGCTTTACTTGTTCTGTTTCTGAGTAAAATCATCTCTCTTGCACAGCCCCTTAAACTGCTCCATTTTATGGACTGAAGTGGTTTCCATTCTGGAGTCACTAAATCAAGACCTTTCAATTTATCATAATTTTGTATTTTGTTCTGACATCATTGACATTATCTGGGGAGAGAACAAAGTAGGAATTAGTTGTTGGGCTATGAGTTACATTATACAGCGATGTCATCTGTTTCTCAACATACACCCCCTCCTTTTTAAGAATGAGAGGCAACTGAGCCAAAAGGGTTAATCTATACCAACAAACACCTCGTTTTTCTTGGCATTCCTTTTTAAAGAACCACTTAGTAAAACAGTGAATGCATTTTAAAGATAAGACCTGTGTCTTTTTCCTGGAATGATGAATGTAAGGCAATCGTGATGTAACTATGAGTGAGCTTGGTAAAAGATGCTAAATACAAATTGCCTAAGACAATAAAAATGTTAGCTTTTAACAACTGATTTATAACTGGAATGCTGGCTTTGCAGGTAGCTTTCTGCTTTTACACTTGCTAGCTGTGGTAAACATTTTCCTAAAAGCTTAACCACCAGGGTTGTTTTCATGTGCCCCACAGCAGAGTCAACGGTCTGTACACACGAGCAAGCCAGATAATCGTTAACTGACAGTATGGACTCCTGTTTGAATACATTCACAAATGCGTAGAAGGCAAGGTTCATGCAACATTCATAGCACTTTCTGGAGGCAGGAGGTGAAATCCACCATTTTAATCCTATTAAAATACATATTACACTTCTCTTCAAAGCTTAAAAAGTAGGAAGTATTACATTTATAGAATCTTCTGTTTCTGAGTGAGAGTGACTAAAACCACACCTAGGATGCATGCCACAGAAATCCCTGGGGAAATCCCACACCCATGGTATGGGCAGGGGCTCAACACTTGGTTCTTGAGCTGGTCTCCAGGTTCCCAGCTGGAGTTGGCGTTAACTCTTTATCATTATGAAGTTAGAAGACAATGTTCATGTTGGTCAGTACTTCACAGAAGTATTTCAGTGCTTTAACAACCTTCCATGCAATGTGCACTGACAGCCATCAGCCCCTCACACCCCTTGTTAACTGTATGGGAGACAGAGGCTAAGCTAATGGACTGCTGGAACTGAGTTCAGGTTTGCCTTTCCTACCTGGATGGTCTTGGTAAGTTTGTGGCATGAGAACAAACTTAAATAGTTCCTGCAAGGCGCTTAGAGGAGATTCTGACACACACACACACACACACACACACAATTCTCTTTTTAACCAGTATTATCTATAAATAGAAGTCATATTCAATGCTGTGTAGAGCAGAATGCAACAATGCCACAGGCTCAACAATTCCCATCCAGTGTTCAGACTGTTCACATGGATGTGCAGACCACAGGCTCAGTACCTCTAGACTTACTCTGGAGATCCAAATGGGGACTCTAACAAAACCCTTTGGTTTGGAGTGGCCAACCTTTTGACATTGTAACATGACATCATCATCTACAAAGACATCATCACTATCCTGAGATGCATGCAGCCTGTGGGCCATAGGATAGACACACCTGGTTAGGCTGGACATGAATTAATGCTGTGAACAACAACCAATACTTTCAACATAAGCCCTGGTAACTGAGAATTTTAAGACCTTGTCAGGCCAATATCTCCCAACAGATAAATTGTGCTTTGGTGACCATCTAGAAATGTTACAGGTTCTATTTTTTCTTTTTCTCTCTGATAGATTTCCAAAGTCTTCATTGACTCAAGGCCAATTATTTATGAGTTCTGTTGTCAGCAATGGCTGGATTCTGCTTGGAGGGCTTGGCCCAAAGCTTTACAATTGACACCTCTATCAGATCTTTGCAAGTTCTTACAGGCTGTCTTAGACTTAATCAATGTCTCCTTGTCAGATATCTTCATCTGATTTGAATTCTTACACATATCTTACAAAATCATACAAGTTCACCCAAGACACTTTGGAATGCAAGTGGCCCCTCTACTGAATGTTCGATGTAACTGACGTTGTTCATCTTAGAGATGACTTGGAGTGAAGAGGCATGATAATTCCTAGTATTGAATATTCTGCCCTTTTTTAATTAACAAGAAGAAATTTCTAACCCAAATTCGGACATCCAAATAGCTTCATTAAAGGGTATTTTCCCCAAAGCTATTTGAAAATGAAGAAAAACTTGTGACCTTTTGATTCACTAAACCTTTGTTATTTTCTGACTGCTAACCCAATTCTCTTTTGAGTATGTTCTTCCTGCTAAACGCCATTTTCTCCTGCTTTGATTTTTTTCCAAGACCCTCTTCCTTTCTCCTCAGACCTCTTATCCTGACACATTCTCTAGCCCTGTGTCCCTCCCCTAAGAACGTGTTTTTACAAATGTAAGTCATTAAAGAAAGGAAGAGGAAGCTTTTAAACAAGAGAATTTACCTTTGCCCTGAGAAAAAACAAGCATTCCCCAAGAATTTAGATCGATACCAACTGGGAACTTACCATTGTAGCCTCTGACCATAGTGACAGGCTCTGCAGACGCCAAAGCATGGCTCCAAATACTGAGCACAGGGAAGGATCTGTCTCTGACTCAGATGAGTAGAACAGGACAACAGAAAACATACAGCATGATACAGATTGTTTACTCAGGTAGGCTTGTGTTTCTAGCACTTGGCATGAGTCCAGTTGACAAGAGAAGATGGAAAATTAAAAATCACCTTTTCAATCCTTTGTGACAACCTTCTGGGTAAACCCACAGACTGCTGTTTCCAGTGTACCTACCTGTGCATGAACAACAGATAGGTAGTTACAGAAGATCTGGTTTGTAAGCTAGGGCTAGAATTGGAAGAAGTTTCCCTCACATGCAAATATTTTGAGATAGCTTTAGAATAAAGGGAATGAAAGCTAATAGCTTTGCAAATTAAAAATATATAACTTTCACTTTTTACTTTTTTCTATTTATAAGAATCACCATTAGTAAGCTAGGAGGCAATGGCACAGGCCTTTAGTCCCAGCACTGGTCTACAAAGGCCAGCCTGGTCTACAAAGTAAGTTCCAGGACAGCCATGGCTACACAGAGAAACCCTGTCTCTAACAAAAACAAAATACACAAATAAAAGAATCACTTTTGTGATTAATTTGGGAAAACTCTCTCTCTCTCTCTCTCTCTCTCTCTCTCTCTCTCTCTCAAAGGATGTTAATAATAAACTCTACTACTTTACTCATCCCCCTAGTCTCAAACAAAAGGCAGTTCTAACAGCCCTCAGACACCCCAATTCCTCCAATCACATGGAGCCCAAGTCCTATGCAAAACAACAAACTACTTCTAATTACAGTGCTGTCCTTCAGAGCTAGCAATATCACACGAGTGGAAGCAAATATTAGAACCGTCCTTTCCACATTCCTATTCCTCATAAAACTTTTCAACATCATCAAGAACCCTTCCCTCCTCTGATGACAGACAGTGGAAAACTGGCATAAATAACACTTTTGTCTTCAGCTGCAAGTAGACCCTCAGAGCACCGTTTGCCATGTGGATACCAAGCCTTGACTTATTGGTTACATACAAAGATGATTCATACAAAGATGATTCATAACTATGTGGGAACTTTCATATTCCAAATGACTACATTCTCTGTGGACCACACTTAACTGGTGTGTGTACAGGAACTACAAAACATGAACTGAACAATATTCCAAAGATGTACCTAGTTTTTATGGACACTGTCCTATAGTGGAGATGATAAAATTGGTAAAGGTGTCAGAAACATATTATTTAATCTGACCAAAGTTGTAGGAGCTACCTGCACAACTAAACAAGTAGCACTAGACAGTTGGGAAGCCTTCAACTCCTACAAGCTGACCAAGGTGGCTGCGCCATTGCTAACACTCGAGGGAGATGGTGTCCAAATCTCCATGGTGCGGCCCAGGTAGACCCTGGTAGAGATGGTCTTGGTTGGGGACCTCAGCGGGGGATGTGTGTGTGCTGGGAGCACCCTGACACCTGTCCATCCTCCTGTTTCCATTCTTCATGTGAGCTGCACTTGCCAAGCGTGGACTCGGCAGAGATTCAGCTGCTGTCACCAGTCACTGTCATTTGACAGAAGTGGCAGCAAGGCCAGCTTCTGTGCTGTCTCTGGGTTCTTATGTAAGATGATGAAATTATCTAGTGGGTCCAACAGGAGTGGAGATCTGGGATAAGATTGCTTTTGTACTCAACATTTCTGAGAGGCAAAGAGCAGGCAGAAGGAGGCCTCTGAGACGTGCACTCCATCCACCGTTCAGTTCCAATCTCAGGGCGCCTTGCAGCTCCCACAGCCCTTCCCGTTCACTCACAGCCTCCTCTCGCTCGCATTGACCCTGGCCTTAAGAAATCACTCACAGTGAAGACTGTTTCTGTCAGCTTCCCTTAAGCACCTTCCCACCAAGTCCACAAGTAAATTAAGCCCTAGATAGGGAGATGGAAAGAAATGAAGGTGAGAGTGAAAATCAATGAAATAGATTGAAATAAATTGAATAGATTAAGGTAGTGAAATAATTAAAAAACATTCCTACAAAGAAAACTCCAGTCACAGCAGATTCCCATAATGAATGCCATCAAATATTTATGGAAGTCATGGTAGCAACAGTATAAATTCTTTCAGACAATTGAAAAGGAAGATACAGTTTTCAACTCTTCTTGGTAAAGTCCAAAATTATGGTATTATCCCAATCAAATGTATTTTACTAAAAAGAAACAGACCAACAACATGTACACAGTCATAACTGTTGCAAGTAAAATATATTAAAATGGATTATGCATGTATTTCAAAGATTTATTTCAAGATTTATTTTATTTGCAATTGGTGGGCATGGGCACATAAGTGCAGATGCTTGCAGAGGTCAGAGAGGGTGTTGGCTTTCCTGGAGCTGGAGTTACAGGTGGCTATGAAGAGCTCAACACAAGTACTGGGAACCAAACTCGTGTCCTTTACCAGAGCAGTATACACTACTACCTGCTGAGCCATCTCTGAAGCCCCTGATTCTAAAGTTATAAAGACCACAACAATCTAGAAAAAAGTGGCAAAGCTATAAGAGTTCTGATACTTAAATTCAAGACATCATAAAACAGTTTCTAGATATGTACCCACAAAGTTAAATATGTATGCTGTAGGAGCAGAATAGTGTAGAAATAAACATGCAGAGAGATGACAGCTTCTTAGTAAGTTAGATATGGTCCAAGACTCCACTCCTAGGTATTCATCCATGTGAAAATATATCACAAACAGATCTGAATGCAAATATTTATTCAAAGCAGCTTTATAATCAGCCCCAAGTGGACACAGTGTAAATATCTACAATAGGTTAGTTGGTAAAGAGATTGACAGTCATAAGCTGTAACAGTAAGAGAAGCTGCTGACTGCCATGCTGTGGATGAAGAAACAGGTCTTTCTGAGTGAGAAGCCAGAGAGCAAAGCTACACACTTCATTGCACAAGTTACACTGAATTTTAGAGAAGACACAATTAGTCTACAGTAGCTGGTTGTTCCAGAGATTGAAGTTTGTCAGGAGATCAATTTGTGTTTTCACTGGGTACATACATGTGTGTGTGTGTGCACACTGTCCTGGAACTGTGCTATCAAAATGGGAACATTTGAACTGGAGAGATGAATCAGGCAGAAAAGGGCTTGCTGCCAACATATGCAGATATGAGTTTGATCCTCTACCATCTGTGGAAAAAGCAAGGCAGTGCACACTTGTAACCACAGTGCTCAGTAGGCAGAGAATGGAGATCCCTGGTCTCAGAGTTGAGCCAGCATAACCTGGTAGGTGAGCCCCAGGCCAATGAAAGACAAAAACGAAAACAAAACAAACACAAAAAAAGACAAAAGTCAACCAAGGGGGAAGATGGATCTGTAGGGAAGACACCCATCCAAGGTCACCCAAGGTTAACCTTAGGCTACCACACTCACACACACACACAGGTGCACATGTGCAGAAGAATGCATTAAAAGTATATAACTTAAAAGCAATCCCTTGGCCAGTGGAAAATGGAAGCTATTTCGCCAATGTTGACCTATAAAAACATGAAGTTTGTCAATAATTTCACCTAATATTTTATAAATGAGAAAAGATACATTTTTACTGAACTGAAATTGAATTTGATAAGTTTTCACCACAAGGAACACTTGCCTCATAATGCAAAGCCCTTAGAGAATGACCCACACAGTTCTTCCCCTTGTAAGCCATTGCTACAGGGACACTATTTTGGGTAGATGATTGTAACCAGAAGAAAAAAATCTCTGGGTGATAATTTTATTATAAATTCTAGGGTTCAACTCTAATTAAGAGCTATAGTCTATCCCTGTTTATCACGGAATATCCTTTATGGCAACCAGCACCCTTGAACCAATTAGCTTTTTGGAGGAGATACTACCCAGTGAAAAGGGAAAATCAGAAGATGACTCCCAGGTCTTGAATCTCAAATGTGATCCCAGAAATGGTAGAATTGTATATTGCCATGTGACCCAATATGCATTTTCCAATGGGTGAGGGAACATGAAAATTAACTATGAATGATGAGTTGAGTGAATAAATGAATGTCGGTTCTTGACCCAAACAGTGACAAGAAAGTACAATGTACATGGACTTATACTCAAAATTGGATCTGAGCTGAAAACTATTTTGGAGGCCATGGCCAAGAGTGCTTTACTTACCGAGGTGTTTTCCTATAGTATAGTATGTCTGAATGAATCCTCTGTGAGCTTCCAATCTAACAGCAACAAGCAATGTATAGAATTTAATCGCTGTCCCCTCTGGGGCACTTCAAATGTGCCATGAAGGCTAACTTGGTCATGGGAAAGGCTGGCACTGGGGTGTCATGTGGAAGACCCCTGTGCCACCATATATTCATGACACAGTAACAGAGAGACTGGAGGTAGAGCAAGCAGCAAGATTCACAGTCCAGAGATACCCAACCTGGAGCAGAGGCCACTTTGGAAACCACTGAGTCCTTTCATCCAGGCCTTGCATACTCAAAGTCCTCCCAACATGATCTGGATGCCATTGCTCCTGCTTTGATTTTCCCACACCCACACTTGGCCCTCTCAATGCCAATTTCAATGAAAGAATCTGTTCTACCTTATCTTGCTTATTTAGTAAACACAGTAATGACTCATCAAAAAAAGATAAAATTTTTACCAGTCAAAAAAATATATTTTTCTTTTTTTATTAGGAAAGCTAGAAATATTAATTTCTTACAATGACATTCTTCAGAAAGTGCTTTGCTAGTTTTTGAGACAGGGACTTGCTGTGTAGCCTTGGCAGATCTGGAACACATTACACAGTCAGGCTAACTCTGAACCCACAGCCTGGCGTTCTCTTTTCTCATCCTGTTGAGTGCTAGGATTGCAGGCATGTACTACCATGCTCTGTTTCAGAAAGTTTCTTAATAAAGCTGAGAAAAGCATTGAAAAATCCCATTCAAAGTCGCCCCTGCATTAAATACAGCATCACTTGCCTAGAATCAGCTTGTTAAAAATCAAAGCAATCAGAGTAATATCATAAACTTTAAACATCACCATGAAATTCTTATTTTCCTTCTCATGGAAATTGTATACAGTTTTTTTTTTAATTGGCACCTGGTAACCATACACCTCCAAGGGGTACAGTGTGGTCTGTCTACATATACACAAATGAAATGACCAGGTCACAAAAACTATTCATCCTAGACATTCATCATGCCATTGTATTGGAAGCATTCAAACCCTCTCTACCAGCTATTTTGAAAAATTCAACTAATTGTGTCCAACCACAAGTGTGACTGTTTTAGAAATACCCGTGCTGTGGAACGCACTAGCAACCCTATTTCCATGTCTCCCTCATCCCAGACTCCAGTATCTTCTCCTTTCCATAAAATCTAATTGTTCGGGCCAGGCGGTGGTGGCGCATGCCTTTAATCCCAGCACTCGGGAGGCAGAGGCAGGAGGATCTCTGTGAATTAGAGGCCAGCCTGGGCTACTAAGTGAGTTCCAGGAAAAGGCGCAAAGCTACACAGAGAAACCCTGTCTCGAGAAAAAAAAAATCTAATTGTTCATGGAGTTCCATCTTGTGTTCATATTTCTACTTCAAAATGATGAAGAAATTAGTGTGGCAAAGAAGACCCGGAAGCGAACAGCACAGGCGTGCCGTGACAAAGACACAATGGAGCTCGGGACTGCGACAACCAGGAGAGCAGCTGCGGCCAAATCCCTTCCCGGCTTCCTCAGGATTTTCCTAACACGAACTTTGCAGACATTCAGGTAGTGACATCAACTGCAGGAGCAATTGGTTTTAAACAAGGACATCACAATGCCAGCTGACTAAAGGACCATTTGGAGCATTTGGAGCATTTCTAGTTTAAACATGAAGTGTTCCTCACAGGTTCATATGTAGAAGGTTTGGTGATATGAGATTCCAAGAGAGTCTGTTCAAGGATATCAAGAATTTATTAAGATATAAAATGGCGATAATACACTCACAGATACAGAACAAAGTAAACAGCCGTCATTGTCCTCCGGTCTGCCCAAGGGTGAAGGGAGCCAACCATCAGATCTCTGGCAACCCAAGAGAGAGCAAACGTGACCTCTCCTCAGTTTTAACCGGTCACATACCCAGAAAGGGCCATGCCCATTGGGCCACACAATCCAAAGTTTATTGGTTGACCGGAATGAATTTCCACAGCAGTTTGTTTCCCAGCTGGTAGTGTTATTGGGAGATGGAATCTAGTTGCAAGTAGGTCACCTGGACATGACTTTGCAGGTTATATCTGGTCCCCAGTCCCTTCCCTGTTCTATTCCCTGGTCACCAAAAGATGAAGAATCGTCTCTGGCACACATGTCCTACCCCTGCCCTGCGGCTCTGTGCATCCAAGGACTGGCCCAAAATAGATCTTTCTACCTCACGTTGCTCTTGGGTAATTTGGTATTTTTACTCTTCTTTTTTTCTTTCTTTATCTTGTCTTCTCCTCTTTCTCCTTCTTTTTCTTTTTGAGCTGATGAAGGCATATTACTATGTTGCTGAGTCCAAACTCCTGGGCGCAAGAAATCCTACCACTTCAGCCTCCCAAGAAACTAGGCTTACAGGTATACCCTACTGTTCCTAGCTTGAAAGTAGGTGTTTTTTAAAACTTGCCAGATAAAATATATATCCAGCTAAATTTAAAATTCAGATAATTTTTGGTATAATTGTAGTCCATGCAATATATGCTATTTATCTGAAAACCAACATTAATTGGATATCCTAGATTCATTTCTGTTTCTCTGATGATAAAATACCCTGGCAAAAAGGAACTTAGGTAAGAAGGGGTTTATTCCAGCCATAGTTCCAGGTTATAGTGCATTACTGTAAGGAAGTAAAGGAAGAAACGCCAAGCAGCTAGTCTTACCACACCCACAGTCAAGCGCAGAGAACCATGAATACATGTTCATTTGACTTGCTTTCTCCACTTCATGTAGTTCAAGACTCCCTGCCTCGGGAACAGTGCCACCTATGCTGACTCATCAGTGTCAAGGTAGACTAAAGCTCATTATCACACTGGGTGTCCCTTTTTTGTTGTTTTGTGTTATTGTTTGAGACAGGGTCTCACTATGTAGCCCCCATTGGCTTGGAACTCACTCTGTAGATCAGGCTGCCTCTAACTTAGAGATCTATCTTCCTCCCGCCTCCTGAGCCCTGGAATTAAAGGTGTGTACCACCACACCTGGTGCATTTGCCAATTTGTCAATGCTATATCTTGCACCTTCAATGACTGATATAATTCTGTGAAATAATAGCCTGTAATTCACTAAGTTTAATAAAACATACTTGGCATATTCTAGCATTGAAAAGAAATTAAATAGCTAGCTAGATTTCTTCCCTAACTTTCCATTTAATTGTCAATGTTGCTTTCTGGGTAATAAATGCTGCTCATGTGTTGTATAGATAGTGAGAACGACTATGTCATAAGCTCCATTTGCATATGGAGAAGTAACCAGCAGCACCACTTCAGCACAGATTGCAGTGTTCCTATGTTGTATACAGTCCAACTTCAGAGAGGGGAAAAATGGATTCCCTGAAAGAGGTTGACAGCAACTACATTTTCATTTTCCTTGGAAAATTCCACAGGCATTTGGCTCTGACACTATCCTGTGGACACACACACACACACACACCATATTCTTTATTTCTTTTACAATCAAGTCCTGTGCTATTTTTATCTGGAAGATGAAATGGAAGGTACCCTCCAGGCACAAAGGGAGGCGTTTGCTGGGACCCTGTTATTAGTGTCCCCACTGTGCTGAGTGGCCCCAGTCTCACAGGGGTTCCCACCCTGTGAAAGCTGATGGATGAGTTGACAGGCCCTTCCAGACCTGGGCTGCTGCAATGTGAGCTCGGGGCCTGGAAACAATAAACGTGCAATTTTCTGACAGATTTACCTGAAGAAGAGCCAGGAACATAAAAGTTCTTTCTGTTTTTTACCTTAAGCCTCTTCTCTCCTCTTAGTCTATGGAGGGGGTAGGGAGGGCTGTATTCTGTCAGGTTAATTGAGGGTGACATGAAATGTAATCATAGCAGCCGCTGCTGTGTCGGCTGCAAGGGACCAGCGAGCAGGTGGAAGCCTCACGTTGGGAAGGGCAGAGGCGAAGGCTATAGGGTTCAGAACTGTCAGCTGTTTGCTGTTGAATACTGGGCAAGCATCCAGTTGACATCTGACAAGGGACGGATCTGCCTCCATCAGGGTCTGAGAATCAACAAATCCATGATTCCCTGAGTTCAGGCTAGAAGCTATAGTCTGTTTTGGGCACAGCCCAGCATGGCTCTCAGGGCGCTGCTCCTGAACTGAGAATTTCCTCACCACCGAGCGGGAACGTGTATCCTGTATTGTGTCCTTACAGGGCTTAAAGAAAAGAGGATGTGGGGGCCTCCAGTCTTGACTTTCCAGGCTGGTGTGGAGCAGCCAGCAGTAAGCCCAGGTATGAAGAGTGCATTCTATGCATGGTGTGCTGGACACTGTATCATTCCACATGCCCCGAAGTATCATTACTGCCCACCCTTGTCACTTCTGCTTGGTTGATCTAGTAACCATGCAGTAATTTACTTGCAAGTTCATCCTGTTATCTGTAACTCTTCCAAATGTTGAATCAAGAGAAATTCAACTTTAATAATGGCCAAAGACAATAGAGTTAGATAGCATTGCTGAGTGGACTCCAGACTCTCATAAGAAGCAATTGTATTTTTTCTAGGTTGAAAAATTTAACGTAATGTTTATAATGCTATGCTATGTTGAGAAACTGGCCATGACTTTCTGCCTTCAGGTAAGACTGTAACCACAAAGAAGATTGCTGCCCCTCTCTCAGAAGTTACAAGGCTTGGTTAAGTTCACAGTCACGACATGTAAAAAAAGAACTAAGTGTGGTGGCACATGCCTGCAATCTCACCAGAAGGAGGTAGAAACAGGAAGATTAGGAATTCAAGACCAACTTCGGCTAAATAATGAGTTAGAAGCCAGTCTGAACTACATGAGTCTTCGTCTCAAAACAATAGGAAAGACAACAACAAAAAATATGGGGAAGAAGAGAGGAGAGCAGCTATTTGTCTAGACCTCCAGGTTAGACTCTCCTGAGACTGAGGAAACAGATGTTTGACCCTGGCCTTCTGAAGTCAGGAGTCTATACTAGTTAACACTTAAATACCTGAAATTCTTTAGTCCTTCGCGATGCCTCAGGAGATAAAAAGGCACTGGAAGGGAGGCACATAGATGCCAGGGGAAACAACCAAGGTACTGCAGCCATCAAGACCCCAGCAAGTCCAGTGGCTAAACCCCATAGTGGCAAGCAGTTTTACCCTGGATGAAGACTAAAAATAAAGCACACCTGGGTTGGGATGAGGGTCGGGGCCAAAGACAACCATTTCCTGACTCAAACTGGAACATTCACCAACATTCTACACGGAAGACAGGCCCACACCTTTAGCCCTGGCCTTGTTATTGACCTCCAGGGAACAAAGTATTAAGCAGCATCCACCTGACTGGTTTGAAATGATGAGAAACCCATCTGGGGGCATCTTTCTCAGCCAGTAAGAAGTATAAGGCCAGCTTGGCCACAAGGAAGAACAGAACGGATTTCAGGGGCCCTGGCTGTGTGTCAAGAACTAAGGAAAACTCATGAACCCTGGCCAGATGTTGCTAGATTTTTCCAGAGAGAAACTCCAATTGTGCTGGCTCAGCTTTCCCATCTCTGCCTAGCTTACCTCCAGGCATTTGCTGGTACCCAAGGCACTTTCTGGACCAATCACTCCCATTCAATGACTTTCAGATGGTGATTTTCTGTTCCAAGGATGAGTGAGCATTTCCATAAGTTGCATCTAGCTTTACTATTACCACTAATTCCTTTGCTTCCCAGCACTCCATCAATAATTCTACCTCATCTGTGGACTCCATTAATGAGCCAATGGCTCATTCTTCCAGATCATTATAGAGATGTTAGATTCTGTCCAGACCCAGTACCAGCTCCTGTGGCATGCTGTTGACTGCCCCGGCAGGAGGCATCTATCACTCACTCTCTAACATGTGCGTTGCAGAATATTTGTGTACACTGTGAGGATATGTCTTTGCCAAGGTGCCTTCTGATTGGTTTAATAAAGAGCTGAATGGCCAATAGCTAGGCAGGAGGGGATGGGTGGAATTTCTGGGGAGAGACAGGAAGAATGTACAGATCTAGGTGTACAGATTATGCCAGGGAGTCACTGAAGAGGATGGACATATGGAACAGAGTAGAGGTAATGAGCCATGTGGAAGAATATAAATTAATAAAAGCAGGTTAATTTAAGTTATAAGAGCTAGTGGGACAAGCCTAAGCTAAAAGCCAAGCTTTCATAATTAATAGTAAGTCTTTATGTTGTTGCTTGGGAGATGGTGACCCGAAGATAGTCCAACAAGAAAGCTTGTTTCACATTTGCCTTCATCATCCCAAGCCAATTTTAAACTATTTTATCAGAGACAGTTCTAAGGACTTTGTTATCCATACATTCCCCTGGAACTTCTAATATTCATAGAACCATAACAGAAAGCCATAAGACACAGCATAGCCTATGAAGCCATGAAAACACAGACTCCATTGAGAAAATAATGCAATCTCCCCACCCTTTGGTGTGTGTGTGTGTGTGTGTGTGTGTGTGTGTGTGTGTGTGTGCAATATATGGGGGTTTATTGCATGTGGACGTCAGAGGTCAATGCTTCTTTAACCACTCCACACCTTAATTTTTGAGACAGGGTCTCTCTCGTTAAACCTAGGACTCTCCTAATTTGGCTAAACTGGCCAGTAAACCACAGGGATCCTCCTTTCTCTGCCTCCCTAGTGCTGGGATTTCAAGAGCATATCACTACTCCAAGCTTTTATACTGACCACTGGAATCTCTCCCCAGCTTTCTCATCCGTTTTTGTCAATGGGAAAATTGAAGGAAAGCATTGTTCCGCTGGACTCCTGTCTCCAGCAGGACCACTGTGTATTGATTTGCCTTTCCTATCTGCCTGATGTGGTGCCATGCCTGCAGCCCCAGCGCTGGGCAAGAAGAAACAGATAGATACCTAAGCTTTCTGGCCAGCCAGTCTAGCCTAATTAGTGAACTCTGGATTTGGCAAGAGACTCCACCTCTATAACAATGTAGATTGCATCTAGATTGGCCTCTAGCTTTTTACATGCATGTGCACATATGAGCCAAGCATGGTAGTACATGTCTGTAATGCTGGGACTTGGGAAACGGAGGCAGGAGAATCTAGAGTTCAAGGCTGACCCTAACTAGCAAATTTGAGGGATATCTGGGTTAGAGACCTCTTCTTGAAAACAAGTAATAACAAAAGGCCCAAGAAAGAATCGGTTCAGTCTAGCTAAGGAGTTTTGGTGTTAATGCCAATTCTAGTTCAAGACTGGAGCTATGATGACCCAGTAGATTAACTAACTACCTCACTCCCCAGAGAATGATCTGGAGGACATGGAGCTACAAACTCTTGCAGCTTGTGATGCCTGGGAGATCTGTAGACAAATAGCTACCTCCTCCTGGTTCTGGGTAAACCAAGGCTCACACAGTGAAGTAAGTACAGACTTTTTGATGTTTGTCTCTCTCATACCATATCAAAATGAAAAGCTCAATGTCCAAAAGATTGCCACATACCTTGGCAATACCATATATTGGCAATACCATACATGGCAATACCATATTGTGGGATACCAAAACACAATATAGTATGATTGCTTTGTAAAAACTAGAAATGTATTGCTTACAGTTCTGGAGGTTGAGAGGACCAGGATGAAGGTGCAGCTGAGTCAGTATGTAAAAGGGCTTGCTCTCTGCTTCCCAATGGTGCCTTCTAGAGGAGCACTCATGTAGTGGGAGCCCTTGATAAGGGCCCTGTGCGGCCCATGGGAGTGCAGGCTTCATGACCTAGTCATCTTTCAATATATTGGTTTAGGAGGGACACAGTATGCAGACCATAGCACTTCAAAAAATAAATAAATAAATAAAAAAGAAAAAAAGAAAGAAAAAAATGGAATAAGATGCAAATGTGCTGGCAAACATCCAGGAACTAGCTTCTAAGAAAGTCAAACATCTCTAAAAGCACAAACAATGCCCAGTGGCTTCCAAGCAGTGGAAAGAAAAGAGGCTGGGGGGTGTTTGGGATGTAGAGTTAATTTCAAAATGTTTAAAATGAGTTCATAATGGAAAGCACACTGAAACAGAGGTGGGTTCATCAACCGTCTGTGTTTCCTTTGGACATGTTTTCCTCTCTGAAAGGAAAGGATCTGAGCTAAAGTTTCCTCTTGTAACATACAGAAAAATAATATCATCCACCCTACTTTTTAAACAGGAATTTGATTGTCACATGCAGCAAGCCATTTACAAGCAAATTGAAAATGAAGGGATATAAGTGGAGTTATTGATTCTCAGTACTAAAGACTAAAGAATGGTGGCAATTAGGGAAGGCACAAAGAATAAGAGCTTTAGAATCAGCCAAGGTAAAAGTTGGATGCTAATTCTGTTTCTACCCTGGAGCAAACAATGTCAGGGTTTCTATGCTGAGGTTGCCAGGTCTGTGCACACTTGCCCGTGTGTTTGTGAATATGTCCATGAAGTTGTAAGAGGGGGGAGAAGCAAAGTCACCATGCTCATGGTACCCTGGATGGAAGCAGACTCTTAGCACAGGTGATGCTAAGAAGGAAGTTTTCTCAGGGTCAAGAGTAAAATAGTTTTGTGGAGGAGAGTGACAGCAAGTTCGAGGATGTGGGGGAAATAAGGACAATGGCTGTGATGGCATAAGACGGTAGAAGTGGAACTGGAAAGGGGCTTCCCCAGAGCTGAGGTCCCATTGCCTCCATGTGGGGCAGAGCTCAGAACAGAGCGAACCTGTGTTACCCTGAGCTTGATGGCCTTTCCCACGCTATGAAAGTAAAACAAACCAGAGGTGAAGTTATGTGGACTTCTGGGAGTCACTCAGGGTCATGCCTTGGTCTCTGAAGTTGATATGTGAATTTCTGGATTGACCATTATTAATCTGTTTTCTCTCAGCTCTGAATGTTTCCTCTATATTCAGCTTTGTGATGCTGGGTCTGTGATCTGCAAACCACATCTCTCCTCTACTGAATGGCTCTATCGCAGGCCGTTTGTTTGAGTGGTACTAGGGGAAGAATGGAAGGCGAGAAGGGAGGAAAGATTGCTCCTTCTTCTCCCTCTGGGCTTCCCACCTGTTGTCTTGTCCCTGGTTATCACCTCAGGGATGCTTCCTCCCCTTAGCTATGACAAGTCTTTCTTGCAGAGTAGTTAAATCCAGTCTGATATTTCTCTAATATTGTAGATTCAACTGATACCTGCACCAGCTAGTCAAAGCCTGCTGTTCCTTGGGAGTGAGCTTGGGCATGTAGAGCCAGCAGTGTCCAGTGTCCCTGTGGGCTACACTCACTGTCACTTCTCTTCAGTGTTGTATTGGACGGGCCACCTTGGCTGTGGCAAAAAAAAAAATGCCAAAAAGAAAAAGAAAATTTTAAATCAGAAAAAGAACACTGAAGATCTTTACAGGTAACAAATGTTTCAGAACTTCCTAACCAATTTACAAAGCCAGCATTACAAGTGATGAATAAAACTACCAAAGTCATGGGATCAAGGTTAGAATAAGTTGAGTGTCACTAATCCAAAAAATCTGAAATCTAAAATTCTCCAAATTCCAAAGCTTTTTGAGTGCTGAGTTACCCTAGGTGGAAAATTCCAGAACTGACTTCATCTAACTAGGGCACAGTCAGAACGTAGATTACCAATATGTTGTATGAAATTACCTTCAGACAATCTGCATGAAGGATAAATGAGCTTTGTGTTTGGATTGGAGTCCCAGCCTCCAAACATTTCACTATCAAATGTTCCAGAATCTAAAACACGTCTGGTCCTAGGCGTTTTAGAGGAAGGATAGCCAAACTCTTTACCAAAATCATTTGCATTTTTAAAAGACTTATGTCATTTTTAATTATGTGTATGAGTGTGTGTCTTTGGGGTGAGAATGTGCACAGGGAGTTAGTGAATAGATCCGGCAAAGATACAGATGAGAGAAATGTTCAGACTTTCCTTGTTAATGATAGGCTTCAAGCAGGCTGCCTTCTGAAATGTGTCTAACTTAATTAGTACTGGGTAACACTGACTAGCCATTGTGAGCTGCTTTCCTAAGATTAAATCCAAACCACAAAGTATACAAAATGAAAGCTTTTAGCCCATCTTCTTCTCAACACACCTCCATTTCAAAATGTTACTTGCTCCAGATCTTGAAGGTTTCAATAATTGTTATCTTTTGAGTGAGTCAGCTTTCCATTACTATAACAAATGCCTGAGATAGGCCAACTAATAGGGTGGAAAGGACTCACAGTGTTGGAGGTCTCAGTCCATAGTCAGTTGCCCCACTGCTTCTGGGCCTGTAGTGAGGCAGCAGGTCAGGAAACACCAGCAGAGCAAAGTCATTGCTGCCATGGACAGGACATGAATGAAAACCCTCTAGTGGGCATGCTCTAGTCGAGACGACCCTACAAGGCTCCCCTCTTAAAAGTCTCACCACCTCCCCACAGCCCCACTCTGAGTAACAAGCCTCAGATACAAACCATAACACACATGAACATCCAGGACAGAAGGACAGTGTGACAGAGACATGACTTTGTCTCCAGAACTGCTTGTCACACCATACCTGAAAATGAAAGAGCCTCTTCCCTTATGAAAACAGAATTCCTCTCTCTTCAGCCTTCCGTAGCTTGTAGCAGCTCTACCTGCTGGCTAAGAAAGCTATTAGTAAGAAATACTAATTAGGGCCAGCAAGGAGACCCTTTGCAAAATTTGGAAGATTCAGGATTTCAGTGGGCAATTCCTATGAGTTCTGAAAATTGTGGATAACTGGGGTTCTAGGCCTCAGAAATTTGTAAGGAAACTGTAAAAATGTTTCAAGTGACTCTAAGGAGAAAGGTGCTGCCTTGTTAGTAGGAAGATGAACTTTACATATACCCAAACATGCCACCACATACCCAAAACATACCACCACACACAAAACCACACCAGAACACAGTCACCACCATGCCACCACACAGACCCAGTCACACCAGCACACACTCCAAACATGCCACTACACACCTCAACCACACCAGCACACACCCCAACCGTGCTACCACACACCCCAACCATGCCAGCACACACCCCAACTACACTGTTAGATACACAATTCATATATTGATTAGGTAGATATCTTCCATTCAAAAATCACTCAGAGCCAAACACTTAACAAATCTTTGAGATACCTTCATTTGCAAGAATCCATATTGCACATGTCTGAAATAATATTTGGATGCTGTCTGTCCTTGTCACATATCTGTCATTTTAATTACTTTTTTTTCCTCTAGTTTACCAGTTGTAGTATTCTAGAATGTTCTCAGATCTCTGACATGGGTGTAAAACCTCTTGAACCTCTCATTTAAATCTAATTATCAGTCATGTTGTTAATTATGCTGCTGATTATGTCAGTGGATTTGTGGATGATCTAGTATTTCTTTGTGGGTGTGTGTTCAAGTGCGTGTACATGTGGGTGCACATGCGTGTAGTTGTCTATGTTGTGTGTGTGTGCTTATGGAAGCCAGAGGACAACGTCGGGGACAACCTTGGATGTCATTCCTCAGGCTCCAGCCACGTTTGTTGTTGTTGTTGTTGTTGTTTGAGACAGGGTCTGTCATTGGCTTAGAAGTAGGCTAGGCTGGCCAGCAAGGGAGACCCTTTGCAGAATTTGGAAGATTAAAGTATGTACACCATACCATTGACACCTATTCAGGATTTCAGTGGGCAACTCCTATGAGTTCTGAAAAGGCTGATTCTGTGATTACACACCTATTAGAAGTTATGGCCATCATGGGAATACCTGTACAAATTAAGACAGACAATGCCCCAGCATATGTCTCCAATAAAATGAGACAGTTCTTTGCTTATTACAATATAAAGCATGTTACAGGTACACCACACAATCCCACAGGCCAAGCAGTCATAGAGAGATCCAATTGAACTTTAAAAGATATGCTAAATAAACAGCAACAGGTAACAATGACTCCTAGAAATAGACTGCATAGTGCTTTATTAACCTTGAATTTTCTCAATGCCAATGAGAAAGGAACAACAGCTGCGGAGAGACATTGGACGACAGACAAAACTCCTGAGCTAAACCAACCAGTTTATTTCAAGGATGTGCTGACCTCAGAATGGAAACCTGGATATGTTCTACATTGGGGAAGGGGTTTTGCCTTTGTTTCTGCAGGAGAAGAAAAGCTATGGATACCAACAAAATTAATAAAAATTTGATTCAAACAGGCAAAAACCCTTGATAAGGAGAAGTAAAAGATCGTCCATCAATGTGACATCTCCACAAGTTGTAAGAAAAATTTAACAATCAAAGGTTGGGGTAGGGTTCTGTTTTTGTCTTTCCAGGATAATGGAAATACCCATCTTCCAGAAATCATAAGGCCTTGGATATACGGATGTTTACAGCAGAAAGAAAGAATCTGTTGGTACCAATCTACACAGGGTAAAATCTCACTGTCTAACATCTCTCTATCAATCTAGAAAAGTTGTGGTTCCAATTCAATTATAAACCAAGCTGGTTTTGGAGATGGAATTGGCTCACTCCTTCTCTAAACCCAAGCATATTGCTAAAAGAAAAGGTTGAGAGATTCTTCAGTCCCGTATCAGAAGAGCCCTCTGGTGTGGGACAGAAGGAAACCAATAAAAAGGGACCATTGTCTTCAAGATTCTAATTCTCTCCATGCTTACTCTTGATTTCTTGGAATCCATTCTTACATGTTACATCCTCTTTAAATCCAAACTTTCCATTTTGATAAAAAAAAATAAGTTTTTCTAATAGCAATCTCTGAAGTCTCCAGAAGGAAGATGGGGCCCCAACAACAACTCTACCCAATCCAGAATGATGCCATGGTAATCATCATCATACTACACTTCTTGCCAGAATTTCAGACAATCTTATCCATTACTCTGAGACTTGCTGTGGAATCTATAGTTAGTCTAACTGAGATTTAATATCTGAGCTTTCTCACAGTACCCAACAGAGATACCATCACCCCCAAACAGCAGGAAGCAATTCTAAGAAAAACGATGCCCCTTATCCCTAAGGTTTCATAATTCTCAGGGTTATGGATGATGGTTATAGGGTTGGGGGTGGAAGAAAATATTAAACTCAGTATTCTCCTTAAGAAAAGAAAAAGTGTCTCAAAAAAAGGGAAAAGAAGAAATGGAATGGATAGGTATAAGATATTATGGTAGATTATTGTATATACTAGTAAACAAATTTAGTAAAATAGCAGCCTTAGATAATTTGCACTGTAGTTTGCACTGTTATGGATTCTTATATGTTGATACAAATGTAAACTATTTTTATATTCCTGTTTAAGGCAAGTTTGTATATTGATACAAATACAAAACTATATTTGTTATAATGTACATATATTTCTACTCTTATTTGAAATATTTGTATATTGATACAAATGTAGATTTATATCTGACATACTGTATGTATGTTCTACTTCTGTTTAGGATATTCTGTATATTGATATATATTTAAATTTATTGTCATATTGCATATCACACTATACATTCTATTGGTGAAATTATTAAGGCCACTCCACATAGTTAAAAGGGAGATTTATTTAGTGGTGTAATTTACAAATGGAGGGATAGGTAGGTTGAGGGTTCTGGGAAAGACACAGTGCAGTCCGGTAGCGTGGTGTTCTCTGTCTCTAGAGAACTCTCCTCTGTCTACCTCTAGCGTCCAGAGTCCAGGAAACAAGAGAGCGTAGTGCATTCGGATCTCTGGTCTTCAGGGCCCTCTCTTGGCCCCACCTTGTAGGCATGATAGTTACCAAAGCTTCAATAGGGGTTGGAACTTCCAGACAAAAGCTGGAATGGCTACCCACTACAACATTCCTACCTCTGTTATATATATCTTGTATATTGTCACAGTTTTGAAGTCATCGTCCTTTACCATACATTTGCTTACATACTGCTTACCTTGTTTACATGAAGCCTTAGTCCTTAGGTTATTTCGGTAGATAAGACTTATAGATTTATAGTCACCTATGCTTGTCATCTCTATAGTTACGTTAGTTAGGTTATCCAGATTTACAGATACATAGGTTGGATGGACAGGTAATCTTCAAACACTTCATAGACCTAGAGAATATGGCATTTAAATAACTTAGAATTCTGTTGATGTGAGACACAATTGCTCCTGGTTGCACCAATTGATCCCAAGAGAATGTTAGACTTCTAAGACATTTCCAGTTGGAAGTTTGTCTTCTTGGCACAAAATGGCCTATTGGGCAAAGAACTGCCCTTGCCTTGACGGCTGACAGTACGAGTGCTGTCCTTCTGGACAAGCGGGACACAAGGAAAAGTGACTTCTGAACTCTGCCAAGACAGGGTAAGATGGTCTTTCAGAATTCCTGCTTCTGAAAATGGTCTGTCAGATACTCTAGGCCTGTAGCCAATTTGAATGCACAAACAATGCTGAGAAACATTAGGTGACTGTCCAGGCTGCCAGCTGTCTCTGTCTATTCTTGCAAGATTCCCGAAAGTTGCTTGCATCCATCTTCCATTTCTCAGGTACCATTATGTTCCTTCTCAGGTCTTTGATGGGATTGAAGACCAGCAGTTATAGTTACAACTTTATATATATTCTTAGATAGAACATATGAAGTATTAGATTCAGGTTCTTTAGGATAGGACACCTTTTGGAATGATCTTTGTAACATACCATTTACCTATGCTCTAGACTTCTCTGGATTTTAGTATGTGTTTCTTGCTTGATATTGTTCATATTGATTGTAGTTCCATCTTATCTAGGTCATTATCCCTCATTCATTACTCCTGGACAATATTTGATAACCATTCCTTTATATATAGTCTTGTATTAGGTTAGAACCTTCTTATTTAGACAAAAGAGGGAGATGTAGTGGGCAGCCATTCCAGCCTTGATCTGGAAGTTCCAACCCCCACTGAGGCTTCAGTAACTGTCACACCTACAAGGTGGGGCCAAGAGAGGACTCTGAAGACCCGAGATCCGGATGCACCTGCTCTCTTGGTTCCTGGACCTTGGACGCTGGAGGTAGACTGAACAGAGTTCTCCAGAGAACACTGCTGGACTGTGCTACACCTTTTCCAGACCCTGTAAACTATCCCTTCACTTGTGAGTTGCCCCACAAAATAAACCTCCCTTTTAACTATGTGGAGTGGCCTTAATAATTTTACCAATACACTTCTCTCCTCCTCTACAGCAGTGTGAGATCAGAAGTACACATAGGCTTCTCATTGTAAGTGTGGATTCTGGGGATCGAACTCATGTCCCATGTTTGCAAGGCAAGCACTCTGCCAGCTATCTCCACAGACTGATGCTTTACCTACTGAAGTTTGGTTACCACCACATGAGGTTCCCACGTATGTGAGATAGTTTCCTTACCTAAACCAATAAAAAGACAGGAGGAGTCACTGCCTTTGAACTGAAGCCATTTTATCTGCTATTCTTGGAGGAAGATGAGTTTCCCAGCTGGCATTTGAAAAGAGGAGAGTGGATTTACATTAGAAAATGAGAGTCTGGCAAGGATATGTTTTTAATGGCTATTTGTGGTCTATAATTGAAATGGGCTTTGTCATACTGGAACCCCTCAAAGCCTGCATAGTGACAGCATCCTTTTAAACGGGATGAAAAATAAACCTGTGGGAGAATTGCTATGTGGGTCAGCCGAGCTGCTAACTCCAGCCCTTTTAACTTCCTCTGGAAGATGTTTTAAGAGCCTTCAAGAGTTTTGAGTAAGGGCTGTGGACGTGTAGTGGACTTCTGAAGCCCATCCTTTCTCAGGCAAAGAGGAGCTTTCTGCTGAAGATCTAGAGGCACTCAAGAGTTGAGCACAAGGTGAAGGAAAACAGCGTCAGCAGACTCCTCAAGTAAGCTGATTCAGCACACTTTCTCAGCCGCTTCTGGGATTTCCGCCCCCTCAGTCCTGTCTTGAAGTCTCAGAGATGTTGCCAAGAGAGATACCTGGAGGAAGGCAGGGAAACTGGAACTTTCATTCATGGCCCAAAGAGTTCAGATGTGTGTGGCTAAGATTAGTTGAAGCAAAGTAGCCCATTGGCTTAAGAGACAGCTTTCAGCTATAACAGATCTTGGGAAACAAAATCCCAAGTCAGTTCATCAAAGCTGAGGTCCAGTGGGAGATGCCCTGATTTAAAACATCAAGGAAGTTCTGAGGAACCAGGTCTTTTCATCCTCAGCTGGTAAGAGAATAAATTAGAACAACTATTCTGATAAAGTGAATCAAAATTTAATTGTGCATAGCATTTGATTAAGCTGTCTCTCTTCTGGGAACTTGTCTTAAGAGAATAATCAGAACTCTGTAAGGACTGATGCATAAAAGTGTTTGCTGCTGTGCTGTCCCTGAAGGCAAGGTGAATGCTTTCTTAGGGTTCTTGATTTAAAAATGATCGTGCATGATTAAAAGAAACTTTATGGTCATTGGAAATGCCTGATGTGGACTGGAGAGATAGCCTTGCAATCATGAGGACCTGAGTTGGGAGCCCCAGAACCCACATTTAAGCCTATGAACAAGAGAGGTATGAACATGAGTGAATCCCTGGACTCACTGCCCAGTCAGTATGGTCAGAATGGTGAGCTCCAGTTCAGTGAAAGACCTTATCTCAAAAAAATTAGGTAGAGAGGAAGAGGGGAAGACAGCTGAGGTTGACTGCTGATGTCTATATATACTCACACAGGTGACTGAGACACACACACACACACACACACACACACACACACACACAACTCTTTTTTAAGAAATAATGAAGAAGTAAGTTAAAAATTGAGAAAGGGAAAATAGAAAGACCAATGGTATAGGAAAAGACACACAGGTTAAGCTTAGAAATTAGGTAGATGGCTCTGGCCAATGACACTGCAGATGTGTTTTTCTGCTTAAAAGACTTCTAAAGCTTCCAGTTCTGCCTGCAGAGTCCTGTGTGACTGATCTGGCAAAGTACAGCTTCTGGATTAGGGTCAGTGGGAAAACGAACATCTCAAGATTCCAAGCTGCTTGAAAAGAATGCTTAGCTCTTAAAATTTTCATTTCAAACAATTTTTCACTTAGCTTCTAATGGTGCAATTGAAAGAGTTGTATGTTGAAATTATTTGATATATTGTATCATGACTGCCACAGGTGAGTTAGTTACCACACTTTCCCCTTGATACCTCACGTGGGACAATAGGGTGAGAACTTCAAGATCCACCCACTTCCAGATTGCAATCACATCTGCAGCTCAGCTGTGGCATCATGCTGTCAGACCCACATAACCCACAAACCTCACAACTGGGAGTTGCACCCTTTAACCAGTCTCCCTTCCCTCCCAACTCCTTGCAACTTCTGTTTCTACAGTTTTTATTTCAAATTATGTAGATTCTATATGTAAGATTTTTCAGTATTTGCCTTTCTATTTTATTTCCTAAGCATGATACTGTGGTAGTATTCTAATTGTACTGAAATGTGATTTTGATTGTATGTTAATAAATAAAGTTGCCCGGGGGTCAGAGCTATTAGAGTCATAGAGTGTGGCGGTGGTGGCACACGCCTTTAATCCCATAGATCTCTGTGTGTTCAGGGATACAGCCAGCATTGGAGACATATGCCTTTAAGACCTAGGGGGCTGTACATTCAGACAGTGACGAGGCAGTCACATGTTTGGGTTTACAACCAATGAGAAGGCAAAATGACTATGGAAATGACTGACACACAAGGAAATAGCTCTCTTTCGGGAAGCTGGGACACAGCAGGAGGAAGGGTGAGATTTTAGCTCTGAGTTCTGACCTCTTGGCTTTCTCTTTTACATTGTTTCTGTGTTTCTTATTTAATAAGACGGTTGGTTATATCTACATGATACTTTAGAAATTCATTCATACATATTGTTGTGAAGAATAGGATTCGTCTGATTTTGTTTTGTTTGGGAAAGAGTCTATCATGTAGCCCAGGCTGGTCTTAACACTGGACTCCTCTGGCCTCTGCCTCACAAGTGCTAGCATTTTAAGGGTATAACCCATCCAGATGTTGATTTTGTTTCCTTTGGATAGAGAAGATGCTTAGTTTCATGTATTCATACATGTGCATTCACACATACATACATATACACAGAGACAGAGACAAAGGCAGAGAGCACGCAATGGAAGTCAGGCATGGTGGATATGTCTGTAATCCCAGCATTTAAGAGGCTGAGACAGGAGTATTTCTGTGAGTTCAAGGCAATCCTGGTCTACATAGTAAGTTTAAAGCAAGCCTTGGTAAGAGAGGGAATGGGTGGTGTTGTAAAAATGTTGCTTGTGAAAACATCAGATTATTTTTTCAAATAAATCTGCTCCTAGATTAAAGATGCCCAAATGGCTTAATATCACAGTCTTACTGATAAACAGTTTTCATTTTTACAGAAGTTACTACTGAAATGATACCCATTCTCATGGAGAAATAAAAACAAAATAAAACTCCAAATTTTAGACACTGACTTTCATAGTGAAAATCAAGAGTCACTTGTTCAAATGATCAACTTTGGAAATCCCTGGGATTTTGTGCCTGAGTCCCTTACAGCACACTGGAATTCCCTTGTGTTTTAGCACATCAGCCTGATGTTACAGCTGTTTTTGTTTTGCTTTGTTTTTACCTTAACACTACAGCTACTTAAGGTGTAGTTTCTTGAGAAAAATCCTTACATTCTCAGGATGAGCTAACTTCAAAGACTCCTTCTTGCCATTCAAAGCTGCCCCCTTGCACAGTAGGGCCACACCACCATCATAAAATGAGAAATCCATTTTTATTGTTTTTTAAAGACATTAAAAATTCTTTTTTTTAAACAAGGTTTTTTTTGTTGTTGTTGTTTTGGGTTTTTTTGTTTTGTTTTGTTTCTTTAGATTTATTTATTACGTATACAGTGTTCTGTCTGCAGGCTAGAAGAGGGCACCAGATCTCTCTCTCTCTCTCTCTCTCTCTCTCTCTTTTTTTAATTTGGAGCTGAGGACCAAACCCAGGGCCTTGTGCTTGCTAGGCAAGCATTCTACCACTGAGCTAAATCCCCAACCCCAAAAGTACTAGACGAGCCAGCCAGGAGACGAAGGCACCAGATCTCATTACAGATGGTTGTGAGCCATCATGTGGTTACTGGGAATTGAACTCAGGACCTCAGGAAGAGCAGTCAGTGCTCTTAACCACTGAGCCATCTCTCCAGCCCCATCTGGAGCTTTTACAAGCTCCAACAGGCCTCAGAGAGATGCCAAATGCAGGCACTGGTGCCCAGCAGGGGGGAAGTCCTACCTTGGTTGGATGATTGGCTCAACTGCTCCATACCTCCTCCAACACCACCAACCAAATACACAGAGCTTTTTCTACTTTTTCCATTGGCCAACTTCTGCCTCGCTTACAGTCTTCAAGCATGCTTGTCGTTTATTTGCCAGGGATGCTCTGTCTTCCTTCAGCTGAGCTTGTATCCTTGTCTTTCAGGTCATGGTTCAAAGGTAACTTCTTTGATGTGGCTCCCTCAACTAACTAGGTTCCTAGAATGTGGATTAGCATAGTTTGATGTCCTATAAAACAAGAATAATGTTGTATCATAGTTGACTTTTTGATGTGTTTTCCCATCAGGCTCTGAGCTCTGTAAGGGCCCTTCCAGCCCTATAGCCAAGGATAGTTTTTGAGAGGGAAAAGGGTCTCAGAGCATCTGTAAGATGAAAGGCGGCTCTCCATGGAGTCTGAATCTTGTTCACTGCTTGGAGACTTGCTTTCTACTGGGTTGTTCTAGAAAATAAGATGATACACATTCATGTGGTGGTAATCTAATTGTACTGAAATATTATTTTGATTGTATGTTAATAAATAAAGTTGTCTGGGGGTCAGAGCTATTAGAGCCATAGCAAGAGTGTGGCGGTGGTGGCACACGCCTTTAATCCCATAAGATCTCTGTGTGTTCAGGGATACAGTCAGCATTGGTGACATATACCTTTAAGACCTAGGGGGCTGTACATTCAGACAGTGACGAGGCAGTCATGTGTTTGGGTTTACAACCAATGAGAAGGCAGAACAACATACTATAAAAAAAAACGAACCGACAGGAAGTAGGTCTCTTTTTGCGAAGCTGGGACAGCAGGAGGAAGGGTGAGATTTTAGCTCTGAGCTCTGACCTCTCGGCTTTCTCTTTTACATTGTTTCTGTGTTTCTTATTTAATAAGACGGTTGGTTACATCTACATCTGGCGCCCAACGTGACAAGAATCCATTAAAAACTGCTTGGCTTGGCGGCAGGTCCGCTTTCCCGCAAGGGCGGCAGGCGGCCCGCGGCGGCGGCGGCGGCGGCGGCGGCTGCGGCGGCGGTGGCACGCGGCGGCCGGCGGCAATCGGCTTCTTAGCCTGGGTCTGGTTCTGCTTGACCTCAGGCTGGACTATCGGTGAGCTGCTTGCTTAAATCCTGCTTGCTTAAAGCCGGTGCTACAAACAACTCAGAGTTGCCCTGCCGAACAGGGCCCTGCCTGTAAAGCCAACGCACGTGGTCAGAGCTTAAGGAAGTCAGACCCAAGCCTTGACTCGGCACAAGAGGGAACACGTGGCTGCATTTAAACTTTAGCCAGCTACGCTTTCTTGTTCTCTCTCTCTCTCTCTCTCTCTCTCTCTCTCTCTCTCTCTCTCTTTCTCTTTGGATTTACACCTGGGACACTAGGTGGCTGTTTTGAAAATCCCCTCGGATTTCTACTGTTCTACGCAGATTTGGTAAGTCATAATATATCAGATATTTTAAAGGAAACTATCTAAAAGAGAATTTTTTTCCACATTTAAAAAAAAATGGGTTTTATGTGTACATTGGAAGAAAATTGGTTTTTGTTCGAAATTTTAGGCAGTCTGGCAATGGAACAACTATATAATATTAGTATTGGTGGAATTATGCACCTTATCACTATAATAATCCACATTTTAATATTTAAAAAGATAGTCAGTTTAAGTGCCAGGATAACAGCTTTAGAAGAACTTGTTAAACCTGTAAAAATTCAGACAGAAGAAATTAACAGTGAAGTTGTTTCAAGTCCGGATCATAAGGTTGCAGAAAGAAAGCCTGTTTTCACACAGTCACCCTTAATTTATCCTGTAACCGTACAGCAGATGCCTGATCAAATGGCTACACAAAATACTTGGGCTCCAATTGAAATGTTGGATTTAAAAAGGTTTAAGGAGGCAATAGTATCTTATGGCATGCATTCCCCATATGTAAAACAAATGTTAAACTCTTGGTCAACATATAATAGGATAGTACCACAGGACTGGCGGGAACTTGCACAAGGTGTTCTGGAACCCAGCCAGAGACTTCAATTTCTGACTTGGTTTAAGGAGGAGGCTAAAAACATAGAAAAACAATGGAGGGATAAAGGAATACAAGTTTGCCAGGATCAGCTTATGGGCGAAGGCCAATATGCTTCAGCACAAACACAATGTGTATATGATGTCCAAACCCTAATTTTATGTCGAACGGCAGCCTTGAATGCATGGGACAAAGTTGAGGAACCAGGAAAAAAATCTGAGTCATTTACAAAGGTGAAGCAAGGCCCAAAAGAGTCTTTTACAGATTTTTTACAAAGACTGGCTTCAGCAGTAAAGAGAATGGTCTCGGATTCAGAAGCTAGTAAGGCAATAATTGAATCCTTGGCCTTTGAGAATGCGAATGCAGCATGCAAAAGAATAATCAGGCCATTAAGGGCAAGATCTGCACCTATGGAAGATTGGATTAGAGAAACAATTAATGTTGAAGCTGATGAGCATGATGATACATGGGTAGGAGAAGTAATTTCAAAAGGTTTGAGGAGTGTTAGATGTTTTGGATGTGGAAAGCAAGGACATTTGAAAAGGGACTGTAGACAGGTCATTCCCAGAAACAATGTTTCTTCAAGGAACAATGGCAACAGAAGGCCCCTTCCTTCTGGAGTATGCAGAAGGTGTGGTAAGGGAAAACACTGGACCAATGAATGTAGATCAACAAAGGACAGACAGGGTAATCCTTTGCCTCAGTCTTCGGGAAACTCCCAGAGGGGCCTCGCGCAGGCCCCCAGTGCAAATCCAGTTCAAACCTTTCCTGCAGCCATAGAGGAAATGCCTGCTCTGGAGAGCGATTAAATAACCAAATGCTTATTGGAATAAATCATGCTGGTCAGGATGATGAAACAGAGAGAATAGAAAATTCAGGAGAAACATAAAGAAAATTTTTTGGCAAACTTGTATTAATGAACAAAGACCAAAATTAACAATAAAAATAAATGGTGTTTTGTTGTCTGGTCTGGTAGACACAGGTGCGGACGTTACCATAATTGCACCAGAATTTTGGCATCCAACTTGGCCTCTTCAGGAGGTAAACGTTCAACTGTTAGGAATTGGGACATTATCTCAGGTGAAACAGAGTGCAAGATGGCTCGAATGTATAGGTCCAGAAGGACAGAGAGGAAAATTAAAACCATATGTGGCTAACATAACTATGAACCTGTGGGGTCGAGACTTGTTGCAACAATGGAATACTCAGATTAACATCCCTCCAATCTCAGAAACAAATCATAAACTAGCACATGTTACTGAGAGAAATATTAGAAGATATTGTTCTAATGAGTGGTCACCAGCCATCCATATTATACAAGAACAGGGCACAATAACTGATGATCTTCCAAAGACACCAACAGCTCTACCTTTAAAATGGTTAACAGACAAGCCTGTATGGGTCCAGCAATGGCCTTTAACAACAGAGAAACTCCAGGCTTTAGAAGAGCTGGTAGAAGAACAGTTAAATGCTCAGCATATTGAAGAATCAACCAGCCCTTGGAATTCTCCTGTATTTGTTATTAAAAAGAAATCTGGTAAATGGAGAATGGTAACAGACCTTAGAGCAATTAACAAAGTAATTCAGCCAATGGGCTCTATACAATCTGGGATGCCTTTGCCTACTCTGTTACCAAAAGAATGGCCTCTCATAGTTATTGATTTAAAAGACTGTTTCTTTTCAATACCCTTACAAGAAAAAGACAAAGAAAGATTTGCTTTTACAGTGCCTACTTATAATAATTCTCAACCAGTTAAAAGATTTCAATGGAGGGTCCTCCCACAGGGAATGTTGAATAGCCCAACTCTGTGCCAATATTTTGTACAACAGCCATTGGAAGTGATACGTAAAAAATTTCCTAAATCTATAATTTATCATTATATGGATGATATTTTACTAGCTGACTCAAATGCAGATACTTTAGAAATAATATTTGAAGAAGTAAAGAAAATTTTGCCTTGCTGGGGATTACAAATTGCTCCTGAAAAGATACAAAGAGGAGATTCTATTAATTATTTAGGATATAAAATAGAGCTACAAAAAATTAGACCCCAAAAGGTGCAAATTCGGAGAGATAGACTACAGACTCTTAATGACTTTCAAAGATTATTTGGAGACATTTCTCATCTACGAACTATTGTTGGGGTAAAAAATGATGAACTGACTAATTTGTTCAGAACCTTAGAAGGTGACAAGGACTTAAATAGTCCAAGAGAATTATCACCTGAAGCTGAGAAAGAATTGGCCTTGGTAGAAAAGAAAGTGCATGAAGGACACGTGGATCGTATTGATCCAAAGCTGGATTGCATTTTGGTTATTTTACCTTCTAGGCGTTCTCCTACTGGAATATTAATGCAGAGGGAAGATATTATCTTGGAATGGATATTTTTACCAAATAAACCAAATAAAAAATTAAAAACTTATGTGGAAAAAATCTCTGACTTGATTTACAAAGGAAAACTGAGACTTCGTCAATTAGCAGGCATAGACCCAGCAGAAATTGTCGTACCATTAACTAAGGAGGACATTGAAAAATTATGGACAGAAAGTGAACCTTGGCAAAGAGCTTGCAGTAATTTTTTGGGAGAAATTAACAGCAAATATCCCAAAAGTAATAGAATTGATCTTATAAAGAGAGCTGATTGGATCTTGCCTCGAATTGTACGGCAAAAACCCATATCTGGAGTTCGTACATTTTATACAGATGCCAACAAAGAAGGAAAGGCAGGTTACAAATCAGAAAATTTAAGTAAAGTGGTTCAAAGTCCGTATAATTCAGTTCAAAAATCAGAATTGTATGCTATTCTGTTGGTATTAATGGATTTTTCAGAACCTCTCAACATAGTAACTGACTCTCAGTATGCTGAAAGAGTGGTGTTACATATTGAGACTGCAGAATTTATCCCTGATGCTTCAGAATTAACTTCACTATTTATTCAATTACAAGATACAATCAGGAAAAAGAATCATCCTTTATATATAACTCACATTTGATCCCATACTGGTCTGCCAGGCCCTCTAGCACAAGGCAATGATGAGATTGATAAATTATTGATAGGAAATGTGCTGGAAGCCTCAGAATTTCATAAAAAACATCACGTCAATAGTAAAGGTTTAAAAAAGGATTTTTCCATAACCTGGCAACAAGCCAAAGAAATAGTAAAGAAATGTCCTACTTGTTCCGTCTACAATCAAACGCCATTACCAGCAGGATGTAACCCAAAGGGTACTCAGAGAAATGAAATCTGGCAGATGGACGTGTTTCACTTTGCAGAATTTGGAAAATTGAAATATGTACACCACACTATTGATACTTATTCAGGATTTCAATGGGCAACTGCTTTGAGTTCTGAAAAAGCTGATTCTGTAATCACTCATTTGCTAGAAGTTATGGCCATCATGGGTATACCTGCACAAATCAAAACTGACAATGCTCCATCATATGTCTCTGTTAAAATGAAACAGTTTTTTGCTTATTACAATATAAAGCATATTACAGGCATACCACATAATCCTACAGGTCAAGCAGTTATAGAAAGATCAAACAGAACTCTAAAGGATATGCTAAATAAACAGAAATGGGTAACAAAAACCCCCAGAAATAGACTGCATAATGCTCTTCTAACTTTGAATTTTCTGAATGCCAATGAGAAAGGAACAACAGCTGCAGAGAGACATTGGATAATAGAAAAAACTACAGAATTAAATCAGCCTATATACTTTAAGGATGTGCTGACCTCAGAATGGAAACCAGGGTATGTATTACATTGGGGACGAGGTTTTGCTTTTGTTTCTACAGGAGAAGATAAGCTGTGGGTACCATCAAAATTGATAAAGGTTCGATTTGAACAAGAGAGACCTCTTAATTGAGGAGGTGATAGTTCATCAACCAGCATGAACATCCAATTCAAACTAACTTGTATCAATAACACATGCCTTTTCATTTAATCAGATAATAACTTGTCAAAAGGAAACATCCCCAAAATTAGTCTTGGGGAAAGGTTTTTGTTTTTGTCTTGTAGGAGAATGAAGGTTAAGGAATCTGAAGAACACTGGACAAATGAGACAACTGAAGAAAAGGACAAATCATCTATCCCAAGAAACAGAGTGAAACGGTGTATGGGTATATATTATCTAAAAAATTTTATGTCTTCCTAAATGTTTGTTTCTGCTTTTCTCTAAAGATTTAACACTATTGGTTTTCTAATAGTCCCAGTTCAATTAAAATTTAAAGCTGACTTTGGAGTTGGAGAATGGCTCTCTCCTTCTTTAAAATCAAGCATGTTGTTAAAAGGTAAATGCAAACTCCCTGTATCATGCCAGAATAAGAGCCATCTTCTGCTATGGTACAGGACAAAAGCAAAATTAATTAAGGGACTATTCTATTACTAATCTCAACTCTTTGATTCTATTCTGATTCTTTAAACTTTTCTCAAAGTATAAATTTTATATCAAAATTTACAAGATTAATATATATATACATTTTAAACTTTGTTAAGATAGGAATGGTCACATAGAGTACTAACTAATTCTAGAAAAAAGGCTAGCTGCATATATATGTTTTTTGTGTTCGAGTCTCTTATCAGTTTTCTGCAGGAAATCATGGCCAGGCCTAACATCAACTGAAGTCTCCAGAAAGAAGATGGGGCCCCACAACAACAACAATTCCACGTGGACAATAATAATATCATTAAGCTGACAAACATCATCCATAGATCAGCTTTGAACTACAAGGTGCTCAGAGCAAATTTGAGATGACTAGCTGAGATGATCCAGTCTCAAAGACTACTTGAATAAGGACTTGAGATAAACCCTGAACTTTGGCATTATACACAGACTGGATAATGAATGATATAGTTACCTCTCCTAGAATTTGACAATTAACCTAAAATTTTTCTTTCAGGATAAAGAAAACTTCGCCCATACCCAGCAGGAAGCAATTTTAAGAATACGACGCCCACATTCCCAAAGAGGTGGTGTGGGGCGGGTGGTTTTTTGGTCTTTTTAATGGGTTTTGGGTCTGGGATAATTTTCAGTATTTAGGGGGGTTGGTTACAAGTTATTGTCAAGGGTTAGGAAAAAGGCTAAGCAAAGGAGATTAGATTTAAGGTTCTTGTTTAAAAAAAAAAGAAAGAAAGAAAAGAAAAAGACAATTACTAATTTTAAATACTTTACATTGGATTGGATTGTTTTATATTGTATACAAATTTGAAATTGATATTGTTAGAAAATGCTATATGTATATTTCTAATTGTATTTATTCCATCCATTTAACAATGTAATGCAAATTTCTGATCCTTGAATGTTATTATTATCAACTATTAGGATATAAAGAAATGAAAGCTAGTAGTTAGACATTATCATAGAACTTGTAGTCATATTAGATATGTTTGAAAAATTGAGCAGAGATGTTTTAGACAGGTCATCTTCAAACCCTTCAGAGATCTACAGAATATGGCATTTAAAATGTTTTAATAACTTAGAAAATTTTTCTTTTTTGAGACATGTCAGCTCCTGGCAGTACTAATCTACTTCAGAGAAAATATGGGCATTGAAGAAACTGCATATGGAGTCAACTTTCCTTGTGGCAAAAGTTAGCCACTGGACAACAAAGTATCCTCGAATCAACAGGACAAAATGGACAGACAGAACACGAAACAAGGGACTACTGATTCTTGCCAAAACAAGTGTGGTTATGGCTTTATCAAAAGGCATCTTCTGAGGCCAGGACAATACGGCCCCATCCCTGAAATGGCCTTCGCATCCGGAAAAGGTACGGTGCCCTTTTCTTCAAAGCAGCTTAACAGGCAGAGGGCCGATGGATTCTGTTGTACAATGGAACAGCAGCTGAAAGCTCATGCCTCTCGAAAGTAGACTGGCATTTAATAGAGGGATGTGGAGAAGAAGGGGATGCTGAGATGAAGCCATATATACACAGCCAAGAAGAATGGACAGCTGAATTTAAAAAACCGTCAACAATTTCCAGAATTTAAAATCCTGAATCATGACAGGACACTAGTGGAATTCAGGTGTTTCTGGTACGTGGACTACTCTCACCCAATGTGAGGTTGAACTGTTGACCTTGTGTACATCCTACTTCACAAATGAGTCTGTCAGATACACTAAGCCTATAGGCTGAAGATGATGCCCCAACACTGCGGAGAAACCTCAGGTGACTGCCCAGGCAGCTGGCTATTTCTGTCAACTCACAAAATTTTTTGGAAGTTGCTTGCATGCACTTCCTGTTTTTATTTTTGTTAGCTAATATTATTCCCTTCTTGGGTCTCTGAGGAGTTGAAGATTAGTTAGTTATGGTTGAAGATTAGTTAGTTATAGTTGAAAATTAATTAGGATAGAAAGTGTATTAGATACATCTTGGATTTACCAAAATAGGATAGATAATGGAATTATTTTCTCTGATTTGTCAAACACCTGTTTAGGTATTTATTACTTGTATATATTGTATATAGTTATTGTACTTTTGTATATAGTTTTTCTTTTGTTAGTTATAACCCTTTGCTTTTTTTCTTTTTATTAAAATAGAAAAGGGGAAATGTGGTGGTAATCTAATTGTACTGAAATATTATTTTGATTGTATGTTAATAAATAAAGTTGTCTGGGGGTCAGAGCTATTAGAGCCATAGCAAGAGTGTGGCGGTGGTGGCACACGCCTTTAATCCCATAAGATCTCTGTGTGTTCATGGTCAGAGCTATTAGAGCCATAGCAAGAGTGTGGCGGTGGTGGCACACGCCTTTAATCCCATAAGATCTCTGTGTGTTCAGGGATACAGTCAGCATTGGTGACATATACCTTTAAGACCTAGGGGGCTGTACATTCAGACAGTGACGAGGCAGTCATGTGTTTGGGTTTACAACCAATGAGAAGGCAGAACAACATACTATAAAAAAAACGAACCGACAGGAAGTAGGTCTCTTTTTGCGAAGCTGGGACAGCAGGAGGAAGGGTGAGATTTTAGCTCTGAGCTCTGACCTCTCGGCTTTCTCTTTTACATTGTTTCTGTGTTTCTTATTTAATAAGACGGTTGGTTACATCTACACATTCAATATTTAGTTTTAAGACTTAGCTACACAAATGTAAGTGGTCTTTACTAGAGAAACAAACATCCTTAATTCTATGACATAAAAGATGATGGCAAGTCTAAGACACTGTTGGGGTTCTTCAAAACGCACAAGTTCAGAAAGTCTCCAATACCCGTTTCCCCGAGAAATAGCAGGCTTCGTTGGCATGGCAATAGATGACAACCAATTTTCCTTGCCATTATTTTTAAGAATGCTCTCTAATGTCATCTGTAGTGCAGAATCTCACTTTTCAGTGTGAAAATATTAAGAATCACTGACATGTCACAGTGCTGCAGTAATGCGTTTTCTTGTCTAATACTCCCAACTGGAGTGGCTAAGGGCCGGGACAATATATCCTTGTATTGACCAGTCCAGATCTTTCCATGGAGTGAAGATGTAATTTGTGATTTATATTTCAGCTAAAATCCAAAATGGTATTTCCATTCTGACATGGCACCTATGAGAATTCAACATGCTAATGTGAAGCTGGCTCCTCACACTCACCTGAGCCAAACTGGCTCCTTCCCTAATCCTCAGTTGTATCCGGTGTGTAACTATTAACAAAGAAGACTTCAGGTTACATTTTAATGGCTCCATTCCCTACTGTCTAATTATACTCCGACTGTAGCACTGTTATTATAGAAACCTTGAGGTTATTTCCAAATTTCTCTTTGCTGAAATAATAGAACATCTTTAATCAATCGTCACAAGACAGTGGCTTTTGTTTATTGTTTCAGGGCCTCATCTCAGGGCTCCACTGCCCACTTTCCAAGCAGAAATTTCAGGATCAGTCTCCTCACCATCACAACTGCTAATCTTTAGCTCATTTTCCAGCTCCTCACTCGTTCAAGAACCTTCTGTGCTTCCTGTTCACTGTTACATTAAGAATGAACTTGTCTGCCCGTTTCCTAGGTTCTCATAGTCTGCGGCCAAAGACAATAATTCCTTGCCTTATTACCCACGAGCTCTCAGGGTTCAGGAAGACTCCTTCAATCACTTTCTGCACCATTTCACATGAACACACACCCATGCTTTATGTTGTCCCCCCCCTCTTCCACACTTCATCCAGTCTTACTTGAATACCCTTGAGGACCAATTAAAATCCCCCATCTTCACAGGAGCCCCTTACTGGTCTGCCTTTATTGGCACTTACAATGTAGTTATAGTTGTTAAAATGAAAAGTTTACAGAAATTAAACAGTTAATTTGCACAAAACAATTCTGGATAAGGAAGTATGAACGCTGGGAAAGATGATCCTCTCTGCAGTGTGAGCTGTGAGCCTATATTAGGCTGTGGTTGGAAGTTAGTGAATTATTGACCATTCTGGACACAGTGAGGAGTTGCCTGTGTGGGTATGGTTGGAGATAAAGTCCCTAGCAAGTGACTGATTGTTCACGTCTTAGGTTTCTTTTCACTGTTTACATTTGGAGTCAGTTTGCTTACAAAGAAACACAAAGCACTTAGGCCATCTTAGAAAAATGAATGGTCTTTTAATTCCCGTGTGTGTGTGTGTGTGTGTGTGTGTGTGTGTGTGTGTGTGTGTGTGTGTGTGTGTTTCTCAATGGCTTGCCACCTTAATTTTTGAGACAAGGCTTTTTACTGAACCTAGAATAAGACTAACTGACCAGAGTCTCAGGGATCCTCTTGTCTCTGCCTCCCCAGTGCTGGGAGCACAAGCTTTTACCACCTCATCTGGCTTTGTCACATGTGTCCTGAGGATGGAACTCAGGTGTTCATTCTTGTATGACAAGCATTTTAGCAACTCAGCCATTTAACCCATTTACTCTGCTTGTTTTGTTTGAAGCAATCCTCTTATTTAAATAACCAATGTTCTTTTATTAACGATAGATTAATTGGAATTTGGGTCAGTCTCCTCATGGGCTCGTAATTCACAATGCTGATGGAGTTCCTGTGTCACTGATCTTCCAGTTGTCACCTTGGTCACAATAAGACCACCTAGAAATGGACAAGGGCTGATGTCATGCTTGGAAGAGTATTGAGATAAACATATCACACTACGAAGATTTCAGTAATGACTTTTGAGGGACAAAACCAAAATACTGACTGAGGATGTGCCTCAATCAAGACCACCTATAGATGAGCTTGCTAAGATAATGAAAAGAAAACAAAGATTTCGAGTCCAGTGGGCAGTTAGTTGAGGTTTCTAGGCTTGAGCTTGATATTTTCCTGCACTGAAGTCTGAATGTCTGTGTTGTGGCACCTGCTATTGTAGTGAACACCCTGAGTGGGCCGTTCAGCTGGACTAAGTGTAGTTAGTCCTCAGAAGCTCTTATCAAGTCACCCACATTGGAAGCCTTTGGAGCAAAGGCTTTATGTAGACCTGGGCTCTAGAGGCTGACAAGGGGTTTTCCTCAGACTGATACTCTCTCCTTACAGCCCCCCTTCATTTCTTCTTCTTTGTATAAATTTCTTTTAAGATTTATTATTTTTATTATTATCATAATATTTCTATTGATTATTTGGGAATTTCACAAAATGCACCCTGATCACCCTTACTTCCCAGTCCTCCCAGGTCCACCCTGCCCCCCCCCCCCGCCTTCTACCCCCAAAAGAGATTTTTTAAAAAAGAGTTCAATTTGTTTTGCCCATGTAGTCACTGAAGCATGATCAAACTCCCTGTATCCAGCCCTTAAAGAGAGTGAGTTCCTCCCCACTCCACCCCAACCAGTAGCCCTCTGCTGTGAAGAACTGCACTCCAGCATCCTATGACAATTTTCAAGAGTTCTCTTCTGTCTAGGGTGTTACTTTTGGGGGGAGGGCCAGTGGGCTGTCACAGAAGCCTTCTATGTCCCTCTTTCTCAGGTGTGAGTCTACAGTCATCCACACCACTGCAGAAGCAGCTTCCTTGTCCTTTACAGTCAGCAGGAGCTCGAATGGATCATGAACTTCCATGTGATCTCTGGTGACAGCATGGACCATGGACATCCACCTGGTCTTTGGCATCAGCACATGCCACAGACATCAGCATGTTTTCCGGTGGCAGTATGGACCATGGACACCAATGTGATCAACAGAGGCAGCCTGGCCCACGGACATCAACATGGCTTCAAGTGGCAGCACAGATGACAGACATCCCTATGCCTTCAGTGGTAACATGGGTCCACGTAGGTGGACTTTTCTGTCCCATCAGCCAATTCCCAAATAACCACATGGAGACTTCTTACTAATTATAAAAGATCAGCCAACTAGCTCTTATAACTTAGGTTAACCCATTTCTATTAACTACTTTCTACCTCATGGCTTCATTATCTCTATCCCATTTTGTGTGTCTGACTCATTCTGCATCTGCCCCCCCCACCATCTCCTAGCATCTCTGTCCTTCTTCATCTCTACACTCTCTTACTGTCTGCAAGTCCCACCTAAAGACCTCTTCCTGCCTAGCTATTGGCCATTTAGCTCTTTATTAAACCAATGAGAGCAACACAAATTCACAGTTTACAGAGAGATTATTCCACAAAAGGTCCAGATACAGCAAGACCACAAACCCCAACATGGACTCAGGCCACCTTCATTTCTAATGAAAAAAATCACAATAAGCCCCAATTTGTTTATGAAATAGGCCTACTCTCATCAAATTTTATCCAATTGCTTTCATAAATGTTGTGACACTATTAACTATTTATATTTAAGGTTTGTTTTCCTGGAACTACTAATAAGAAATAGCAGGCTGGACTTTAAAAGCCTTTTAAAGTTAGGCAGTCAACCCCAAACCTTATTAACATATTTTGCCTTCAGTGCCTGCAGATTACCAAGGTTCCCTAATGTTCCTTATTCAATCTGCAAGACTGAGAACCATTAAAGCCAAATACCTGGTCTGGTAGTTTGAATGAAAATAGCCCTATGTACCCATAGGGAGTGGCTTGGTAAAAGTTATTAGTTTTCTAAGGCAATGTATTCCAGAAGGTTTTATATGAGATTCACAAGGATGTTAGTCAGACACAGAGGCGGGCAATGGATAGTTACTGAGGAGATGAAAGATAGCCGAAGTTAATTTGGCTCTGAAACTGTGACATTCTAACTCCCCATAGTCACAAAGTTCTAATCAGTCCATCAGGCTCGTGGCATCTCCAACACAGTTGTGGCTTTTTCCTGGTAGCTTCAGTTCTAAGCAATACAACTGAATCCTATAACATAAGCTGCTGGTTGGTCCTGGTACATCTCAGATCTAGGATGAGAACACTACAGTAAAAAGCTTAAATTCCACAATTGATTGCAATTGGGTGGGTACCTTACTCAGGTTTGATCCATCTCTCTTGGGTGTTTTGAATCTCACCATAGAGGGCAAATTTCAGGGTTTTGTGGTGGTGGTGGTGGCGATGGTAGTTTTGCCTTTTGAGACAGGCTAGCCTGGAATGTTAGGTGTACCCATGGCTGATCTCAAACTTTTGACATTCCCATTGCCTCAGCCGCCTGAGTGCCTGAAGTACAGACATGCACCATCACACCCGGCTTTAGCTAGTTCTGATGGAAAAGATGTGTAACGTAAAACCACGAGTCTAAAGCTACAGGCAGCCTTGATGATGAAGGATTCAGGCTGATCACAGGCTGCTGCTTTCATGAACCAGTTTCAGTCCCAGCCACATTCTAGTCAAAAATATGTTGAATAGAAGATGGTTGCTCTGTACCTAATGCTGATCATAAGTAGACATTATGAAAAGCAACCAAGGACATGGGGATTGACACCAGCACACAGTAACATGTGTGGCAATCAGGTCATTATTGTCTCTGTTTTCTGAAAAAGAAGCAAAAGCTTTGTCTGAGTTTTTGCAGGGGTAAACATGAAAACATGGCCCCTAGTCTCACATCCAGGCCTGCCTGTTTTTCTCACTAGTCTATGGTTTCTCATATACTTGTTGGGAGGGTGAAACCTACAGACATGAATTAACTTGAGAATTGGGCATGCCATGTGGATATCCACTGATCAAACAGATACCCTTTCAGTGCAGGGTAAAGCTTGAAAAGCAATTGGGACCTACCACAGTTGAAGGATACAACTTGATCAGTGTGGGGTCCTGAAATTGTTTTTGGCAGTGCTAATTAATAAAGTCTGACAAAAACATAATTGTGAACAGAAACGACATCTGGTTGTAACACAAGAGAAAGTGGCATAACATACCCCTCATCTACTCAGTCTGGCTGTCCCTGTGATAGCTGGGGGCTGACACTAAGATCTTCCTCACAGCTGGCTTCTGGTATATCCTCAGCATACCTCTCATGGAGGGGTGTGTGTGTGTGTGTGTGTGTGTGTGTGTGTGTGTGTGTGTGTGTGTGTTAATCACAAGAGTCACATGTTAATGTGAAACTAAACTTTGAAGACTGCACTGTCTACTTTTGTCTCATAAATTCAGTTCAATGTGATGTAAATAATTTTCAAATTATCCCTTCCCTGCTGTGACATGAGCTATAACATGTGAGGAGAAAGGGTGAGAATTAGTCCAAGAGGAAAGTCATCTGCCTAATCCTGACTCCAGAAGAAAGAGCTTTGGATATTCAGAGCTCTATGCTGGGGGATGACAGGGCTGGACCCTCTTCCTGGATTGGTGTCTATGGCAACCAAGATTCTTTGGTTGCAAGTAATTGAACCAACTGGGAGCACCATGCAAGAAAGATGTGTCCTTAGGACAGTTCTGTATTTCTAGCACCCTCTTTGGCTACAGAAGTCCTGGTGTGATGGCGGTAGGTCACTGCAGCTGTGTGACACCAAGAGATGACAAAGGTGTACTTTGAATGCTATTCATGATGGGCAATAATTGTACCAAGTGCCCTCTGTGTCTCCAGGGGAGAGAGATTACTAAACATGGAGGTGTTTATTGGGGCTCAGCGGGAGGGTGGAGCCCTGTCATGGAGCACTGGGGTCAGGATGAGCTGGTATCAACATCTCATGGCTTACCACGGGGTTCTGGGCCCTTTTTTCCCAGAGAGGGAACAACAGAAAGGCTCTGTACTCCGGAAAGATGATGCCCAAATAGAATCAGGAAAGGGCTGAGGTGAGGGAAGAATTTCTGGAAGTGGAACTGGAATCAGGGAAGGAAACCAAGACTCTCTGGTTCTTGGAGAACATGGAACTTTGGACATTACGTCAGAGCGGTGAGAGCCACTGACTGCCCCATCTGTTCAGAGAAGCGTGGGCCCTCTGCTTTGGAGTGCTAGGTGAGACCTTTAGCTGACACAAGACCTTCCAAGACAACGGCAGACACAAGGCCCGGTGCCTGATTCTGGCAATTTGGTCCAAGTGGCAAGCATCCAGTTAGGTGGTATAATATGACTTCACAATGGCCATACTGGCTAAGACTTTGGGGATTTAGTTAATGTAAGGTCAAATTTGTATTTTGACTTTCCCAGTGTATTGATATCTTAAAGAGCAGAGGTGATAATTCTGCTCTCGCTCTCTTTTCCCTCTCATGTGCATGCACGCGCGTGAGTGCATGCGTGTGTGTGTGTGTGTGTGTGTGTGTGTGTGTGTGTGTGTGTGTGTTTAAAATGTCAGCATAATTGAACCCAGGTCCTCACACATACTAGGCAGATGAAATGCTCTCATCACTGAGCTACATATTCATCACTAATTCTGCTTTCTTTACTCTTCCAAATCCCACTCAGAGTATGGCATTTGGTTTGATTTGGGGAAAGTACCCCCCCCCCAAAAAAAAGGGGAGAAAAGAAAAGAAAATGCCCTGATACATTCAAAGGGAAGATTTCTGTTACCTTTTCATTTATGGATGACTGTGACTGTATGTGGGGTGAGGGCCATGGACAGGTATAGAGGTCAGAGGATAACCCCCAGGCTGGCTCTCTCCTCCCACTATGTGGGTCCCAAGGATCACACTCAGATTTTTAGACTTGGTAGCAAGTGCCTTTACCTTCTGAGCCATCTTTTCAGCCCAGCAAGGAAAGATTTCTTAGAACAGCATGCAAAGAGACCGTGACAGGGGAAGCCACAGGCACTAACAGCTGCCTTCAGCTGAGTGACTGCTGCTCACATAGTGGGACGTCCCCCATTGCCTGGCTGAGAGTAAGGAATGGGTACAATTTTCATGGAGGTAGAATTTTGGAATTTGGAATCAAAAGAACTTTTGATGCGTATGCATTCAAGTACAGACTATGTAGTCTAAGAGGACAGCATTTTTGTCAAATATTAAGAACATACACAGCCGGGCAGCAGCGGCATATGCCTTTAATCCCAGCACTTGGGAGGCCGAGGCGGAGGCGGAGGCAGATCTCTCTGAGTTTGAGGCCAGCCTGGTCTACAGAGAGAGGTCCAGGACAGGCACCAAAACTACACAGATAAACCCTGTCTCGAAAAACAAACCAACCAACCAACAAACAAGAACACACAGGTACTCCTGGATCATACCATGTGTTGGAATAAAACAAGAAAAAAAAAATCCCTGAACTCATAGACTATACATTTGTGATGACTAATGTTTTATTTATTTGTGTGTGTGTTTGTGTGTACATTTGAATGCCCACAGAAGGCATCACATTCCCTGGAGCTAGAGTCATGGGTAGTTGTGAGCCATTCCAACACTAAGGTTCTGTGGGGGATGGTGAGTGGGTAGGAGGAGAACTGAAGGGTGACAGGAGAGGGAAAAGGGAGGGAATTGATGCTCCAGAGCCCTGTGGGCCACAGCAGGCTTGGCTGTATGCCAGGTAAAATGGGGAGACCATGGAGGAGGGATTTGTCCCGACAGACCCACCCTGGATGCTGGGCAGAGGACGGAGTGAAGAGAGGTAGAGGCAAAAAGAGGAATTTCAGAAGACTATGCTGAACTGGACCAAAGCACAGCCCCCAGCCCACCTCCAGCAAAGTGGCTGCAGATGGACAGAACCACTGGCCGTACAGTTTAACAGTTACAGCCAAAGGCTGCTTCTGTGTGTGTGCGCACTTGCTTGGATTCCCACAATAAGCTGATCATGTCTTTTCACATCAACCTGGAAGAACAGGAGAGTAAGGCATAAAGCAAGACACCTCAGGGTCAGCAGTACGGCTCACCACCAGACTTTCTCCAATGAACTCTCTAGTTCTTGGACCTAGGAGAGAATTCTTATGTGACCACCGTGAAGCACTGTGGCTGATTGTGACTCTTATTTTCTTAGGATGAAAACTAACACTTGGTGAACATACTAACACTAGAGGGGAAGCCAGAGAACAAAGAAAGTGGGGCTTTTAGTGTAAGAGTGAGAGGGGGAGCCGGGCAGTGGTGGCCCACGCCTTTAATCCCAGCACTCGGGAGGCAGAGCCAGGCGGATCTCTGTGAGTTCGAGGCCAGCCTGGGCTACCAAGTGAGTTCCAGGAAAGGCACAAAGCTATACAGAGAAACCCTGTCTCGAAAAACCAAAAAAAAAAAAAAAAAAAAGAGTGAGAGGGGGAAAAGAGATGACAGAGAGATAGATGATTGATAGATAGGCAGATAGACAGAGATAGATAATAGATAGATAGATAGATAGATAGATAGATAGATAGATAGATAGATGAGAGATAGATAGATAATAGATAGATAGATAGATAGATAGATAGATAGATAGATAGATAGATAGGAGAGGGTTGTTTTTTTGTTGTGTGTGTGAGTGTGTGTGTGAGAGAGAGAGAGGAGAGGGAGAGGGAGGGAGAGGGAGAGGGAGAGAGAGAAAGAGAGAGAGGGAGAGAGAGAGGGAGAGAGAGAGAGAGAGAGAGAGAGAGAGAGAGAGAGAGAGAGAGAGAGAGAGAATCTAAGGCCAGCTGTCACCCTCAAAGTCCCTGGAAGAGATAACAGGTCAGGAGGAAGGGGGCCAGGGGAGTTTGTAACCCTACCCACGTCATTTAAGTCAAAACATTCTTGACAGGCATAAAATTGCTATTTATGAGGTTCTATGACTTAAAAGAGTACATTGTATATACAAAGAAAAATGCCACCCACAAAGCTAATTTTTCTGTGAGTCAGAATTTGGGTGTGGGGAGGCTTATGAGTAGGAAAGCCAATTTCCCTAGTTTTCAAATTGTGTTTAACATTTGATCAGAGTTAGCTAACCACCTTTTTTAATTTGTGGTTCTTAAACTTTTTGGACTCTTCTGAGTATTTTATGAGAATTACTGCCCCTTTCTTCTGAAAAAAAAAATGAATGCACACATACAAATTTACATATATTGTTGGGAATTTATTATGTTCCAGAATGACAAGAGACCCAAATTATCAACAAAAGCACTCTGCAGTATAAGATGCAAAAGTGTGTACCTTGGGTCATTCAATAGACCAGCTAGTCCTACCAATATCATCAATTTCTCTAACCCTTTAATTTTTTTCACTGTCCAAAGTGGGTATAGATATTTGCACGATGTCTGCATTTTAGAAGTTTCTAAAAGAAGGACCAAAAGAAAGCAGTATCTTAAGAGGAAGAGGGGGCCCTGCTAAACGAGCCTTGAATCTCTCGTACTTTCAGAATTTCTTCTTTGCCATCCTAGCAAAGGTGACCTCAATACTGAGATCCCCACTCCTTGTCTTAGTTAAGGTTAGTATTGCTGTGAGGAAACACCATGACCAAAAGCAACTTGGGGAGGAAAGTGTTTATTTCACTCACAGTTCAGTATAATGGTGAGGACAGAAACTCACACAAGGCAGGAACCTGGAGGCAGGAGCTGATTCAGAGGCCACGGAGGGGTGCTGCTTACTGGATTACTCATCATGGCTTGCTCAGCCTGCTTTATTATAAAACCCAGGACCACCAGTCTAGAGGTGGCACCATCCACAACAGGCTAAACCCTTCCACATCAATCACTAATTAAGAAAATGCTCTACAGGCCTGCCTACAGCCCAGTCTTATGGAGGCATTTCTTAATTGAAGAAAGAGGTTCCTTCCTCTTGAATGACTTTAGCTTGTATCAACCTGATATAGAACTATTCAACACACACCTCAAAAATCTGCATCAGAGCCTCTTGGAAAGCTGTTTAAATGCAAATTTTGAGGTCTGTCCCAAAAACATCTGACTCAGGAATTCTGAAGTGAGGTCCAAGAATTTGCATTTCAGCAAGCTCCCTGTGATTCTGAAGCAAGTTCTACACTGCATTTGGAAGACACCAAACTCGTCTGTTTTGTAGATAAGAGTCTGACATCTCAAATTTCCACAGCTGTTCCTTGCTTCTATCCTGAGGATGGATGAATTCACTTGGCCTTTTGCACCAACTTCACACAGTCAATAGTATCCCAGAATGAGGCAAATTGGTATTACGTATTACGTCAGATCTCAGGGACATGGTACTTGCTGATCCTTTAGAAAAAAAAAAAAGGCCCGGGCTGGGGGGGTGGGTGGTCATGTGACTTTCTCTGCTTAGGTCAGTCCTCTCAAATACTTCCTACTCTGTCTCCTATGGTTTGAATTTTGAGATGTCTCTCAGAAGCTTTTGTTTGCTGTGTCCCAAGTGATTGGGACTATTTTGGGAAAGGAAGGACACATTTGGGAGAAGTGTTAGCTGGAGCAATTAGGTCACTGGGAGCATGCCTTGGAAGGTTGTACCTGGCCCGGGGTTCTCTGTATTTCCTATCTTCTGTGAGGTGAGTGACTTCTCCCACTTGCTCCTGCCACTGTGACACTGCTTCACCATAGGCTCAGCATCCAAGAAGCCAAGGACAATGGGCTGAGGTCTGTCAAACTGTGAGTCCCTCCCTTTCACCCATTTTCCCCAAGTGTCTTTCATACTGACAGAAAGCCTGACTAACATTCTTTCTTGATCCTTCTACTTAAAGTAGTTCTGCTTTGCCTCTCTCCATTACACACCGAGTTAACTTCCAGCTTATCTCAGCCTGGACCATGTGTTTGTTAATTATCCAACAACATAGGGACTAATTCATCATGGTGACTCCAGCTCTTAGAACTAAGCCTAGAGCATAATGGATGGGTGGGTGGGCATCCCAGGAAATATATTTTAAATAATTAATGTTGTAGGTTTAATAGAATAAACATTATTCTGCTTTATGCCTTTAAGGTCTTCTTTGAATTTATTTATTTTTGTCACTTCCACAATGTTAGTGATTTTTTTCTAACACTAATTCAGCAATTATTATTGTAACAATAAAATTGGGTAACAATACTTAGACATAAAAGAACAAGAAAAAGTGTTTATTTGAATGCAATGCAAGCTTGCTTGGTTCATTAGAAAATGTAACTGAGAGACCTCCATAGCCAAAAACAAGGCCATAAATGAAAGGAACGTCCCTGGAGGAAGCTGGCATCTCACCAACTGGTAGCTTTCATTCATCAGTGCAATAAGTATATATTATGGCTGGCTGACTGCATTCCAAACACTGGGCTAGGCAAGGGATAGAGAATAGACAGAAAAGGAGAACATGGTCATCAAAGAGCCTTTGAAGAAAAAGCAGAGAAAATTAAGCAATAAAATATAGTATATGGGAAAGTAATAATGGCTTCAGGAGAAAGAATATGGATGGGGGATAAAACCTCTGTGTCTGTGTCTGTGTGTCAACTTGAGCGAGAGAGGAAAGAAGTGTATACATGTCTTAAAGAATATTCTAGACTTGTGGTTCTCAACCATGGGTTTCAACCCTTTGGTGGGTCAAACGATGTCACATATCAGATATTTACATTACAATTCATAACAGTAGCAAAATTACAGTTATGAGGTAATAGCAAAAATAATTTTATGGTTGGGGTCACCACAACATGAGGAACTGTATTAAAGGTTCTCAGCATTAGGAAGGTTGAGAACTACTGCACTAGACCAACAACAGGAAGTGTGGAGGCCTTCAGGCAGAACTAGGCCTTGCTGGTGAAGGAGCATGGAGGAGGATGGGGTGGCTGGTAGCCTAAGAAAGAGTGTGACAGCAGAAGGTGAAGTTGGAGAGGATGGGGTTTGGATGGGCTTGGGCTTGGCTGTGAAGCTCCATAGACATCACTGAACGGATGTGAAGTCACCAGCAATTTCTGGGGCTTAAACTTAATCATGGTTTGACTTGTATCTTAACAGGCCAGCTTTATTTGTCAGAACACAAACAAAATATCACATGACAGCAGGACATGTGTGAGACCCATTTTAGAAAGAGGGAGAGAGGGAGGGAGGGCGGGGGAGGGGGAGGGGAGAGAGAAAGAAAGAAAGAAAGAAAGAAAGAAAGAAAGAAAGAAAGAAAGAAAGAAAGAAAGAAAGAAAGAAAGAAAGATGGAGGGAGAGAGAGAAAAAGAGAGAAAGAAAAAGAAAAGAGTTTAGGATTGATTTCTCTTTAATCATAATCATTTCTGTCACAACACACCCTTTATTTCATAATAATTATTGATCATCTACTTCAAACCAGATGTAGCTTCTCCCCCACCCCATGTAGAAAGAAAGAAGCGAAGACCTTGCAGGTAGAAGCAGGGAAACTCCGAAGATGTTCATGAAGGGACGATCACACAAAGCCACTGACACAAGCAGGTAGGAGATATGAGATACTCCTGGGTAGAAGAGAAGCAGGAGAAGGTAATGTTCATGAAGAACCCTAGACGACAAGCATTTGTGTCCACACGAAGCATTTCTCACTAACTTGCACATGCATACTCTAATCTGCCTGGGGAGGAATGGCCAAGTAGGAGTTTTCACATTGGCATGAAGGCAGTGATGAGGGGAAAATTCCTCAGGGCAGACAATTACATCGGCATATTTTTCTAATTTATATTTTAAATAGTGCAAGTATTCCCCAAGGCCTGGTGACAGACAGAACTTCTATAAATACATTAAACTCAAGTAATCTGTGCACAATTGCCAGTCTAATGAAGACCCCACCTCCTTCCAGACTCAAACCATGTTTAAAGGCAATTACATTTGGAAATGCAAGACCTGCAGCTAATCAGTCTAAGGAGAGACAGGGCTCCCTCCCTCCAATGGCATCGCAAAGTAATCCTTTTCCTGGCCCACCTTGTTTCTTTAGCATTTATTCTAGGTCATCAGCTAGTGCCTGCCAACCAATAGTTTCGGAAAACACTGGGAGGCATAGTCTAGGAAAGAAGCTGGGACAGATGAGACAAGACCAAAGCTCAGGAGGCATAGGAGGCTAGGGCAGAGGGCTGAGGCAGAAGAGATTGGCAAGGCCCGTAGTCCAGTCCTAGCCCTGTGATGTGACCTTTGCTGTTAGGGGCAGGGAGCAGCTTCAGGTCAGGGCCTTTGGGGTCAGCAGCTGGGGTCAGGTTTTTCCTTTGTTGCCTCCTTCCTGGATGACCTTGAAGAAGTGACCCCACCTCGGTGTACTTCAGTCTTCCTGACTGTGAAGCAACAACAGTGCCCAGCTCTTAGGGTCCTTTATGAACAAAATGATTCAAATTCTGACGGCTGTTAAAATGTCACCTATCAAGGCAAAACCATTGTTTATGGCATTTGCTTGACTGTGATCATTAAACTGAACAGAGCATCTAGAACACTCAAGAAAGGTCTGGGGAAAGCCAGAGTATCACAGTTAAAAATCATAGGACACGGGAACTTGTGATCTGACTGTATGTGTTCAGATGTCAGTCCTGGGCTGGGAATGTAGTTCAGCAGTAGAGAACTTGCCTAACATGTACAAGGCCTTAGGTTCCATACCCAATAACACACACACACACACACACACACACACACACACACACACACACACACCTCAGACTCTCAGCTTATCAACTTAAAAGCCATTTGACTACAGACCAGTCACTAGACTTTCTATCCTCTACTCTGAAAGGTATTTTTGTGGCAATTTAAAATGGCAATTAAATGTCTCAGATCTAAAATCTAAAACTCTTTAGCATTAACATGATGTCAGGAGTGGAAAATCTCATCTCTGACTTAGTGGGTTGGATTTAGTTGAAGCCAAGGTGTGCTAAAAATACTATGTAAAATTATCTTTAGCTTTTAGGCCGTGTGTATAAGGTATATATGAAACATAAATAAAAATTGTAATAAAATAAAATTATCATTATGAATATGTAAATATTGTAACATCTGTGAACATTTGAAACTTCCAGTTTGGAGCATTTAGGGATAAGGAATACTCAGCCTGTGCAAGAGTATGATAACGAACGTGGTGCTGGGTACATATGATTGGACAGTAAATACTGACTGGTATTTGGATCACATGGTCACACATGTATATATGATACAGCTTCAGATATGGTTGCATCTCTGTTAAGACCCTGCAGACCAGTGACCAGGAGCATAATGCTTCTGGAGTGATGTGAAGCTGTAGTTTACTACCCAGGCCATCTTGTTCCTTTAAACTGCATTTATTTTAACCTCTGTATCTGATCTCATATTCTTGTGACTCAGGGAGAATTCTTGAAGGTGTAGCTAAGCTTGAAGGTGTAGGTTGCCTTCAGCAACCCTAGAGCTAAGAACACTTTAATACGATAACAGAATCTCATCAATTTCACCACGTTGCAATAACTTCACTTCCTCATTCTCCATCAATATATTTGGTGAGTGCATCAATTTCTGGCTTTCTTTTATTCTGTGTCCATAAAGTTCATGTAGGACTTTGATGGTAAGATATTCACTCAGAGCACTGTGAGTCCACTGCTCCTGGTTCTGTGGTAACTCACATTTGGCTCAAAATAAACATTTTTCTTTCATTATTTTTCATTTAGTTATTAGTGTGTATGTGCATGTGTGTGCACCTCTACCACAGCACATCTGCGGAGGTCAGCTTGTGGGAGTCAGTTCTCTCTGTCATGGGGGTTCTGGAGATTGGCAAGGTCATCGGGTGTGCCAGTGAGCACCATTACCACCTGAGCCATCTTGTTGACCTTCAAAATGAACCATTTTCTTAGTTCCTTTAAAACAGTCATTATTTTATATCAATACATGAATGGAGTAAAAGCTGGTGAGATCAGAGGCCAAAAGCAACTAAAAGCTAAGCAAGTCTCAAGTCCCAGGGGCTGCTGAGTACTTGCTTTTTGATTTGTTCCTGGTAGAATATTTGGGACAACCAGGCTAAGAGTTATTGTAACAACAATGCAAAACTAGCTCAGAAGTAAACAACATCCTAGATGAGTGTCAGTAAAATACAGAAACAAGTCTCAAAAAGGCCAGGTTGGCCCATTGGTCACAAACCTTCAAAGTTGCCAAAGCAAATTCAACATAATTAAAAATAAATAACCAAATTCAAATAGTCCTCCCAAAAGTACTTAACATACACAATAAAAGATAGTTAAAGCACACGGTTAAAAGATGGTGAAACACCAAAAGTGGTAAATACGGCCAAGAAGAAAATCTGTCAAAGCTAACAATGGCAATAGGTCTCCAAACAACATAGATGCCAGGGTTGATAGGAAAAGATGTTGAAAAAAAAATGGCTATAAATATCATCAAGCATTTGGGATGGGGAAAGTGCTTGCATGAGAACTGGAGTTCTGTAATCTTAGGGTTGGAAGGCAGAGACAGGAGGATCCCTGGAGCTCATGGGCCAGCCAGTCCAGCTGATTCCACAAGGTCTAGGTTCAATGAGGAACCCTGTCTCAAAAATAAGTTTTGGAGAGCCATTGAGAAAGATGCCTGATGTCTACATCAGGCCTCCACAAGTACGTGCACATGTGTTTACACACACACACACACACACACACACACACACACACACACACAATATTTAAAGGAAAAGATAAACACAAGAGCAATGTAAGGCAGAAGATGATGAAGAAATATCTGTGAAATACTAAAAGGGGAAGAAAAAGCAGCTTATCTACAAGGAAGGTGTCTTTCAGAAGTGAAAATGAAGTGAAGCCCCTTTCACCCATCTCCAGAAAATCTGAGCTTTGTTCCCTGGTGAACAAATTGCCGAATGACTGACAGGTCACTTCAGAGGTGTTTGTGTGGCGGGGACCCAGGGCAGTAAAGTCACTCCCTACTCTGAAAGGATCTTAAGGCTCACATGAACCAAGGTTATTTATGACTGGGTAGTGAAAGCACACTGTTGAAAAGAGACATAGGCTGGTGTGGAAAACACAAAGACTCTAGCTCGGCTGGTGGTGCTGATCGTAAGTACATGAAGTGCTCTCTGAGTCCCTATCCTAAGAGAGGAATTACATTATGCACCAAAGCACAAGATTCGGGCAGTCCTGTAATACAGTAATACATGTGCAAATGCTTGCAGAATTAGGAGAGTGCTACTTAAGACATCATTTTCATTACCGTTGTTAAAGATGATAGCATATGTTATTAAGCTATTGGGGCATGGTGTTCTGCTCTTAGACTCATCAGAGCTCTGGGGATAACAGACATTTGGACTATTTATTCTATGTAAAGAGCAATTTTCCAAATGAGGGATATTTTTTTCTTTTCCCTAGTTGATGGCCATGCCACATCTACAGAGAAGTCTGTTAGACTGCACAGCTGATGGGAAAAGGAACTGGGAAATGAGAGCGTCTAGGAAGAAAAATGCTGCTACATTCAAGATCAAAGTAAAATGCAGCAAAAAATCAGAATATCTGTCTCAGGCTTGTATCCCCGGGTCTGCAGCCAATTCATGCACCCGCTCATGGCTTCATTTGCAAGTCTTATTTCCAAGCTCCTGACAACATTGTGAGTTACACACAGGAGTTCCCAATTACTGCTGTGCCTAGATTTAGATGTGCGAAGCTGAGACACAAAAGAAAACGCTGAGCTTAGTGGAGCTGAATTTTTCCCACCAATGACCCAAAAGAGGGATTTTGCTCATAACTATCAAGTGCTATAATGCTATGGAAGAAATAAAGCTATCACTGAGAATTAGAATTTCAAATTACATATCTCAATTAGAGAAAATTAGCTTCTTTCTCAACAAGTTTCCCCAGGGGAAGTTGGAGACTGGAAAGATAAAAGATAACATTAGCATAAGATGGATAGATTTGGGGTACAGGGGACAAACTGTATCACTGAATTCAAGAACAAGGAAAACACACACACACACACACACACACACACACACACACACACACACACACACACACAGAGCAAGACTACAGGGCCAGTCAACTGCTCTGGACATGACTGGGCTCTTTGCCCAACATCCTGTGTAATTCTGTAAATCTTTACAGTTGTGGGAAGTTTGGAAAGATGATCATACATTTGTGAATGAAAATTATGACAGAAAGATTAAAAGGAATCCTGGGACTCATCAGAAAGCAGAGAAATTAGTACACTTTACGCACATAAGAGCTCTCATCCTAAAAAAAAGTATCTGGAGGTTTTGTTTTTTTTAAATCCTACTTAAATTTTTTAGGAAATGAAATTAAACTATATAGGTTCTAAGGAAGGATGTAAATATGACACAGTCAATAACAAACTTTAATTAAGTGCATAAAGTGTGGCCCTCTGACTCCTCCATCAGGTGCTTGCCATCTCTCTAGGAGATGATGTCTGCTTGGAGGAATCAATGTTCTGCTAGGGAAAGAACAGGGAAACATGTCTGGCTCAGAGTGAGGGGAGGGGTCCCATGCTCCTGCAAATGGATAATGTCCATCTTTGAAGGATGTGTGAGCCAGGACAGAGCAGTTCCATCAGAAATAATGGCATGAAGGCCTAGGATGACATGGTACCCAAGGCCTGCAGAAAGAGCCAGACCTATCATCCCCACATTGGGAGGCAGAGGTAGGAAGATTAAGAGTTCAAAATTATTTTTGTTGGCATTGTGAGTTCAAGGCCAACCTGGACTACATGAGACCCTATCTAAACAAACAAACAAACAAACAAACAAACAAGACACACACAAGAAAAGAACTGAAAAATAATGTTGAGATGCCTATAGTTTAGAAATACAGCTTTCCCAGAACCTCTATTTTAGAGTCTTCCAGGGCTTTGGTCAAAGAATTGGCTGGGGCTGTCATCTCACCTGAGGCTCAACTGGGGTGGCTGAGCACATCTGTCTCTATGTGCACGTTGATCGCAGCATCTGTATGCTAGTTATTTGTCTTTCTGTTTTGACAAATACCTTACAAAAAACTGTGTAACGGAGGACAGGTTTGTTTTGGCTCACAGACAGTGCGGTCCGTCATAGTGGGACATCAAGGCAGCAGGAGCATGGGGCACTTGATCCCATTGCATCTACAGATGGGAAGCAGAGAGATTAATGCTCAGCTCACTTTCATCTTTTCAGTCCAGGACCCCACTCAGTGAAATAGCACCACTCACAGATAAGGTGGGTCTTCCCACACTTATGAACACAATCTAGGTAATCCTTTACAGGCTTGCCTAGCGGTTTGTCTCATAGGTGATTCTCGATTCTGTCAAGTTGATGGTATTAATTATCACAATTTACTTAGTTGTTGCTATTCGGCTGAGGTCAGGACTGCCTGGAGTCTTGCTCAGTTCCTGGCATCATTCTCAGTTCCCTCACCACAGCAGCTGCCCTTTTCAAAGCAAGCAAAGAAATCTCCCAGAAATAGTGATACGCCATTAATGTAGTCATGGGAGAAACAGCCTTTTGACTTTGCCAAGTTCTGTTGGCTAGAAATAAGGACAGGTCTTGCAGGTGACGAAGAGTGGGTCATACAATGTTGAGAGTAAAAAGTGGGAAGAAAGAATGTGAACAATCTTCGAATCTGTTTACAACCATATGGTGTATAAAAGTCACTACTAATAGTTATCAGAAAAAAATTAGAGTCCATGAACTGTAATGACTTATCAAAGGCCTTGGGAGTAGAGGGGATGTATTTTTTTTTAAGCTGTTGTCAGATGGTACCATCAGACTATACAAAACCTTCTAACGTGATGAAAAGTTGGATTTTACATCCTGTAGAGAATTAGATTTTCCATAATGAGAAAATTAGCCTTTCTTTTTGGATTAGTTGAGTGTTTGGATTCGTTTGAGATGGTAAAACTAAAGACAGTTGGAAATTCAAGGGAGTTTGGGTGAGATGATGAGAGCCTTGAGTGGGACAAAATGACCCAAGGGATCATACTTAGTACTAGGCATGTGGATAAAAGAGTCAGAGCTTGCATTGTGGGAGATGGTAGGAAGAGACCAGGTGAAAATGAAACCAGATAGAAACAGGCTCATAATGTTAGCTGTTCGTGTCCCTCTTACGCCTCTTTCCCTCCCCAACTCCAACCTATTTATCTTGCTTGGTCCTGTTTCTGGGACATTTCAAACGATTCCCCTTCACAGACTCTGTATTTGCTGGTCTCCCTCCCTGGAATCCTCCCCAAATCTCATACATGGCTAGCTACTAGCTCTCTCAGACGTCACCATTCCCTGCATAACATACCATAGCATGATTCACTCGTGGAAATTATCCTTATAGTTTATTATTGATATATTTTTCCCTGATAGTAATTGAGTATGGGTATAGTTACTCTCTGGAATCCCAGGCTGTGATATGTCAATGATATGCACAATATGTAGAAAGGACCTGAGATATGAAATGAAATGACTGAGTAGGATAAAATGAAGCCAAAAGATACTGGGGTCAACTTAGAGATCACATAACATAGGGGGAGTGAGAAAGTAAAGGATCTCGGGGAATAACATCTAGTGAGATGTCCAGACTTCAAATACAAGGACCTGTAAACTAAAGATATGAAAGTTGTAACCACAGGAATGGGGTAAAAGAGCAGGTCAATAGAGTGGGAGTGACCTAGGGACCATGAGGCCAAGTACTGGCTCAGAACTCAGTGAGAAATACATACACAGGCCAGGAAGGAGCCACGGGGAAATCTCAGTACAGTGCTCAAGTCTCCAATGACTAGAAGGAAGTCATCTGAGCTGGAGTGGTAAGAAATGAAAAAACAAATTGGCTGGGTGAGACTGCAGTAGCTCCAAAGAAGAGGGTCTCTCATGGCGACAAAAACCCCAAGTACTCTTGTCAGTACTATGGGTTTGGCGCTGTTATCACCCCCATTTTCAGTAGAAAAACTGAAGAATAAATGAGGGACTAAATTAACTTGCCCTAATCATAAAGCTGTAAGTACTGAACCCTGGATTCAGGTCAAACAACCAAGACTTCATTTTTAATTGGCATGAAACTGTGAGCTAATCAGAACTCTATAGTTTTTTTTTTTTTCCTTTTTTTTTTTCACTCTTTGGGGGCCCACCACCCAGCTTCCAAATAAACACACAGAGATTTATTCTTACTTATGAATGCTCAGCCTTAGCTTAGCTTGTTTCTAGCCAGCTGTTCTTAAACTATCCTATCTACCTTTTGCCTCTGGGCTTTTACCTTTCTCTATGTACCTTTCTTTCTTTCTTACTCCATGGCTGGTTGTGTGGCTGGCCCCTGGTGTCCTCTCCTCCTTTTCTTGCTCTCCCAGAGCCTAGATTTCTTCTTCTGTTTATTCTCTCTGCCTGGCAGCCCCACCTATCCTTTCTTCTGCCTAGCTATTGGCTGTTCAGCTCTTTATTAGACCAATCGGGTATTTTAAGCAGACAAAATAACACAGCTTTACAGAGTTAAACAAATGCAGCATAAAAGATTGCAATGAGTCTTTGCATCATTAAACAAATATTCCACAGCATAATCACATGGAACACATCTTAAACTAATATTCCACAAAGAAACTCAGCCTTGGGGCTAGAGAGATGTCTCAGCAGTTAAGAGAGATTGCAGAGGATCAAAGTTTAGATCCCAGAAACCACATGGGACAGTGTACAACTAACTGTAACTCTATCTCCAGTGGATATGACACTGTATTCTGGCCTTTAAGGACACTGCACTCATGTGCACATATAAACACACAAACATGCACATAATCAAAAACTTTTTAAATCTTAAGAAAAAACAATTTATTCTCTGGACTCCTGACCCCCAGACCCATTTCAGAAAATACAACAGTAACAACAACAACAACAGACTCCACAAAGGATGGCTTTGGAGAATAGCAAGGGTAATTTACTTTATAGCTTGTCCATTCATACATCCCCAAGTATTTTTCTATCTTTGTTGTTTCACATTGCTTATACATTTTAATGCTCTTAATCTGTTTGTTGGGCTTTGTGAGAGGTGTTGCTCTCTAATGTATAAACAAGTATTTCAGTATCTCCTACAGTGCTGGAATTAAATCGAGTCCTGCACACATTCTATCTAAATACACTTAGTTTGAACGCATTGAATGGCAAGCCCACAGCTTTGCCTGCTTAACACTTTCTTCTTTAATTCTAGAATGTTTCTAGTTGAGCACTATCTATGAAGAAACTCAAATTTAATTTAAACTGAATAAAAGAAAATGATAGTTCAGCAGCTTCCAGTCAAAAAAAATTTACATTTCTCTACCCATCAGATTGTAGAGGGACAGATGCCAAACTTAAGTGGATTTTTGTTCCATCAAATCACTTTCTCTTTTAGCCAATTGCCCTGCACAAGCTGGGTCCTTCCTTCCCATTGTAAGCTCTGTTGTTATATCTTCCTAAAGACACCTGCAATCGGTGTGCTTGGCAGCCCCTGGTCTCATGTTTCTTTTCCAGAATGCTTTGTGAAGGCAACCCTGTCACAGGCTCCTTCAAACACCCACAGAACTTACTAGGCTATTCCCAGGACTCTGCAGATCACTGAGACTCAGCACTAGCAAACAGGGGGCAGTGTGGCTCAGTTATAACAGTCCTGATCCAAGTAAGAATAAATACACACTTTCAGCATGTTTCTTCTTCATCCCATCGTTCTGTATGGAAAAAAAGACAAGTATAGGTAAGTGGTGCCCGGTGCCACCTCTGCCAAGCAAGTCTCTGCCACTGCGTATTTCCCTACCTCTGTTCCAGAATATTTAACTATGTAAAGATGTGTTGTATTTGTTTAATTATGTAAAGATGTGTTCTGTTTTTCCTTGCCTGCCTAAGGCACCTGATTGGTCTAATAAAACGCTGGACAGCCAATAGCGAAGGAGAAGGTACAGGTGGAACTTTCAGGCAAGGAGAGTAAGGAGGAGGAGGAATTTAGACTCAAGGAAGAAAGAAAAAGAGATGCCAGGGGCCAGCCAGACGTAGAGGAAGCAGGAAAGTAGGACATTCAGAATGAAAGTAATGTAAAAAGCCCTGTAAATACAAATAGACTAGATATTATAAATAGACTAGATATTGTAATTGTAATTCTTGCTTGATAATTATTTTGTTATATGTAATTTTACTATGTTAAAGTTAAAACCTTCCTTTTTGAAAAAAAAGAAAAGGGGAAGTGCTGTGGATATCATTCTGTATAAATAAAATGCTGATTGGCTGGTGGCCAGGCAGGAAGTATAGGCAGGACAAGCAGAGAAGAGAATGCTGGGAATAGGAAGGCTGAAAGAAGAGACACTGCCAGCCGCTACCATGAGAAGATGTTAAGATACCGGTAAGCCATGAGCCACGTGGCAACTTTAAGATTAATAGAAATGGGTTAATTTAAGATAGAAGAACTAGATAACAAGAAGCCTGCCATGGCCATACAGTTTGTAAGCAATATAATCTCTGTGTGTTTACTCACTGGGTCTGAGTGGCTGCAGGACTGGTGGGTGAGAGAGATTTGTCTGACCATGGGCCAGGCAAGACTGGAGAAAACTTCAGTTACAAAGCCCAGAGGCAAAATGTAGATGAATAGAAACAGGTTAAGTTAAAAGAGCTAGTGGGACAAGCCTAAGCTAAGGCTGAGCATTCATAATTAATAGTAAGTCTCCGTGTCTTTGTTTGGGAGCTGGTTGGCAGCCCAAAGAAAATGCCAACTACACCCCTTCCTCTCTCACTGAGAAGAATTCACTGACTGGTGCAATAAGTTGCTAGTTGGGGCTGTTTGGGGTGTGTGTGTGTGTGTGTGTGTGTGTGTGTGTGTGTGTGTGTGTGTGTTCAGAAGACAACTTCATGTTGGTTCTTCCTTTCCACCTTTATGTGGGTTCTGCATATGGAACTCAGATCCTCCAGCTTGACTGGCAAGCACCATTACCCCGAGACACCTCGCTGGCTTGGTATTGACAGGTGACTAGAAGTTTCTCCCCCAGAGACTATTGAACTGGCTCTGAGGAGGGTGAAGAAATGTAGTAGTGATAAAGGTTTGGGGGCAAAGTCTTGGAAGGGGAAGGAGAGCGAGCTGCCTGGGGAAGGCCAGGAGCTGAGGAAAGGGGGCTGAGTGGCAGCCCCCAGGAGATTAGCAAACACTGCTACTTAAGAAACCAGAAGGAAGGCTTGCTTTCTTCTCTGATGTCCCATTTTGAGTGTTACATATCCCCAAATGTTCTTCGTGATTTATAATTATAGTGTAGCCACACACAGCACAATTGGTACATTCCTCCTGTAATGGTGCAGGGGATGAAAGTCGATGGCAGCATCAGAGACACCTGGAGGGGGATGAAAGGTAATAGTCTAAATAGTTGACAGTCACTGAATTGTTTATCATATGAATTTATTGGGTGAGGAGATAGGCAGGACTAGCAATGCACAGAATATTGCTATTTCAGAAATAGGGAACTGAACTTGGATTTGACTGTAGCTGTCAGCTGTCTTATTGAGGTTTCTATTGCTGTGATAAATAAAACACTATGAGCAAAAGCAGCCTAGGGACAAACGAGTTTATTTCAGATTGAAATTCCAGGTAACAGTTGGTCACTGGTGGAAGTCAGGGCAGGAACCTGGAGGCAGGAACTGAAGCAGAGGGCCATAGAGGAACACTGCTTACTGGCTTGCTCCTCGTGGATGGCTCTACCTGCTATCCTCTCCAACCCAGGACCACCGCCCCAGGGGTGGTGGCATTGCTCACAATGAGCTGCACTCTCGCAGGCTTGCCTACAGGACACTTGTGCGTGCATTTCCTCGGTTGAGGTTCCCTTTCCCCAAGGGACTCTAGCTTGTGTTGACACAGCACCAGCCAGCACAGCTAGGAAAGAGTTAGAGGACAGCCTTTGGGGGGCCACCCAATATTGCCTGTTTTTTTGTCATGTTTTTCTTGTTTGTGTGCGTGCTGGGGGCCAAGTCCAGGCCTGTACCCACCTCTGGAAGAGTGGAACTGCTGAGCTACACCCAGACTCTCACAGTTGCCCTCTTTCTGCTCTCTCCACAGTCTCTGGTCTGGTGGGAGAATCAGAACATCGGACTGATACAGGAGTCTGAACTTTGGTTCACAAGATGGTTCTATGATATTCAAAGCCAGGGTGCCCCGGTTGCCTTAGTGACTTGGAGTGATCCAGAGTCCTGCTGGACCACACAGCTTTCTGTGCCCTTGTAACACTGTGCATTCTGTTCCTGTAACACTTACACTTCAGAGCCTGACTAGACAGCAAGCTTCTTGGAGAAGGCAGCTGCCTCACAGGCTCTGTCATCCTCGGCTCCCGTGTATTCTAGTCCTTCTACAGGCTAGGTCATCTGGATGATTCAGGATATCCCCCCTGCCTATGGAGTTCTTCTGTGGGGCAAAGCCTGGTCAGAGCCCAGTGGAGAGTTTTAGCCTCTCATATCACCTGCTGGTTTAGACAAAAGTGTCTTAAGTGTGGGTGGCACCCCAGATAGGATCATGCAACTGAATATGGGAATCATGAAGATGTTGGCAAAAAAGCTTTTGGAATTCATGATGACCAAAGTAAAACATGTAAATCTTCCATTCATGACTTCACTGTAGCCTTGATTCTGGACACACAATGTGAGGACTTCACACTACATATTCCAACATGCCATGCAACAATGCCAATCAATGCAACAACTTGAGTCACATTATACACCATGTTATGAAGAACAGAATTTGTACTAAGTGTATAAAACCTTCTGCTCTTACAGAGACATAATGGTTTAATCACAGAAAATAAAGCTCTAGCATTTTCCTACCACTGTTATAAGTATTAAATTAGTATATCTTTGGGTTGTATTATGCTATATAAGCCTGTCTATTCATTTCATTATACTTTGCAAAGGTGCTTTCCTCTCTAAGAAGTTATATAATTAATTGCATATATACCAAGGAACTGTTTTATAATCAATTATTTTGTGATTTATTATCAATAAATATTTTATATTATCAATATTATCAATAAATACCTAGTTCATATACCTATAAAGAGGTTATTGAGTAGAAAGAGGCCATAAGTGGAAAAAGTTTTAAAAGTTTTGGTTTAGTTAACAGCCTCCAGTTAGTGACCAGAACAGCTGGGTTTTTCTGACTCCATAGATGTGACTTGGGGTGTCAATGGTGCACTGAATGTGCTGTGCCTTCTCTCTCCCTCACATTTCTTAGTGAAGCCAAGACTGACCCAGAGGCAATCAGACACCCAAAGTGTCTGCTCTGCTGTGCTTTAGAAAGGACAAATGCATTGCTGAGTGTTTTCCTAGTCAACCAAAGCCCATTGCTTTGTGTTCTATATTTTTACCTTCCTAGAAACAATTGTTTTACTTATTTTTTTCACATTTCACATTGAGACCATGTCTCAAACAACAGGAAACTGTAAACGGAGTTCTCTTGTCCTGACCACCCAGTTCCAAATAACCACTCAGAGGCTTATATTACTCATAAATGCTCGACTGATAACTCAGGCTTATTACTAGCTCTTACTTTACATTAACCTATTTCTATTAATCTACATTCTGCCACATGACCTGTGGCTTATTGCCTCATTTCCCACACATCCTGCTTGTTTGGCAGCTGGCTGGCATCTGCCCTGACCCCGCCCTTCTCTCCCAGCAGTCTCCCTGTGTCGGGCTGTCTTGCCCAAGCTCTTTCTGCCCTGCAATCAGCCAAACAGCTTTATTATTAACAATGAGCATAATCCACAGCAGGAAACAAACAAACAAAAACAACCATGACAAATGCTCCTGAAAGGAAAAAAAAAAAAAAAAAAAGAGTTCAGAAACTGCTACCAGCTGTCCCGCCAGAGTGTTGTTTTATTTGTGATATTTTAAATTTCTATGAGAAGCCACAAAACAATCTGGTTCATACCTTGAAGTTAGACTATTTCAGAAATTTTAAAAATTTAAAAATTAATGCAGTACAAGCAGATGAGCACTCCTTACTACACTTAGAGTAATTGAATGTAATTCTATTCAATTAAATATCACTGCCATCAAGAGGGATTAAAGGCTCAACAGTCAACCTCTAAATACAGTGATTAAGGTAGCTGAGATCCAGGATGGAAACTCACTCCACTATACTGCATTAAGTCAACGGACTAATTCCATGGTTTCAAACAGCACCTGTTGAGTCATTACCAGAGTAATGGAGAATATGGGTGTAGCATCACTTAAGTGACAGGTCTTAATCCCTGGGGTAAAGCCCAGTGACACCATGTTGATAGAGCAGACCAGAGCCCAGGCTGAGCAGACCCAGCTCCTGTGGGGTGTTGTTCTTATCCTGGCAGAATGGGCAATGCATTAATAAGGTGCTTGGCCAAGGGTGTTAGGGTTAATTGGGGTCCACAATTAGTGGCAGAAAGTAAATGAATCATCACTTAGCTATTGGGACATCTGAGGGATTTTGGAAAGAGACTCTTGTCTAAGTGTCATCGATGCCCAGTCAAGATGTCTGGGATCCAGCCATGGTGGATGTGGTCTTCTGCACTGGAAGGTTTTCCCAGACTTTCTGACACTTCTGCTGCCAAGGAGACATGCTGATTCTTCAGGCCAGGACTTGCCATGTCTACCAGACATATGGCAGTTCAGCTAAGCACAGATAACCAGAGAAGCCATAAATCTATGATCTGGGTAGTTATCCCTTTCCATCTCATATATTAAAAAAAAAAAAGACATACCAGCTAAAACGCAAGAGTTATTGCATTTAACACTGTCATGGTGAACAGCATGCTTCTTTACATTACGATTTCTTATCATTTGCAATTTGATCTGTGCTTAGCTTCCAAAATTATGGTGGGTTTTTTTCAAATTATGCAGCTTTGAAACTATATCTGAACCAACTTTCATGTAATTGCTTTTCTTGGCAGAGGAAGTAATTTTAAATTTCTGGCTCCATGTAGGCTCAGATGTTAGTCTCCTTGGCACCTCCTATTCCTTTCTTACGGGCAAAATGGCAAATGCCCAGTGAATCCTTCCTTCACTTTCTCTGCCCTTTCAACTTCCTTGCCATGATTAATTGAAGAAACTCATAGAGAAATTAAGTCAACCATGCACCGTGTTTGGTCCAGTGAAAGCATTTGCCCATGCTCTCTCCATATTCAATTTACCATGTACACTAAATTTCTGCTACACTCTTCTGGTCCCAAGCCCTAAAGAAAACAATTAACTGAGATGAATGCAGCTCAGTGGAAACATCTGCCTCAGATCCCAGACCAACAGCATTTCTCACACCTTTCTTTTGAAAGACAGAAAACAGATTGCAAAGGAAATCCAATGACATTGTTGTAGGACTTCTGGTATGAATTTGATGCCAGTTTGATGCTGCAACCTGACTCAACTCTTCTTGGAAACCATGCAGAAAATGTTTTAAAGAATACAAGCCTTGCCGGGCGGTGGTGGCGCACGCCTTTAATCCCAGCACTCGGGAGGCAGAGACAGGTGGATCTCTGTGAGTTCGAGGCCAGCCTGGTCTCCAAAGCGAGTTCCAGGAAAGGCGCAAAGTTACACAGAGAAACCCTGTCTCGAAAAACAAAACAAAACAAAACAAAAGAATACAAGCCTTGGGTACAATGGAACCAGGAGACAGAGAAACCTGCTCTGCTAACTCCTTTTACCTATAGGAACTGTGAGGCACCTCCAAGGGATTGAACCTCAGAAATCAGAAAATTATTCCCTCATAAGGGAATATACCACTTTATAGGGAAAGGAGCTACTGTAAGCAGGAGTGAGATCAAAGGGGGTGGTGCATTGAAAGTTCTGGGTGGGAGTGATGGATCTGAGCTGGCATATGTCACAAATTGCCAATAAAGACAAACTCTGACCATGTGGAGATGGCCTCACAAAGCAAGCCCTGCTTCTGGATTGTAGCAGAGCAACTCAAGGAGAGGAGGTAGACAAGGGTAAACACGGACAGCCATAGGAATGTGTCTCCACCCCGGGTCATATGTAAAATTAACAGTCTTCCATCAGGCTAAAGGGGGTCAGCTCGGCAGCTGCCATCTGAGGCACTGTGTGACCTCGTCTCCGTTACTTTTCTGTCGCTGTAAGAAAACACCATGAGCAAGGCAACTTATAAAAGAAAGTATTTAGTTGGACTTACAGCTCCAGAGGGTCAGAGTCCATGATGGGGGAGAGAAGGCCTGGTGTCAAGAACAATGGAGAGCTCAGATCTCTAACCACAAACAAGAGGCAGAGAGAGCACACTGGGACTGTATGAGCCAGTCCCCAGTGACAGACCTCCACCCACAAGACCACACCTCCTAATCCTTCCTTAACAGTTCCACCAGCTGGGAAACAAGTAGTCAAACACTTGAATCTATGGAGGGAAGCATTCTAATTCAAACTTAAACACCACAGACTTCTGGAAAGTCTTGAGCAAATACCTGTTCATCCTAGAAAGGATACTGATAACAGTCCAAAGAAATAATTCTGCCTGTCTAGATTAAGGCTGCTTATACAGGAGCATGGATGACTCAGAGGCAGCTACAGCACCTAAAAGCCTAGCCCAGCAGGGGCCCACTCAGGAAAGTTGCATCCCTGGAGCTTGCTAAACTGGTTTTAGGCCATGGACTGCTCAGCTATGCTCTGCACAGCAACTGTTACAGCTTCTCTAACCCCAAGAAGGGGCCTTGTTGACTCTTGTAAGTTTCAGAAGCTTGGTCAGCCTTGTAAGATTGGTTTACTTCCTGGCCCTTGAATGTTTCATCTGCTTCTTAAGGCTTAAGAGCTTCTCTCCTCCCCTAGAGGGGATGTTTCAGGATATAAAATAGCTGCACAAAACTAGAAACACCATTCTTGCCCTAACTACTCTTTATCCCTACATCTAACCTCTTTCAAAAAGAACAATATGATAATAACTTTAAAATTTTAAGAAACTCTGTCATATTTAGCCACAAAGTATTCTAGTATGTGGGAAAGAACAGCAAAACATAGCTGTACAAAAATAAAAGTTTTGAGGAAAAATTGCCAAAAAGGATAAAAAAAAATACAATCTTTTTTTTGTTTTAATTATGGGACTAGGGGTGTAGCCCAGTTGGTGGAGTACTTCCCTGGCATGTACAACCCCTTGGTTAGATCTTCAGCACTTCATGAAGGGACTGTGGTGGTGCACACATTGAAGCCCAGACTCATGAGGTCAGGGCAGAAGGATCAAAGTTCAAAGTCATCCCAAGCCATATAATAACTTTTAGCCAGCCTGGATATGTGGTCTCAAAAAAAAAAAAAAAAAAAAAAAAAAAAGTCAAAGTCAGACTCCACATCCCTTTTAAAATTGGATGGATGGATGGAATCTTCCTGCCCTGAATTACTCCTTTTAAACATTTGTATAGCTTAGGACTCTTTCTTTAATCCCCCACAGAATCCTGTTTTTTAATTAGACATCTTCATTCATGCTTCTTATAACTGATAATAGGAGTCAGAGAAGTTGTAGTAGTGCTGGTGGGTGGATAAAAGTACTCCATGGCACCTTTGATAATCTTCTCACTGAAAACATCTTGTTGCTTTTGTGGGGAGATTAAACCAGTTGTAAATAGAAACTGTCAGTCTTTGGACCATTGAAAAAAGAGAAACACTGCTCAGCTGAATAAGAGAATTTTCTAATGTCAAAATACAGCAAACCAGACTAACTTGGTAGGATGTCACCCAACATTATTGTGAAATCATTACTTGCTCAAATAGTACTTATTGTACAAAGACAGGGAGATGGTTTTTGCACAAATTTTTATTTTCTGTCTTTTTCATCATAATCCATTTAATTATAACTTATTAGGGACCAATAAGTACAAGAAATTTAAGAAAATGTTTAATAGTGGAGGTAGAGAGTAGTCAAGACAACATGCCTACAGAGAAGATCATTTCAAATCCATTATTCATGTCTCCATATACAGGGACCAGCTCCCTGTATATGGAGACATGAATGGTGTTTGCAAATGGTATCTGGAGCCAAATCTATTGCATAAAAGAGCTTAGTTCTCTGCTTAAAAATGCAGAAACTGAGAGCTAAGTGTAGCAGTGCAGCCTGTAATTCCAGCATTTGTGAGGTGCTGGGTTGTCCTTGGCTACCCAACAAATTTGAAGGAAGCCTGGCTTATATGAGACTCATTCACAAAAACTAACCACCAAATGAACAAAAGAGAACAAATTGTTGGCTGGGTGAAGGGACTCATGCTTGCAATTCCAGTACTTGGAAGGCAGAGGCAGGGGGAATACCACAAACTTGAGGCCAGCCTGGGCTATGTAGTAGGACTGTATCTCACAAAACCAAAGCAGTAACAGCTCCCCACTCCCAATTCAACTTTTCAATCATGAAAAGCTTATGGCAGCTCTTCGATCTTACTTTTCAACTAAAATAAGTTTTTTAAAAAATTAGTTTCTGGAAACTGTATCATCCATTGCTTTTCAAAAAATCTGGCTGCAGTTTGGAACTTCCCAAGCTCCCCACTCCTATTATATCAGTGATAATTAGGGTAAGCTATGTCTTTTGGGAATAGGTATTGTCACATCCTTGGCCATGATCGGAACTACTGAGAAATAGAAAAACAGGAAATAGGGAGTTGATGACTAGGAAATCAGCAAATAACATCCAAACCCACATTGGGTGCCATTTGTTGCTGGAGAGCTTCTCTCCAGGTCCCACCAAGCCCCGCAGTCCCACAACCCACGTATAAAATAATCACTCAGATGCTTATATTACTTATAAACTGTATGTCCATGGCAGGCTTCTTGCTAACTGTTCTTATATCTAAATTAACCCATTTCTATAAATCTATACCTTGCCATGTGGCTTGTGGCTTACCGGCATTGTTACATGCTGCTTGTCCTGGCGGTGGCTGGCAGTGTCTCTCCCCGCTTCTTCCTGTTCCCTCAATTCTCCTCTCTCCTTGTCCCGCCTATACTTCCTGCCTGGTCACTGGCCAGTGTTTTATTTATATAGAGCGATATCCACAGCACCAAACTCCTAGACTATGTGCCCAGCCCCATGTCAAATACTGGACCAGAGGGTAAACTGGGGGATAGGAACAGACACTAGTCATCTATATCTTCTGGGGGGTGTCTTTCTATATGCTGAGAATATATGTTGTTCCCATTGGTTAATAAATAAGATGCTCTGGCCTATGGCAAGGCAGCTTAGAGGCAGGTGGGAACTCCAAGGAAGGAGATAGGAAGAAGAAAGGCAGAGGCGAGAGAGATGCCAGCTGCTGCTGAGGGAACAGCAACATGCCAGCAGACCAGTAAAACCACAGCCACGTGGCAACTTATAGATTAATAGAAATGGTTAATTTAAGATATAAGAGCTAGCTAGCAAGATGCCTGCCATAGGCCATACAGTTTGTAAATAATATTAAGCCTCTGAGTGATTATTTTATAAGCGACCATGGGACCATGGTGCCTAGTGGGACCAGAGAAAACTTATGGCTACATGCATCTGTAGTTACAGCATCTTCAAGGCCCATTCACAATTTAATTTTCACTATCAGTACTGTAGATGTAACCAACTGTCTTATTAAATAAGAAACACAGAACCAATGCAAAGAAGAAAGCCAAGAGATCAGAGCTAAGAGCCTTACCTGCATGTTACAGCTAGCCTCTTCAGCCAAGAGACCTCTCTGAAAGAGACCTACTTCCTGTCTGTTTGTCTTTATATAGGCTTTCTGTTCTGCCTTCTCATTGGTTGTAAACCCAACCACATGACTGCCTCATCACTGCCTGTATGTACAGCCCTCTAGGTCTTTTATGGTATTGAGATTAAAGGCATGTGTCTCCAATGTTGACTGTATCCTTGAACACACAGAGATCTACCTAGCTCTGCCTACCAAGTGCTGGGATTAAAGGCGTGCACCACGAACACCCAGCTCTGCTATGGCTTGCTATTAGCTCTGACCCCCAGGCAACTTTATTTATTAACATACAAATAAAATCACATTTCAGTACAATTAAAATATCACCATACAGTACCTCATTCTAATGTCTACTTACACAATGATATATGATTATACACATTGTATTATTTTAGAACTCCAACCATGCATGGCTTTAGAAACAATTTAGATTATGATTGACATTAAAATATCAATTTAAAAAGCACTTTAACTCTAAGTTGTGGCTTCTTAATGTTGTGTATTATGGTTTGAACTTTAAATATTTCTTAAATGTGTTGAAAAGTTTGGTTCAGTCTTGTGCTAATGAAAGTTGGTGGGACTTTTAGGAGGCAAGTCCCAATGAAATGAAATTAATTAAATCATTGGGCATGTGTCCTTGAAGTAGATATTGGGACCCTATTTCTTCCTGTATCTTTTTGTTTCTTCCTTATGTGCATGATGTGAACAGACCTTCTTTTCCACATGCTTCCATCAAGGCAATGGCAATGGAAGCAAGCAACTAGTCATTGAAACCTCCAAAACTGTGAGCTAAAATAGGCCTTCCTTTTCTTATGTTTGTTTTTCTCAGATGTATGCTACAGCGATGGAAAGCCACAACATGTAAACACAGGCTTGAGTCCACTCTGACCTTGACCTATTGACCTGTTTTTGTTTTACCTATAAAGTACAAATATTCAGAATATATCAGATTTCTGTCTCCAAAGCTCAAGATCACCATTATGAATCTGTGACAATAGTAAGTCTTAAGTCAAATTGAAATAAGTTGAAGAAAAAAGGTATCCAAAACTCACGTGAAAAATCTGAGGAGAAACAAGAGCTCACAGTGTACTCTGAGCCAGTGCTAAGAGCTTACACAGCAGCATGTCTCCTTGACCTGCTTATTAACAAGTAGTAACAGAAATTAGTAGGCCCATTGGAAGTCTTTCTAAGTATCTGGAAATGCATCCCAATACAAATACTTTAAGATTCTACAGACAAGAAATCTGTCTCCCCCTGCCTTGGGTTGGTGAGAATACCCAAAAGTAGTCCCTGGAAGTTGAGCTTATGAGCCCTTCCCAACTCAGCTACAACACTCAAGGAGAAAGAGCAGAACACAGAATTGGCTAAGACTAGACTCTTAATAACTTTTTTACATTCTCCTTTAATGATGGGGCTCTAAGTCTAGAGGCTTTGCTCATTGTTATACACTTCAAGTGTTATATCTAAACAAAGGTACATTCACCCCCAACATCTCCCCATGTGTGCTGGTTAATTTTATGGCAACCTGACACAAGATACAGTCATCTGAAAAGAATGAACTCCAAACGAGAAAATGCCTCTATAAGATTGGGATGTAGGCAGGCCTATGGGGCATTTTCTTAATTAAGGTGAGAGGGTCCAACTCATTCATTGTAAGTGGCGCAATCCCTGGGCTGGTGGTCCTGGGTATTATAAGAAGCAAGGCTGAACAACCCATGAGAGCAAGCCAGTAAGCAGCACTCCTCCATGGCCTCAGCAACAGCTCCTGCCTCCAGGTTTCTGGCCTGCTTGAGTTCCTGCCCTAACTTCTTTCAATGATGAACTGTGAGTAAAATAAACCCTTTCCTCCCCAACTTGCTTTTGGTCATGGTGTTTCATCATAGCAATGATAACAGTAACTAAGATGCCCTACAATTTGTTATTTGTGGTGATTTGAGTAAGAAATGACCCCCACACGCTCATGTATTTTAACACTTGGTTCCCATTGGTGGTAGTGATGTTTGCGGGGGTTATGGAACCATTAAAAGGTTCAGCCGTGTTGAAAGAAGTACATCACTAGGGGAGGGCTCTAAGGGTTTATAGCCATGCCCCACTTTCTGTTTGATTTCTATTTCTTGTGTGTGGTTGAGAAATGATCTCTCAGCTTCCTGTTCTGGCTGGCTGTCATCACCTCTTCCCTGCCAATGTGTACATTTAGCCCTCTAGAAACATAAGCCAAAATAAACTCTTCCCCTATGAGTTGCTTTTGGCTATGGTATTTGATCACAGCAACAGAAAGGTAACTAATAGAGAATCTTTTGTTTAACAAGCAAATTTAAATTTTAAACTTAGTTTAGTGAATTTGTTTAGTAAATAAATAAACAACTTAGAGTATAATGCTATTCCAGTGTCATGAATTAGATACCCCCAGGCACATTTATAATCTTATTAAGGTATGGAATGGAATGGTGAAATAAATCAATTATAAAATATTTTATAGCATTTTCTCAGCAGTCCAGTCATTGAGATACACAAGAGTATATGCAATCTAATTGAAAGCATGGTCTAATATTTTAATTTAATGATCCTTTGTATGAGGAAATAAAATTACAAGGTCACTAAATAACATTAAGTGATAGCTCAACAAGACACCTGAAGAGTTGAAACCTGTGTTACCATGCTATGAGAATAATCCAGGTCTTGTATTCATGTCTCATAGTCCATTTCAAACCCATGCATTGCTGAACACAAGATTTCAAGTTGAGCATAAACATGAGGTATGGAAAGTACACCCCAAGAGTAGAGAGGCATGTTAGAAGAACAGTTTTGCACACACATCAACCTGACCTATTAAGGAACGTCTTTGCTTTGTGTTCAGACACTTTTGCAGTTGACAAGGGCTGTCACATAGTAGAAGAGGTGGCCCACTGAGTAAATAACAAATACACCTGCTACTACACATGAGTACCATGGAAAGACAAACTACAGATAGTATCTGAATTGTGAAAGAAAGAATCACTCAGAGTCCCAAATAGAGCTTTGTGGCCATATAAATCAACCTACAAATTTTGTCCTGGCTTCTTGCTTGTAGAAAGTTTTTAATATGAAAAATATTAACCAAAAATGGAGTGGGAATACCTGAGAACAGGCACCTAACAGATGCAAACCTGGGTCTGGCTTGGTGGGTTCCTATCATACCTGTTTTTAGGTACAATAGTTTGACAGCATACGTTACATCATTTAGAAAAAATTTAATTATCACCTCCCTCTTCAATTTCAATCTCTTTTGGGATGATGGAAGGAAGAGGAGCATTGGAGAGCACTGTTTTACCTATTTCCTCTCACATGTGGTGCTGACTCTTCCTCCCTAGTGATCCTGGAAGGGAGGCGCCTGACCTTTTAGTCCAGCTCAGGGTCTGCATGTTGTGGGGTATTTGATCACATCATGTGAATTGTCTCTGTTTTACCTCACCTGCCTAGGGTGCCTTCTGATTGGTTTAATAAAGAGCTGAATGGTCAATAGCTAGGCAGGAGAGGATAGGTGGGACTTCTTGAGAGAGATAGGAACTCTGGGAAGGAATCTGGAGTATTCACCAGTCACACTCAGAGGAAGTTGGACATATGGTACCAAGGAGAGGTAATGAGCTGTGTAGTATAACATAGATTAATATAAATGAGTTAATTTAAGTTTTAAGAACTAGTTGGGAACAAGCCTAAGTTAAGGCCAAGCTTTCATAATTAATAAAAAGTCTATGTGTCATTATTTGGGAGCTGGTGGTCCAAAGAAAGACTCATTACATCTGCATGTCTACATGTTACAAAGTGTAGGGAAGGCTTTGTGAGTGACATTAGGAAGGGAAGTAAGTTTAGACACGAAAACTTTGGTACTGCATTCCTAAATCACCTGACAGGAAGGCAGCACTCCCTTCTCACTCACTGAGGGGACAAGCACTCCAGCCATACACAGAGGCATAATTTATCATTTCAACTTGACTTATTCTCCCTTCCAAATGATGTTTGCCACATTTCCATATTGAAAAAAAAAATAACCTAACCCACTATGTGCATAATATCAATAGCTCCATATTTCTTCCAGCTCACTCCATTTCCACAAGTTCTTGAATAAAATGTTTATCATGGTTCATCTGCATAGTTGGTCTGAATGGACTGGGAACCACCCAGGGGCCACAGCCAGCTTAAGAGGTGACCAGAATGTAGAATGTGGGTGCCACCACCCCATGGGGTCCTAGACTGAATAAAAGGCAAGTGAGTTGGGCACCAGCATTCACCTCTCTTTGCTTCCTGCTTGCAGATACCATGTGACCAGATACCACCACCATGCCTCCTCTGCTATGAAGGACTGTACCTTCAAACTATGGGCTAGTAATGAGAAAAGTACATTGAATAATGTTGAAATTTTCTGAATTTCTTGTGATATTATGAACAACAGCAGCTCATGAACATTGAATAAAAACCCTTAAGGTGGGCCATTAAAAATAATAATGAACAGCAAGGAGAGAGGCAAAAACACTAGAAAGCATTTGGACCCTTGTTACTATTGGGGGTAGGGGTGCAGGGAAAGTTTTTCTTCCTAATCTAGGGCTCAGATTCTCCAGATCCGTTGATACCATGGCCATAGTGCTGCTCTTGCATCACAGGAGTGACACTGTGGCTTCAGGAGATTGTGAACTACAGTCAGTCCCCGGTCCCATCCCTCCCTCCCTGGGATCACGTCAGCAAGTGGAACATTAACTTTGAAGCAATGGCCCTGGTATTCCAGGACAGTCATTCTGAGCTCCACAAGCCTGGCGTCCTGTGTCCTGTATGCTCTGAGGTGGCTTGAAAAAGACACTTCTGGAATTCTCCACAGTAGCCACTTGTATGAGTTTATACAAATCCCCTAATCTCCAGAGTGGCTCAGCTTACAGGACAGCTGTCAGGACCTAAGTAGATATGAAATAACATCTAATAACGTGTTTGTTTTATAGCAAGCATTAAAAAAAAAAAAAACAACTCCAAGTACATGTCTTACAACTGTCAGATAGGCAGCCTCTACAATAAATACTGTACTCCAGAGGATAGAAATGGCCAGATCCTGATTTCTTCAAGCCTGGCAAATGTAACAAAACACTCCTCAAAGCTATGCAGAGGAGGAAATGCTTTGGCCTCATCTAACCCCCAGCTGTGAGCATGGACAGAGATGATCGCACAGCTGAGGACACTCATCTGTCTTGGAGCAGAATGTCCACCTGTTTCTGGTATCAGCATTCTGTCTGGGTCCCCCAACCTGTGTGTGTTGTGCCTACATTCAGGGGAGTATCCCTGTTTAGTTAATTCTCTCTCAAAATCATGAACACGCAGAGATGCATTTTGATGATTAATTTGATAATCAAGCCTAATCATAGCAGTGTGAATTCTTACATAGTACAGGTTAAATGAAACTGTAAATATTTTTAGTGCAAAGAACAGACAACAGTCTCATATTTACTGTGCTGTGACTTAGGCAACACTTTCCTCCCTGATATCTTGACATAAGGGGGAAGGTGTGGCCTTGTCCCCTGCCTGGCCGTCTCCTGACCTACTAGACTACATTTCCAGGTTTCAGATAAATGCACAGGGCTGTGGGGTCACTGCAGTGATTTCACAGGTACAAACTAGTATGGCTGGGGGTGCTAAATCCGTAACAGCTTTCTGAAAGTCAGTCATCCCTCACTGGAGATGAAAAATAGATCCATAAACAGCAAAGCAGGTGTGGCCTACACTGTTTACCAGGCACCAAGTGGTACGAGTGTTCACACAACCTCAGGTGAGAACCCCATGCTCGGACAGGACCTTAGCTCACAGGAAAAGCTCTAAATCGAAGTCAAATAGCACTTCTCATAAGCATATATGGCTGTCTTTACCATCAGTAAAATCAGAGCACACCCAATTTACACAGACATTAAAACAAAACCAGAAAAGGAGATCCATACAGCTGCATACCAGGTAAACAGAGTGTAGACAGAGGTGATTCACATTTTATGCATCTCATTTTCATCTTCATATATATCAAAAGACAAATAACCTGCAGGTATCTGAGCCCTGGGGAGAAGAAAGGTACTAAAAGAATGACCAGGAATGCTGCAGCCATAAAACAGTATCGTCTTCTCAACCCACCGTGTGCTAGAGTCTACCCCAGCGTCATCTTCTCAACCTGCCGTGTGCTGGAGTCTACCCCAGCGCATTCAGAGCTGTGCTTCATCTCAGCTTCATCTCCACAACTGCGCTATAGACTTAAATACATTTTAAAAATGTAAAACCATATTTATCTTCGTGTCATAAAACTAACCAACAGGGAAAGCACTTTCCTCACATGTAAGACTTTGAATGGAGTAAGCCACACTCATCCCCAGGGAACCACCCAGGACCAGCCCACAGATGACCCCTTCCTGTTATTTTCCAAAATCTGGTTCACAGCTGATCCAAAGTGGAAGGAAAAGAAAGGTGTAATTTCCCTGCAGAGTCAACCTTGTGGATGAAAAGAGGCTGAGGATGCCTGCAGGGAATCCAGGCATTTTCTATTACCATGCATCATTTCCCACTGGTGTTGACCTATAAGAAAACTGTAGTTTTCAGCATAAATGGGGTTTGTAATAAAAATTTCTTATTACCACAGAGTCTTCAAGCAGCTGCCTCCTCCAGTTCAGTTCTCAATGTAGACAGGCTTTGACAATACTACTAACACTGTTATTCAGCCTGTTTATAGAAATCTACAGGCAGATCAAGGCTCTTCATGCCCTAGGGGAGCTGAATTCACTGGCAAGAGTTTTAATTACTAAAATATTTTCAATGTTTTTATTAGCATATATTAATTATACATAACAATGGATTTCATTGAGACATTTTCACACATGTATATAATGCATATGGCCATGTTCAGCCCTGTAATAGGTGCTTGCTTGCCTCCCCTCCCAACTAGTCAGGTCCCCTTCTACTGTCGTGTGTGTGTGTGTGTGTGTGTGTGTGTGTGTGTGTGTGTGTGTGCACGTGCGCTTGTGTAACTCTCATGAGGGTTGCTTATAGAAGCAAGAGTGAAGGACTGTTTGTAGGAGGGAAACACCTTACCAGTGCCTACCAGTGAAGAAAATGCCCCCCTTCTCTCTTCCCCATCAACTACCAACTGCCTATAAAACCTAGAACATTTTTATTTAGACAAATGTATATAGCAACACATTAGTTTCCCTTTCCATATTAAAAGTGTTTATTGGTAGAAATATTAAGGCAACTCCACGTAGTTAAAAGGGAGGTTTATTTTGTGGGGTAACTTACAAGTGAAGAGATAGGTTAAGGGTCTCAGAAAGGTGAAGCGCAGTCCAGTGGTGTTCTCTGGAGAACTCTGCTCAGTCTACCTCCAGCATCCAGGATTTAGGAACCAAAAGGAGCCCATGCATCTGGATCTCGGGCCTTCAGGACTCCTCTCTTAGCTCTGCCTTCTAGGCATGACAGTTACCGAAGCCTCAATGGGGGTAGTACTTCCAGGTCAAAGCTGGAACAGCTACCCACTACAAGTGTTTCTGTTATTTTTTTCTTGTTGCTGTTACAAAATCAGTTTAAGGAAAGAGGGTCTATTTTGACTTACTGCTTGAGGTGGGGAAACAGCAGCAAGAGCATCTTTTTGCTACTGCACAGAAGCCTGAGTGAACACTAACAATTTGCTCACATCTAAGTAAACCAGGAAGCAGAGAAATGGATGCTGATGTCCAGGTAGTTTTCTCCTTTCCTCGTTTTATTCAATCTGGGGTTCCAGATAATGAGATGGTACTCCCTCAGAGTGAGTCTACCACAGTTGACTTTCTCTGGAAACATCTTCACAGATACCCAAAGGTGTGCCTCACTATGTCCTGGGCATTTCCAAATCCAGTCAGTTTGACAATCTAAATTAATCATCTCAGAATTGAAATGCTTGAAATATGTGCTGTTTCTTCCTCTAGAAAATAATATATACTCTACTTGTTCTCTTTATACTGATGACTAATACTATCCATTCAAATCAGTGCATTAATACATTTAGTGGTGTATGTTTATATACACATGCATATATTTACAAAGAAAATTATGCTGTTTTTTGCACAATATCACTTAGTATCTTAGGGCTTCTATTGCTGTGAAGTGACACCATGATCATGGCAACTCTTATAAAGGAAAGCATTTAATTGTGGTGGCATGCTTACAGTTTCAGAAGTTTAATCCATTATTGTCATGTCAGGAAGCAAGGCAGCATGCAGGCAGATGTGATGCTAGAGAAGGAGCTGAGAGTTCTTACATCTTGACTTACAGGTAACAGGAAGTGGTCTGTCTCACTCGGCATGGGTTAAGCATATATGAGACCTCAAAGCCCACCTCCACAGTGACACACTTCCTCCAACAAGGCCATACCTACTCCAAAAACGCCACACCTCCTAATAGTGCTACCCCCTTTGGGGACCATTTTCTTTCAAACCACCACATTCCACTCCCTGGCCCCCAAAGGCTTGTAGCCATATCACAATGCAAAAATGGTTTCAGTCCAACTTCAAAAGTCCCCACAGTCTATGACAGTCTCAAACTTATGTAAAAGTCTAAAGTTCAAAGTCTCTTCTGAGATTCATGGCAATCTCTTAACTGTAATCCCCTGTAAAATCAAAACCAAAAACCAAATTACATACTTCCAACATACAATGGCACAGGGTATACATTACCATTCCAAAACATAGGGAAGGGAACATAGTGAGGAAATGCTGGACCAAAGCAAGACCAAAAACCAGCTGGGCAAACTCCAAACTCTGCACCTGCATGTTTGATGTCAAAACACTCTTCAGATCTCTAATTCCTTCCAGCTTTGTTGACTGCAACACACTTTTTTTCTCTTGAACTGGTTCCACTCCCTGCTAGCAGCTCTCCTCAGCAGGTATCCTATGACTCTGGCATCTCCAACATCTTGGAGTCTCCAAGGCCATCCAGGCTTCAACTTCACAGCTTCATGCAATGGCCTCTTTGGGCCTCCATTCAGGGACACTCCTGACACATGTCTCACCTCACCAGCTTTCCTTAGTCATGGAAAACTATTCCATAACCTATTTCTTCTGTCCTTAACTCTAAAGCCAGAACCACATGGCCAAGTTCTGATGTTTGCTGAGGCTGGGACATGGCCCCATTGTTTAATTACACCTTCACCAGCTTTCTGGTTTCAATGGTTACCTTCACTGCCTAAGCTTGGCTGTTCTGGAACTTGCTCTATAGACTAGGTTGGCCTCAAACTCAGAGATCTGCTGGCTTCTGCCTCTGGTGTGCTGGGATTAAAGGCATGCACCACCACACTCTGCTCTAAGCTTTTCTTTAATTCCTTTTCACAGGTTGGAAATTTAGCTGGGTAGGATGTAGCTAGAGTTTTCCTGCCTTGCCCACAGTCAGGACAAATCTCTGTCACCTGCCAGTCCCACAGCAGCTCAGACCCAACCAAGTAAACACAGAGACTTATTTTGCTTCAAACTTTATGGCCGTGGCAGGTTTCTTGCTAACTGTTCTTATATCTTAAATTAGTCCATTTCTATAAATCTATACCCTGCCATGTGGCTCGTGGCTTACCGGCATTTTCACATGCTGCTTTTCCGGGCAGGTGGCTCCAGGCAGTGACTCCTTCTGCCTTCCTGTTCTTTTATTTCTCCTCTCTGTTAGTCCCGCCTATACTTCCTGCCTAGCCATGACCAATCAGGTTTTATTAATTGACCAATCAGAGCAACTTGACATACAGACCATCCCTCAGCACAGCCAAGTGCAGACCATCTCAGATACCTGCACTAAGGCCCATGGTCCTAATCATCCTCTATGCGGACCTGCTGGGTAAAGCCATGAGGAACCCAAGAATGAGCTCCCACAGGACATACAGAACATCCCACAGCAGTGGGATCTTGCCCTGAGGTCACCAATCTCTTTATTCCATTTCTTTAATCTGTTTATCTCCTTGAATACAAGATTTAGCTCCATTCCACTTCTTAATGCTCCTTTTCTTCTCAAATTTTACATTTTCTTTCTCCTTTTCATTATAAATCTTCATTAGAGTTACCACTAATAACCACATGACAGAAGTCTATACTTGGCTGTTTTGAGATTTCCTCTGCCAATGGAATTAATCTAAATCTCTTCTCAAGCAGACATTTTGGACAAGGGCAAAAAATGGCCACATTCTTCACCAAAATATCACAAGGATGATCTCTAGCGACTTATTAAAATCCTTCTTCTCTGAAACCTCTTGAGCCAGGCCCCCACAATTCCCTCAGAACCCTTAGAACCTGTCCTCCATGTTCCTGCTAGGATGGTCCATTAAGCAGCACTTAAAGCGTTCAACTGTTTTTCTAATCCACAGTCCCAACATCCACATTCCTTCAAACAAAAGCATGGTCAGGCCTATCACAACAATACCCCAGTCCCTGGTACCAACTTTTGTCTTAGTTAGGGTTTCTATTCCTGTGAAGAGACACCGTGATCACAGCAACTCTTATAAAGAAAAACATTCCAATTATGGTGGCATGCTTATAGTTTCAGAGGTTCAGTCCATTATCTTCATGGTGTGACATGGCAGCATGCAGGCAGACGTGGTGCTGGAGAAGGAGGTGGGAGTTCTACATCTTGACTCACATGCCACAGGAAATGGTCTGAGACACTGGGAGTGACTTGAGCATCTATGAGACCTCAAAGCCCCCTCCACACTTCCTTCATCAAGGCCATACCTCCTTTTGGGGGCCATTTTCTTTCAAATCACCACACTTAGGAAGGCAGAGGTTTTGAAACCTGGTATATATGTACTACTCAGTGGAATGTTACTCAGACTTTAAAATGGAGAGGTTTTTCATTTATAGTAATGTGGATGAACCAGTAAAACATTAAGTGAAGTAAAATAAGCGAGATGGTGCCTCCGAAAGGCACAGGGAGGCAAGTGTGTTAGCTATTTTACTGTTGTCATGGTACCTTGACAAAAGCAAGAAAGAAGAAATGGCTTATTTTGTCTTATAGTTCCAAGTATTAAGAGAGTCCATCATGGCAGGTAGGGCATAACCGCAACCAGAGAAAGCCTAATGGTAGGACAAGAAGCTTGCTGATGACATTTTACACACACACACACACACACACACACACACACACACACACACATGCGCGCTAGAAGGAGGGAGAAGGAGGAGGAGGAGAAAAAGGAGGAAGGGGAAGAGGAGGAGGGACAGGTTTTAAAACCTCAAAGCCTATCACCAGGGATATACTTCCTCCAGCAAGACATCACCACCCAAAGGTTCCACAACTGTTCAAATACGTGAATATATGGGGTGCCATTTCTCTTTTAACCCACCACAGCTGGTGTTCCAGGGTCTCTCACATGGAGTCTAAGAAAGTTGATCTCACACTCACCCAACATGGCCTGAACACTACTGAATACTGCACTGGGAAGCAGGGCCCGGGAATTGTTAGTCAAGGGTTCAATTTTCAATTAAACAGGATGAATAAAATTTGAAGTATGTATTCAAGAGTAGCTATAGCCAACAATAATGTGTCTAAGAACAACTAAGAGTGAAAATCAAATCTATGACTGCACATAGAGGTAAGTTACTTAACTTTATTCTTTTCATATAAATGCATATGTTCAAGAATCATAAATTACCACATATGTTGGTATGTATATTGTCAACTAAGTCATATTAATTAAAATATGCTGCCAGAAAAATATTTGAAGTAAACAATATTTAGATAATCTCTTTTCCTAATCTATCATGGTTTCTGTGTTGAGTGTTCAACTTAAAAATCATCTTTTCAAATGTCTTATTTGCTTAACACTATTACTAATAATATTAGCAATATTTAAAACTAAACTTTGAATTTGGTTTTCTTTGTAATGAGGTCTCATTATTTAGCCAAGGCTAGCCTCAAACTTGTCATCCACCTTCCAAGTCCCCCAAGAGGTAGGGTTATAAGCACGTGACACCATTCTCATCTCAGCACTTACGTTTGTAATAGAATTTGTAATTTTACTTTCCCCATAGTATAAATGTGTGTTCCTGCAACTTCAGTAACTTTAAGAACTGCTTCATCAGGAAAAAAAAAAGGTACCATGTGTCTATTACTTTTCTCATGTGTCTGTGAAGTTTGTGATAACATATGAACTGTGTGTGAACTCTATTTCAGTGCTGTGTGTGTTAAATTTGGACCTTTGACATGTTAGAATACATAAAGCAATCATAGATCATAATGATTCCACCATAGAAGCTCCTCAAGGAACCTCAGTCCTGTTAGATTACACACAACAAACAAGGGCTTGAAATAATTGGTACACAGACAGTAAGTGTCTTAAGATAGAGAAGCCAGGACACTGTGAACTGGGCTGTTTCGGGGGCAGGGGCGGTTCCAGAGAAAAGAAGACACACCCATGTCATCACTAGGGTGGGTGAGAAGGATGCAGACAAGAATTGGGGGGGACTCCAACCACACCTCTGTGTACAGGTTTGGCAATGTCCATCACCTCTCAGGCAGTGGTTTAGGTGGAGCAGAGGTCCCTCGGCGTGTTGGGGGAAGGGAAGCAGCTGGTCTGAGAGTGAGAGCAAAAGGTGCAACACTATAAATTCCAAACTAAAGGTTAAAAAAAGCCTGTTCATTTATAGAAGTAAATAAGTCGATTATCAGAAGATTTATTCTACAAACAGGCCAAAAAGCTTAGATTTTACTACATAAATACATATAAAGACTAATAAAGTACTAATTTTCATTTGTGAACTTATTGTTTTGATTCTATTAAACATTTATATTGAAAAAGCTTTATTAAAAAGGTTCTCTCCTTGCCTATATCTTGTGGGTGAAGAAACACAACGGGTTTGTCCTGCCTTTTCTTTCTCTGTAGTTTTTGTAGGGCGTTTTGTTTTGTTTTGTTTTTTTAGACAGGGTCTCACCCTGTGGCTCAGGCTGACTTGCACCTCACTATGTAGTCCGGTGGCTTCAGACTCATGGCGATCCTTCTGCCTTGGGCTTGTAAGTGCTGGAATTACAGGTGTGAGCCACCATGCCTGTTTTTCATTTGTTTGTGTGTTTTTAGGGGGCTTGGACCCGTGTCCTCACACCTGCTAGGCAAGGGCTTTGCAATGAGCTGCACCCCAGACCTTGTTTTGTTTTTTAACAGCACAAAGTGACTCCAGAGGTTGGAAGTTAGGGCAGAAAGAAAGCAGAATGGATCACAGGGATCTGGCTGAGGTATTAGCAATGAATGGGCTTGTTCCTATGCTGACTTGCCAGTACTAAACTTGGTTATCACCCTTGACTCGCTGAGAAATGAGGCAGCCTTGACAGTTACAGTCCCTCCCATCCCCACCCCAAAGAGTAGCTCAGAACTGTCCCTGCTCACTTTCCAGGCAAGTCAGGTGACATCTAGAATCCAGGAGACGTGGGGTCATATATTTGCTCAGTTATGTCCTGCCTGGCCACTAACCGAGCAGCCCCTTCTTCCATCCCAGTGTTCATTCTAGCCCCAGCACTCACTGTCACCTAGTGGCCCGAGATCCCCTCGAAGTACCAAATACATATCTGATCACATTGCAAACATCAGTAGCAAACCCCACAGCTGCCCTCTAAGTCTGAGCTCTTTAGAAATGGTGTTATTTTTACCTAATTTGCTCCATCTCCCTTTAAATTATTTCATTAATAGAGAACAACAAATAAAATACATGTGAAAGACTGAAGAAAATTAAAAGCCATCGCTGGCACTGGTGAGGAAGGTGGGTGGGAGGAGAACACCCAAACACCCCGCTCATCTGTATGCCGGAACACTGTGACTCACTAAACACGCTGGATATGTGGCTAAGATCAACCACGCAGAAAGACCGACCGCTGCTACCCACATTTCTTTGCTTCAGTTGTGGGTATTAAAATGCTTAAGACAACTTCTTGTTTCAGCTGGAAGATGTAGTGAGATAAGAGGCCAAGGCTCTCATTCTTACAGTGAAAAGAATGTCCGGGGAAACTGCAAGTAAGCTGTTTCCTTGAACGCACCGGATAACTAAAACCATGAGGTGAACAGCCAACTCGAGGTGCTGCTGGTTACAAGAACAGGACAGAGCACTGGCTCACCTGGGTCAGAGGCCACCAAGCTTCTGAGACAGTAGGAAGATGAGGTTAGGAACATGAATAAATTCACAAAGGGTAGGCATGAGCCATCTCAGTGAACTCTTAGGGGCCGCAGATACAGTCTCGCTAGATCTTTCTCCCATAGCCCCATCAGGCTCTGGAGAAACCAAGGTCCTGGTTCCAATTTGCCCGAGATTGCAGGAGAGCCTGGGGTGTGGGATTTTTAGCTCTACAGCTTTGACTACATGGTCCTACATAAGTTTCAGAGAAGAGACAACGAGGAAGCCCGAGGCACAACTAAAAACTGCCTAGATCATCGAATGCAGGGAACAGGGCACTGAAGCTTAATTTCAGGTAGTTACATATTCTTCCATTTAATTTAGTAAGTCAGATGTTCTTTAACTGGCATTTGTGGTCTCCGCAAACTTTATGGATTCCAAATGCAAACATCAAATCCATACAAGTTACCTTATTTAAAATGCAAGTGACATAGAGAATGTTTCTGAGGAGGTATTGTTCTTCTCTGGGTAGCAGTGTGCTGGATCTAACAGTTATGTCCCCCAAATTTGCAGCAGTGAGGAGGTGTAAGTTAGCCATCTTGGAGGATGTATGTATGGAAATAGGCAAATGCTGTACCACCAATGTCTGTGCATGTGTTTCAGAGTGGGTAATCTCCAATATATGCTTACTGCACAGAGGGCAGGCATGGCATTCACACCCATGTAGATGAGGGAGAGGGAGCTGGACTCT